>NC_081575.1:90784496-90813598 GCF_022355385.1 Mustela nigripes
GAGCAGAGAGCCCGATGTGGAGCTCGATCCCAGGACTCTGGGATCATAACTGATACTGGTCTTTAAGTACAACTACTTTTACACCTACTCAAACACTGAGAGTGGCAGCTGCCTGTCCTCTGTCACGTTAACTAGAAAGTTCTCAGTTGTTTTCAGCGGACTACACAATTGCTTCCAGCCTAAATTTTCGGTCTTTCTCTCCTGGTTTCCTAAAATGTGGCCAAACAGACTACCTGTTTTCACAGAGCTTGAACCACATTTTCCCTCTTCTTGGCGATTGCTGCTTCCTGCACCTGGAATTCCTCCCTCCCTCCATCCCCCTGAACCCCAGCCACCTGCCGGCCCAAATTCCGCCCATCCTCCAGTGTCACCCTCTTTTGGATGAAACGTTTCCTTGATCCCTTAAATGGGAAGCTTCTGCCTTCTGTTAAACACCCACGGCACTCCATGTTTCTCTTGCAGTGTTTATGACATGTGTCGTACGGTACAATAATTTACACACTCCTGTATACTTCTAGATTCTGACTTCTGGAAGGTGGGTACTACCACATCTTCCCTTTCTTTGTATTCTGGGGCCTAGCCGAGCACCTGGAGCCAAGAGGGTGTTTGTGCTGGTCAAGTTACTGGCCCTGTAATGTGGCTGATGGGCCACTGGAAAGAAAGGAGCTGAGAGAATCATGCACGGGTCAACAGGGCTCTGTGCCACCATGAATCTCCATGCAGAGCGACTGTGGCTCGCTGGCCATAGAGGTTGCTTTTTCAGTCCCTGAACACCCTCTGCTTAAGCAATAACCTTCTCTGTTGGGGGCTGTAAGGCGAGAGACTTACTGCAGCCACAAGCTGGAGCGTACATTTATTATTTTTCTTGGCCTCTTTGCTATAGTAGTTGAACGCTTTCCTTAGTGAACGCAAATGTGTGCGCTCCATCAATTCCCCTTTCAGAGAACACAGCTTAAATGGGTAATTGAAAGTGAAGATTGAGTTTAAACAGAAGAAAGATTCCTTTTGCCAGGCTATCCCATAGTATGAACTTGTGGCAGCCAAGTTATGATGAATACCCAGGTTACAGACTCACTTCCAGCCGAGCGGCGTGAACGAGTTCCAGGTCCTGGGGAGTCGCTCACGCCGGCCCCTTCCTTAGGTTGGCCCTTGCGTGAGTTCTCGACTGTCAGCTTTTATGGGCCATTGTTTATGGGAGCCTTTTAAGCCCCAGTTCTTTTCTCTTGGATATTTGAAAGTAGTTCTGTAATGGAAACTTTTTTCTGCCTTTTTTAATGAAAACGGGGCTCTACCCAGAGACTTTTTCAAGCGGACACAGAATGATGGTGTGCTTGGGACAGCGGGGTGAAGAAACTGGGGAATTCCTTCTCTTGGTGTTTTCTCTCTTATGGCAAAGAGACAGGGGCTTATCTATGGGGGGAAATGATGTAGCAGCGGCGGGTCGACAGGCTCTGGGAGCCCAGAGAGCTGCCATTGCAGGTGCACTTGGCCTGGACGTTGGAGAATGATGTTCGTGGATGGCTGAGGCCCGTGACAGTGGCCCCCAGGCCCAAGAAAGGTTAGCAGAGGTCCGGGCACTTCCCTATGAACATCTGGAAATTGGAAAGAAAAATCCACGTGGGTGTTCTTTTTCTGGGGAGAAGGCCCTTCTCCCAATTCAGAACCACTACTCAACTAGAAGCTCTTCATGAATTGCATGAGCAAGCTGCCCTTAATGGACACAACATTGCACATGCCTAGTAAGATGAAATTGTCAGAGTAGGAAAACTGCGATGGAACCACTGAGCCGGGGGTCCCTCAGGTCGCGACCAGAGGTACATCTTCTCCTCCTCGCCTAAAAATCAACACCCAACAAAGCAGGCATAATCATAGATGGTAATTGCCTTCGGGCCTGGGTTGGCAACTCGTTGTACCCCTCGCTTAGCCCAGAGTCTGCGACCTGGAGGAGGATCTTTAGTCTGTATTCGTGGCTTAAAGAACCGACTAAAATAATTTATCGTGGCGGAGAACAAGGGTTCTGTTTCAAATATCCCTGTAGGATTTCACTGGAATTTCCAAGATGCTAATTCCCAGAGAAAAAGGAATGCACGACAGCAAAACATCAGAGGAAATTTGCACTGTCCTGAACAGGAGACCCCCTCTGGACAGGCGACGAGCCAAGGCATAGTTAATGGCTGGGGCTGTTGGATGTCACATCCCCCTGGGACACTATTCTGGGAGACTCAGAAACTCCTGGGAGACCCAGAGGCAGGATTTGCAGATCAAGGTTTAAGGCTAAAGCTTGTGCAAGAGAGAAGCCATTGGTAGCATTGCTGAGCTCCCAAGTTTTCCAGATGATAATTGGTTTCACCTGGACCTTACGATCCGCATGGCGCGTTCGACCCAGAAACCTCTGGAGTTTTCATTCCGGAGATGCATGATTCACTCGCCCGTAATCCTTAGCTCATACTGGATGTCTCTTTCTGCATTGTTCTCCAGGGAGAGGATAAATGGGCTTGGACCTAATGGCTTGGATTATCCCAGAGGTTTGGGGTTGTAAATTGAGTATCATGGTTTTAGAACTTTTTTATGAGTAATAGTCAGACAAATCCGAACACAGACTTGGGGGCAGATTTTCTGCCTTGGCCTGGAAATAGCATTGTGAGCTTTCTCCTGCCCCGCTTGTTCTTGCGGTGACCTGTCACGTGTTGGGTTCCAGGGGACCGGCCGCTGATTTCTCATGTCCCATTGCTGGCTGTCGGCAGCGTCTTCCCAGTTGTGCCTTGTGAGCATCTGTCTGTCCAACACCGACTGCATCCTGGGACCCTCTGACTGATGACTCTGGCTGGCCACTTACTGTGTGGGTGGCTGAGCTGAGTGACCGTGCCAGATCCAGGGATCCAGGAATGTTCAAAAACACTGGTTAATTTAGGGCCACAGGGTAAAGACTGAGCCAGGGTTTGGCAGGCCCACTGTGGAGTGGTGAGGAAGTGGTGGCGTGGCCACGTCCCCCACCTTCTGTGACTCTGCCCCCAGATTGGCCGTTGCATATAGGAACTCTGACAGACTTGTTGCCACTGACTCAGCATTCGTCAGACAAAAGCTCCGAGTCCTTTAAATACCCAGTGTTGAAATCCTGTTTCCACTTAGATTCCCATCTAGCTTTCCAAGGGGTGGAAACATACTCTTTCTCCATTAGTTACTCATGGATCTGAAGCCTCCGGCTATGTGAGCAGGTCCTGGGGTCTCTTGTCCCTTTCGTGTCCTCATGGTGGCTCTCAGCGTGTTCGTGGCACGAGAGCTGCCAGGAAGAATGCCTCCGGCCAGAGCTGACCCTGCTGGGCTTTCAGGCTCTGTGGAGATTCTCAGAGGAGTTTCTCATCCACATCCAGGCTCCCCTGCGTGGGCCACCTGGTCTCTGGAACCATGGGATATCCGACTGGGAGGGCCCGAGACGTAGCTCCTTGTGTCTTAGGGATGAGCCTCTGAGGCCCAGCGAGCTGGAGGGTGTTTGTCTAGGGTGACCGAGGGCATGAGAAGCACAGCTGGGTTTAGAGCTAAGTGGTGGCTCCAGAGCTCCCATCACTGTGCCCCGCCGCTGCTCTGGCCTTGCCCTGAATTCAGTCTTCGAGTGGCCACCCTGTGTGAGGCACCTGCCGGGCCCCGGGGGAGAGGGGCAGGCTGGAGCCAGTCACACGGCCTGTGCTTTCTGGGCCGGTCCCCGTGTATTTCGGCACTTGGCTGCCACGGCAGGCTCTCACGCCTGGGGGCGCTTGCGTGTTCCTCGAGGGCTGGGAGTCCCAGATGCTCCCTCTCTCCACCACTTGCTTTGAGTTCCCCAACTGATAGGTCACCATATTCTTTTTGTTTTTTTTTTTTTAAAATTTAATTATTTATTTATTTATTTGACAGAGAGAAATCACAAGTAAGCAGAGAGGCAGGCAGAGGGAGGAGGAAGCAGGCTCCCTGCTGAGCAGAGAGCCCGATGCGGGGCTCGATCCCAGGACCCTGGGATCATGACCTGAGCTGAAGGCAGAGGCTTTAACCCACCGAGCCACCCAGGCTCCCCAGGTCACCATATTCTTAATGAGATCGAATTCATATCCCAGACCATTCACCCATGGAAACTAATGTGGTGATTTTCAGTGTGTTCACAGAGTTGTGTATCCATCAGCACAATTTTAGAACGTTTTCATTCTCCCCAAAAGAAACCCTGTGCCCCTTAGCCATCATTCCCCACCCCTGACACCCGAGCTCTAGGCAACCGTTGGCCTGTTCTCTGTCACTACACATTTACCCACTTGTTACATTCTGTATAAGGGGAATCGTGCAATATTTGTCCTTTTGTGCCTGGCAACTTTCACGGAGAGTCATGTTTTCAAAGCCCATCCGTGTTGAGGCAGGTATCACTCACTACTTGATTCCTTTGTACGGTTGAAGTCTATTCTACTGCGTGGGTATACCACATTTTATCCATTCAGCAGCTGATAGACATTTGTGTTTCCACGTTTTATGAGTAATGCAGTAAACAGTCCCGTAAGTTTGTGGGCATATGGTTTCATTTCTCTTGGCTAGATACCTAGATGATTTTCCAAAGCAACTGTACCCTTGTCCATTCGTACCAGCGGCATGTGGTGGTTCCAGCTCCTGCACACCTCAACGATTCTTGATATTATCTGTCATTTTGATTAAGTGCTATCATTTTAGCTCAGGTCATTAATGGCTTCTACTCAAGGACAGAGTGAGAAAGCAGCGTCTGTTCTGCCAGCTACGAAAGGAGACTGGTGAGAGTCACCTACGGCTGCCTGCCACCCTTTCACTGCTGGCTGCAGGTCCACTGCTGGTTATCAGGCACCCTTGGGTGCATTAGAAGGAAAAGTGAGAAGGAAACGCCTTGTGCGGGTATGGGGTACTGGGCTTGGTCAGGAGACAAGACTCTGGGCTCATTAGGAAAAGGATGGAGGCCGACCCAGGACTCAGGGCTGAAGATGGTGGGCAGGATGATTGGAGACCCTGCTCCCTCTTTGGGGGATGTGATGATGTAGGCCAGTCCCTGAACAACCTTACGCGTGTGTTGGTCCTTGCTCTCAGTGGCTCAGCCCATGTGGAATCCACCATAGTATTTCACGGCTTGTGACTGCTTAAAAGAACAAAGCAAGAAAGGGTACTGGCATATGGACAGCATCCTGGCGTGCAGGAATCCTGGGATTCCCTGGGAGCAAGTCAGACTAGCAGAGGCTTGGGCCCCATGGAGCAGCATGTGCATTCGAATAAGACCCCTCCCCTGATCATTATCCACGGTGAAATTTCAGAAGTACTGGTGTGATGAATGAGTTTAGCCGTTTGGCAGACCAGGGCGGCTGGCCTGTTGCTATGCGCCACACAACAGCTCTCCATCCCTCCTTCCCCCTTTCCTGTGGGCTTTGCTTTCATCTTGTCGCTAGACTTCCTTTCCGAAGTTCCCGACATTCCTGAGATAAGCCAGCCCAGCCTTTAGGTCTCTACTCCCTCTTCCAACTCCAAAACAAACCCAGCCCCGAGAGGGACCTTGACTCTGTGTCCTTTTAAGCCCTCTCTCCTGGCTGAACCTCCAGCGGCATCGGCAGCAAAGCCGTCTTTCGGTGATGGGTGACAGGGACTGCGTGTGGCTGTGCTCTGCAGTGAATTTGTCCTTTAGAAATAATTTCAGCTCCTTAAGAAAGCCAGAGGAGGACGGTCTGGGCCTCCCCTGTCCCGCCAGCGAGACATCATCCTGTGACTGAGAACTGGCACCTCGGGGACTACACATCCTTGTCCTAGAAACTGATGCCCTGGGGTGAGGGAGGAGGCAGCCCTGTTGGCAGGGGACAACACCAGTGGGAAGTCAGAAGAGCACACGCTGCTCCTCGCCCTCAGCACACACACACACACACACACACACACCCCCGGCCCTCCCTGTAGCCCCACGAATTGGGCAAGTCAGGAAGACTGAACTGGTAACAGCAATAAAAAGGGAGCCTCCCACTTTTCCAAGGCGGGGGGGGGGGGCAGGGGAAGTTAGGGTTGATATTCTCCTTTGGCAGATCTGAGTTGGGGACTAGGAATCTAGGGCAGGGATCTCCAAAGTCAGTCCGGGCAGGCCAGATGGGGCCGGCTGCCTGGTTTTGTATGACCAGTGAGGTAAGAATGGTTTTTCAGTTTTAAAATGGTTGAAGTCAGAAGGAGAATATTTTCTAACACGGGAGATTCTATGAGATTCAGATATCTGTGTCACTGGGTCCCAGCCTGGCTCACCCGTTTGGGTACTGTCTGTGGCCACTTGGTGATACCACGGCAGGGTTGAGCAGTCATGACCCAGACCATGTGGCCTGCAAAGCCAAAAGTATTTATTGTCTGGCCCTTTACAGAAAAAATCTGCCACTCCTGAACTAGGGTATGGACCGTGAACCAAGCATCGTCCGGGAGCTTTGGAGAACTCTACAATCTCAAAACCCACCTCAGACCTAAGAAATCAGAATTTACCTTTTAACATACTCCTAGGTATTTCGGGCTGCTGCTCATTCCCAGTGAGGCTCAACTTCGCCTTTGGTCGAGGGTCTTTTAAGAGATATAGGCTGTAATTAGCACCATACACTGTTGCTGTGAATTCATGTGACAGAGAATAGGGTGTCTCGTTATCTGTTTGAGGCTTGTTTGAGGCGTGTTTGAGGCTTGGTCACCTTCCAGGCCCTCTAGAAACAAGGGTCTATTCTTGCCAATTCTCGGCCAAGGTCTGGTATCCTAATTCAAAGCTGGAGGCCTTTGCTAGCTGCTGGCAGACTTCCTTGAGGCTGCGTGCATTTCTCAGCATCTTACTGGATCTGCTGCCCTGCCAGGACCTTGCTATGTGGCATGGCCTGCAACTCTCCCCAGGCCCCTAACCTGGGTGCTGGGGCTTGACTTGCTGGGGGCTTGACTTGGACAATGTATCTTTTACAAGGTGCTGTTCTCTTAGGAGCGGTTAGTCTTTCTGCTGGTCAGGACCATCCCTAGTAGAACATTTCTATAAGTGGCTTCCTTGAAGCACTGCTTCCCGGGGAAGTTCATAGATATATTCTAGGGGCAGCAGAAAGCAGTGTAGCTGGGAAACTGCTGGGTTAAGGAGGCTTCTTTCTTGCAGGACTGCTCAGGGTCATTGATATGCTAATGACCTCATTAAGTCTTTTTTTAAAAAAAATTTATTTATTTGACAGAGATCACAAGCAGGCAGAGAGGGGGAAGCAGGCTCCCCGCTGAGCAGAGAGCCCCATGTTGAGCTCAATTCCATGACCCTGAGATCATGACCTAAGCCGAAGGCATAGGCTTAACCCACTGAGCCCCCCCCAGGTGCTCATTAAGTCTTCAGGGAGAGGACCAGGGAGGCTAGGGGAAGACCACCGACCAGCAGGGGCAGCACCACCTGGGAACTTCTTTGATCTGTAAATTCTCAGGCCACCGCATCCCAAAGCTACTGAACCTGGCTGTGAGGGAAGGGGGACCCAGCAGTCTGTGTTTTAACAAAACTTCTTGGTGATGCTGATGCTTTGTGCAAGTGTCAGATCCACCCGTGCGGTTCATTTCCAAATTGTTTTCTCATGGCATCTCACTAGACTAGGGTTTCACATTTGGTTTTATGATTTTTATTTATTTTTTATTAAAGTACAATTAGCATACAGTGTTATATTAGTTACACGTGTACAACATAATGATTCAACCATTCTAGATGTGACTTAGTGCCCACCACGGTAAGTGTAGTCACCATCTGTCACCAATGTTAATACAGTATTATCGACTGTATTCCCTGTGCCTTACTTTTCATCTCTGTGATGTAATTCTTTTTTTTTTTTTTTTTTGTAATTCTTTTATAATTGGAAGTTTCTCCTTTTCACCCAGCTCCCCACCCCCTCCCCTCTGGCAGCCACCCAGTTCTCTATAGTTAAGGATCCATTTAGGTTGTTTTTGTTTGTTCATTTGTTTTTTGTTGTTTTTGTTTTTAGATTTGACATATGAGTGAGATCTTATGGTATTTGTCTTTCTCTGTCTGACTTGTTTTATTGAGCATAGTATCCTGTAGGTCCATCCCTGTTGTCACAAATGGCAAGAGCTCATTCTTTTTTATGGCTGAGTAGTATGCCACTGTGTGTGTGTGTGTGTGTGTGTGTGTGTGTGTGTGTGTGATTGTCTTTATCCATTTGTGTATCCATGGGCATGTGGGTTTCTTCCATATCTTGGCTACTGTAGATAATGCTGGTACAATGGTGGGCATGCAGATACCTTTTCCAGTTGGTATTTTTGTTTTCTTTGGGTAAATACCCAGTGGTGGGATTACTGGATCATATGGTAATTCGATTTTTAATTTTTTTTAAAGCCCCTCCATAGTGTTTTCCACAGTGGCTACACCACTTTCTTTCCCACCAACAGTGCCTTTTTCTCTACATCCTCACCAGCACCTGTTATCTCTTGTCTTTTTGATTCTAGCCCTTCTGACAGCTGCAAAGTAAGATCTCACTGCGGTTTTGATTTGTATTTTCCCGATGATGAGTTATGGTGAGCATCTTTTCATGGGTCTGCTGGCCATCTTGTGTCTTTGGAAAATTATCTGTTTAGGTCCTCTGCCCATTTTAATCAGATTCTTTTTTTTGTATGCGTGTGTTGAGTTATATAAGTGTTTTTTTTACATATTTTTGGATATTAATACCTTATATAGGTCATTTGCAAATATCTTCTCCTAATCAGTTGGCTAATTTTTCGTTTCATTGATTGTTTTTTTCCACTGGGCAGAAGCATTTTATTTTGATATAGTCTCAATGGTTTATTTTTGCTTTTGTCTCCCTTGCCTCAGGATACATAGCTAGAAAGAAGTTGCCACAGCCAATGTCAAAGAAGTTACTGCTTGTGTTCTTGTCTAGGATTTTTATGGTTTCAGGTCTCCCATTTAGGGCTTTCCTCCATTTTGGGTTTATTTTTGTGTGTGGTGTTAGAAAGTTGTCCTGTTTCATTCTTTTGCATGTGTGGGCCTATATTTCTTAAATACCATTTATTGAAGAGACTGTCTTTTCCCTGTTGTATACTCTTGCCTCCTTTGTCATAGATTAATTGACCATAGAAGTGTGGGTTTGTTTCTGGGTTCTCTATTCTGTTCCTTTGATCTATGTGTCTGATTTTGTGCCGGTACTATAGTGTTTTGATGATTACAGCTTTGTAGTATAGCTTGGAATCTGGGATTGTGATACCTCCAGCTTTGTTCTTCTTTTTCAAGAGTGCTTTAGCTATTCGGGGTCTTTTGCGGTCCCATAGCGATCTCAGGATTGTTTGTTCTAGTTCTATGAAAAATGCTATTGATGTTTTGATAGGGATTACATTAAATCTGTAGATTGCTTTGGGTAGTGTGGATAGTTTCACAATATTAATGATTTGAGTTCATGAGTTGCCATATCTTTCCATTGGTTTGTGTCATCACATTTTTTTAAATTTTTAATTTTTTATAAACATATATTTTTATCCCCAGGGGTACAGGTCTGTGAATCACCAGGTTTACACACTTCACAGCACTCACCAAAGCACATACCCTCCCCAAGGTCCATAATCCCACCCCCTTCTCCCAAACCCCCTCCCCCCAGCAACCCTCAGTTTGTTTTGTGAGATTAAGAGTCACTTATGGCTTGTCTCCCTCCCAATCCCATCGTGTTTCATTTATTCTTCTCCTACCCACTTAAGCCCCCATGTTGCATCACCACTTCCTCATTTTTAAAAAAAAAATTTATTTATCTGACAGACAGAGATCACAAGTAGGCAGAGAGGCAGGCAGAGAGAGAGGAGGAAGCAGGCTCCCTGCCGAGCAGAGAACCCAACTCAGGGCTCGATCCCAGGACCTTGGGATCATGACCTGAGCCGAAGGCAGAGGCTTTAACCCACTGAGCCACCCAGGCGCGCCACACTTGTTGTTTTTAAAGGAAACTGTGTTTTTGGTTCCATGATAGGACGTTTGAGAAGATGACCTTGAATTTCTTTTTTTTTTTTAAAGATTTTATTTATTTATTTGACTGACAGAGATCACAAGTAGGCAGAGAGGCAGGCAGAGAGAGAGAGGAGGAAGCAGGCTTCCTGCTGAGCAGAGAGCCTGATGTGGGGCTTGATCCCAGGACCCTGGGACCATGACCTGAGCCGAAGGCAGAGGCTTTAACCCACTGAGCCACCCAGGCACCCCGACATTGAATTTCTTGGAGCTGGTGGAAGTGCCCACTGCAAACTCAGGGGGAAAAGAAGGAAGAAAAACCCACAAACTTTTGGGTAGCAACATCTGTCCCACATCTGTCCCACTAAGCAGTTGTATGCATACTTACTTAATAGAAGTTTCTTTCAGTTGAAGCCAACTTTTGGCTGGTGCGAACATGTGTTCTTTAAAATGTGTTTTTGTGTATTAAAATGTGAAGAAAGCTGGGAACAGCCCTTGAGATCTATTTCTCTCCTCTCTGCACAACTGCCCCTTCTAGGATATTCTTTTTTTCCCCCTCCTGAAAAATTTCCTCAGGCAAATCCCACCCCACCTTTCTAGACCAGTCAAGTCCAGTTGGCTTTTGCTGGTGCCCTTACCCACAGCGAGTGACTCTTCTCTCCACAGGAATGCCCCGGGAAGCCTTCAGATCTGAGGGGATGGCCTCTCCCCAGGCAGCACCTCTCAGTGCAGGGCAGCTGGCTATTCCTTCTCAGTGCTCAGCCCACCACCTCACCTTCCAGAGCTTTCTTCTTTGCATACTGTCAGGGCAGGTGGTTGGGTGGATGTTTTTCATTCTTTGCTGTCGAAGAGTTTATAAATGCTGTGTTGTCTCTGAGTTTGAAAATGCCAGTGACACTGAGGCAGGAACCAGGCCAGGGGATGGGGACGCAAAGTTCTCTTGCCCAGCCCTTTCCTCTTCTTGTTTATACAGAGGTGAGGCCGCAAGAGCTGACGTGGTGGGCGGGTTCTTGGCTTGGTTTACCTTCTGCCCAGAATTGTAAAGAAACACAGTCACCTCACTGTCAGGCCATGTGACCTCGGCCAGCGCCACATTCTGGGGCCTTCTGCTGAAGGCCTTGCCACAGCCTGCCTCCCTTCTTGGATTTTGTGTGTGTTTCAGTTGACCTCTGAGGAGGCCCGCTGAGCCTTTGCGGGACCTTCTGCCATTGCTTTCACGCCGCTGTCTGGTTTCATGTTAAAGGCTGACATCTTATTGTATGTCAGCCTCATATGTGTGCCATCAGCCTCGAGGGCCTTGGAGATCCCCCTTGGTGGGGACAGGAGTTGCTGTTTGTTGAGGGCCCCTGCTTTGGGCTGACCTCAGAATCAGGCGCCTGTCGTCTCCCTGTTTCTCCTGTCTTCCAGCTTTAGGTGGAAGGGGGGCCACGGCCACGCTGTGGTTCTTCATAATATGAAAAAATAGAAGGAGAAAAAAACCTGACAAAAATATATTCTTTTTCCCTCGAACGAGAGTAATGCCTTCCTTTATAAAGTCCTCCTCTCAAGCTGCTTTTTGTTAGCTGTGTAAAATATGCCCGCCCTGAAAATTTCCCACACCACATGCTGTCTTGTCTTTGCTGATGAAAGGCGGAGTGCCTGGGGACTGTGGGCGCCATCCACTCTGCCCAGTGTCTCCCCTTTGAGGTTTTGTGTGGAAGAGTTTCAACACAGGAAGGAATAGTCTCTCAGGAGAGGCAGCTGTAGAAGCAAGGCTGTCTCTGTGAGCTGCTCTGTGGTGGGATCGCTCTCTCACCAGCTCCCTGCCTTTCCACTTGTATTTCTTTTTTCTAGAGGAAATAAAGTTAGAATAGATAGTTAAGAGGAGGCTGAATGGGGAGAGAAGGTGTTTGGGTGCAAGACAGGGAGGAAGAGTCCCCAGTAGGATGGAGCTCTGGTTGCCCACAGCAGTGGCCCAGCCGGTGGTACCCTTACTGCCTTCCCTCCCTTCCCCAGCCCATCATGGTGCTTCCTGGGATCTCCTCCCATGAGCTACTCGTACCTTCTCTTAGAGTCTGCTTTTGGGGAAACTCACATGAACAATGTCGAAGCTGGGACTTAACCCAAGATGTTAGGTTCTGACTCAAAGTTCTCTCTACTGTTGAATTCATTCCTGTCAAGCGAAACTGTCTAGGTCAGTCATTGAACCATAAGTCAGACTTCATGAAGAAGCCTGGGGAGTGTTTCAGTCATCGTTGGCTGTGTAAGAAACCATCCTGAACCTTAGTGGCTTAAAACAACCCCCAACCACTTACTTGCTTGTGATTCTGCAATTTGGGCAGGGCTTAGTGGGGATGGCCCCTCTCTGCTCAACCACCCAAGATATCTCCACTCATGTGCCTGGCACTTCCTCTCGGATGACTGGGATGGCCGAGATGGCTGGGCCTCCCTTTCTACCTCTTTGCAGTCTCCTGTGCTCTACATCTTCTCTGTCTCTCCGTGTTGCCTTCCTCTTTTCTTTCCATACAGATAGCTTCTTTTTTTTTAAATCCACATTTTTATTTAAATTAAATGAGCCAAGATACTACATCATTAAGTACAGATGTAGTGTTCAGTGATTCATTAGCTGCATATAATACCCATTGCTCATCACATCACAAGCCCTGCTTAATGCCCATCACCACGTCCCGCATCGGGCTCTGTGCTCAGTCAGAATCTACTGGAGATTGTCTTCCTCTCTGTCTCCCTCTGCTCCTTCCTTGTTCTCTCTCTTAATCTCTCTCTCTCTGAAATAAATAAATAAAATCTTTTAAAAATAGAAAAATTTCTCTTTGCCTGCTTGGTTTAGGTTTTATTTGCTGTTCTTTCTTCTGCTCCTTTAGATGTAAGTTTACCTTTGGCCCTCGGGATTTTTCTACTTTTTAAAAAAATTTATTTATTTTTTTTAATTTCTTTTCAGTGTTCCAGAATTCATTGTTTATGCACCACACCCAGTGCTCCATTCAATACATGCCCTCCATAATACCCACCACCAGGCTCACCCAACCTCCCACCCCCACTCCCCTCTTCTTGAGGAGTGAAATCCAGAGCCACTGTGACTCTTAAGGCCCCAGTACAGAACTGTCATGGTGTCGCTCTTGTCACATTCTACTTGTTAAAGCAAACCACAAGGCAGGCCCAGGTGGTGGTGAGAGTGGGTAGACTTTGCTTACTGAAATGGAAAAGGGGGTATCGTCATGTGCAGGGTGGGCAGAATCGGTCAGTTTGGTTTGGAAGAACATGCTGGAGATGTGAGTTTAATTTCCCAGGGTGTTTGCCAGGTGCCTTCTGGTGAAATGCTGCATCTCAGGTGAGCTCTCTGCATGTCAGCCTGTTCAGTTACAGAATGTGGCCTGCCCCGATCCACTGCAAGGACATGGAATTGAATACATCTGTGTCTGAGGAGTATCCAAGGTTCACTTGCCAGTATTTCCTGATACTAGCCCCACCTCCATACTTTGCTCCTCCAGGCTTCTCTCATTTTCTCTCATTTTCATCAATGGCAAAGACTCGAAGAAAAGGTAACTCAAAATAGATCATAGGCATAATTATAAAACCTCGAAAACTTGTTGGTGATAATATGGGAGAAAAATCTTTGTGAGTTTGAGTTAGATTTTCTTAGATATGACACCAAAAGCGTGAACTATAAAAGATTTAAAAAAATCACTTCATCCAAACTTAAAATTTAAAAACAGTTAAGATAATGAAGAGGGGGCACCTGGGTGGCTCAGTCGGTGAAGCGTCTGCCTTTGACTCAGGTCATGATCCCAGGGTCCTGGGATCAAGCCCCACATCGGGGTCATTGCTCAGTGGGGAGTCTGCTTCTCTCTCTCCCTGTGCTGCTCTCCCTCTCTGTCAAATAAATAAATAAAATCTTAACTAGCGTACTTTATTTTTTATCATATTCAATGAGTGAAGGAGCATATGGTACATCATTAATTTTTGATGTAGTGTTCAATGATTCATTAATTGCATTATAAAATCTTAAAAAAAAAGTCGTAAAAAAGAGAAGGAAGAGGAGATAAACCACAGACTGGAAAAAAGTTATTTACAAATGCCATATAGTCCTGACAAAGCACTTTTATCCAAAATATATGAAGACATCTCTAAACCCCAAAGGATAAGAAAACAAGTAATCCACTGTAAAGGGTAGGCAAAAATATTTTTTAAAGATTTATTTATTTATTTATTTGAGAGAGAGCATGAGCAGGAAGAGCAGAGGGAGAAGGCAAGGGAGAGAGAATCTGAAGCAGACTCTACACCGAGCACAGAGCCCAACATGGGGCTCAATCCCACCACCCGAACCAAAACCAAAATCTAACGCTTAACTGACTGTACTACCCAGGTGCCCCATGAGTAGGCAAAATATTTTAACAGACACTTCACCAGAGAAGGTATATGAAAATATAGCCAACATCATTACCCACCTACTAGCTGGATGAAGTTGGCCAGCTGAACTTCCGCTTTCTTTTGCCAAATGTAAACTGCCACCTGCTCCCCTAGGGAAGTGATTTGCAATGTACAGTGCAAATATAGGGCATGGTCATAATTCCCCAAAAAATAACTTGCACACATTTTTGTTCCTTGGAGAGGGCTGACTAGCCAGTTCTCAATCTCCCTCATTGGACCTTATGTGACAGACACCCGCGAATTGTTGGCTATGACTGCTCGGTAACCACTGGCCACTAGCAATTTGAGGCTGATCATTTACTGTAAGCTTGAGTGGACGAGGGTGCCTCCCACCATGCTTTTCCAAACCAGTATGGTTTGTAGGGCTCCCTAAAAAAACCTCCCACTGTCTGCTTCTTCTACCCTCAAGTGTCCTAACGTCCTTTCATTTCAAGGAACTTGTATCATGTAAGCTCTACAGCAAAGGGCTTTAGTGTTTCTCAGTACCATCAATACCTAAGAGATTTACTTTGACTTTGATTTTTTTTTCTTTGATTGCATTTGTAAACAGTGGTCAAGCTTGAGATGTATTAGTTTGAATTCTCATATTTTATCATTTTCTCTAGGACCTAATGTTAAATTCAACGCTGAATGCTTAGTAAGGACACTGATTATATGAGGAGGAAGTCACAGAACATTTTTCATCTAGTGTCTAAATTTGGAAAAAGAGGCTTGGATGAACAGCTGCAGTATCCCAACTGATTTTCCATTTCTGTGAATCCCAAAGGCCCCTCTCCATGCATTTAAAATTCCTGGAATTCCTAAAATTAAAAAAAATATTGTGAGAGGAACACACAGGGTTGTTGTTGTTTTTTAACAGCTTTATTGAGGTATGCTTGACACAGTAAACTCCCCGAACTGCCTTTGTGCCTTTTCAAAAATTTATTGGCGGGTTTGCTTATTGCTGGTCTGTTTCTGGGTTCTTTGTTTTGATCCATCGATCTCGATGTCTTGCATTTGCCAGTGTCACATTATTTTGATTTACTGTAGCTTTGTAAATAGTCTTAAAATTGGAGAGTGTGCTTCCTCTAACTTTATTCTTTTCCAAAATTGTCCTGGCTATAAACTCCATATAAATTTTGGAATCATCTTCTCTATATCTACCAAAAGAGCCTGCTGGGATTCTGATTGGAATGATGTTAAATTTACCAATCAGTGTGAGGAGAACTGATATCTTTCTTATTTTGAAACCTCCAGTCCACAAATACAATATATCTCTCCATTTATGTAGGTCATTTTTTTTATTTCTTTCATTAGCATTGTGGAGTTTTCAGAATACAGATCAGGTATATGTTAGATTTGTACTTCAGAATTTCATTTCCTGGAGCTATTGGAAATGGTATTTTTAAAAATCACTTTCTAAAGATTCTTTGCTAGCAGATAAAAATACTATCGAATTTTGTGGTTTTTTTTTTTTTTAAGTTGTGGTATAATTAACATACAATGTTATATTAGTCTCAGGTGTGTGATATGATCCAACAATTTCATACATTAGTAAATGTTTTTTTTTAAGATTTTATTTATTTATCTGACAGACAGAGATCACAGGTAGGCAGAGAGGCAGGCAGAAAGAGAAGAAGGGAAGCAGGCTCCATGCTGAACAGAGTAGCCTGATGTGGGGCTCAATCCCAGGACCCTGGGATCACGACCTGAGCCAAAGCAGAGGCTTTAACCCACTGAGACACCCAGGTGCCCCAGTAAGTGTTCTTTTTTAAAAAATTTATTTATTTGACAGACAAAGATCATAAATAAACAGAGAGGCAGGTCAGATGGGGGAAGCAGGCTCCCTGCTGAGTGGAGAGCCCAATGAGGGGCTCGATCCCAGTATCCTGGGACCAGGACCTGAGCCAAAGGCAGAGGCTTAACTGACTGAGCCACCCAGGTGCCGCTAGTAAGTGCTTTTGATCCCTTTTTACCTATTTCATCTATCCCCCCACTCACCTCCCCTCTGATAACCACTACTTTGTTCTCTGTAGTTGAGAGTCTTTTTTTGTCTTTTTTTCCATTTGTTTTGTTTCTTAAATTCCACGTACAAGTGAAATTGAATTTTCTATTTTGACTGTGTATCTTGAAACCTTGCTAACCTCAGGAGATAGTTCATTCATTATTTAGGACTTTCTAAGTAGATAATAATGCCATCTGCAAAGGGGGCAGGTGTACCTCTTCCTTTCCAATCTGCATGCCTTTCTTTCTTCTTGTCATATTGCATTGGCTAGGACTATCAGCATAATGTTGAATAAGACTGAAGAGGGTAGATGTCTTCACATTATTCCCAATCATTGGGAGAAAACACTCCATCTTTCCCATGGAGCATAATGCTAACGTAAGCTTTTTATACATCCTCTTGACAAAGTTTCTTTCTGTGAACTTTGGACATGAATGGATGTTACATTTTATCAAATGCTTTTTAAAAATAATCATTTGATATGCTCATGTGAACATTATTTTTTAGTCTGTTAATGTAGTAGATTACATTGATTTTTTTTTTATTGATTGAGTGTTTAAATACTAAGCCAGACTTATATTCCCAGGATATATATCACTTGATGTTGGTAAATTTTTTTTATATGTTGCTAACTTTTATCTAGTAATTATTTAACTGGTGACTTTTACATCTATGTTCGTGACAGGTATTGTCCTGTATTTTTATTTTCCTGTAGTTTCTTTGTCTGGTTTTGGCATCAGAGTTAGGCTGGCCTCATAAAATGAACTGAGACATATTTTTTCCACTTCTTTCTGGAAGAGATTCTGTACAATATGATGTTATATCTTCTTTAAATATTTGGTAGAATTCACCAGTGAAGTCATCTGGGCCAGCAGATTTTAACTACAAGTCCAATCTCTTCAGTATTTATGGCATTATTTGGATTATTAATTTCATCCTGTGTGAGTTTTGGTAGTTTGTGTTTTGAGGAATTGGTCCACTTCGTCTAAGCTGTCAAAGTTATATGTAGAGTTGTATGTAGTGTCTAAAGTGATACCCTTTCTCTGCTCCTGAGATTGGTAACTTGTTTCTTCTCTTTGTTTTTCTTTGTCAGTCTTGCTAGAGTTTTATCAATGATATAAATATTTTCAAAGAGCCAGCTTTTGGGTTGACTTTTTTTTTCTATTATGTTCTCTATTGTGTTGTTTCATTGATTTCTGCTTTTATGTTTATTATTTCCTTCTTGCTTTGGTTTTATTATCTTCTTTTTATCTAATTTGTTAGGTGGAAGCTTAGGTTATTGTTTTGATAACTTTCCTCTTTTCTTCCCCCCCCCCTTTTTTTTAAAGACCTCTCTTTTCAAAGACTTATTTATTTATTTGGTAGGGGGCACAAAAGAGAGACTCTCAAGTAGACTCACTGAGCACAGAGCTTGATGAGGGACTTGATCCCATGACCCTGAGATCATGACCTGAGCTGAAACCAAGAGTCAGACACTAAACCGACTGAGCCACCCTGGTGCCCTGTTCCCTCTTCTCCAACAGAAGCATCTGATGCTATGAATTTACCTCTAAGTACCACTTTAACTGCATCCCACTGCACTCTTTCTCTTCTCTTTCTTGAACTCTGTTGCCTTCAATGCTGGGCCTTTTGATTTTGTCCTGTAAGTCCCCAAACAACAGGAAGAGGGATTGAAAAAAGCTGACCAAGGGGGAAGACTCAGAGTTTTAGGTGCCTGCAGACCCGCTGCTATGTGCTATCACTCCTGCCCATTACCACCGCAAGGTTACCTGGGGTCTGGGACACAAGAGAACAAAGAAAACCAGCAAAAGAAAACTGGGAGATTTTCCACTCCCTGTGAATACCAGGAGTGTCCTTTCCCCCTCCATGAGCCACAGCTACAGGGCTTCTTCTGGAACTCTGTCTGCAGCCAGTGTCCACTTCTGTGCCTGGGCTAACCTGAGTTTAGCCCAGGGGAACATCACTACTGATTCGGTAGTACTTCGGATTCTGTCTTCTCCAGTCTGCCTGTTAATGTTTACTTTTCAGAGTCCTCAAATCACTGTTCAGTTTACTCTGTTAGGGTTTTTTAGTTGCATTCTGTAGGAAGGTCAAGGTGGGGTGTACTTAACCCCATCTTACCCAGACCTGGAATCTTGTGAGCTGTTTTTCTAATGTTACATGATCTTCTTCGTGGTGGCCAAGTAGGTGATTTCCTTCCTCCTGTTTTTGTTTCTTTTGTTTCTTCTTTTCTCTCTTTCTTACATTTCCTTGACTGTGATACCAAGTATACTGTTAGACCTTGATAAATAATTTCTGACTTGACTTTGTTCCAGTGCAAACATGCTTTTTGCATTTGCATGGTATTTTATAAATATCACAATTTTGAGAAATGATGGGAATGCTTTGTGTTGGAAAACATTTTTTTTTTTTTTTTTTTTTTGCTTTCCAAAGATATATCTACTAGGATGAGACTAGGAAACAATCACAATTTTAAAAATAGGGAATGCTTATGGGGTCACCCCAAGAGTTCGAAAGGATAACATACCTATCTGTGACACAGGTATCATTTATTTTTGTTCCTTGAGTGAACCCAGTTCCATCTAAAGTTTTTTTTTTTTTTTTCATGACATAATGCCAATAAATATCTGTTAATGATTAAAGGAACTGAACCATGCAGAACAGTTATGCATCAAATGCTATTTATCCTTCTTTTGCTTTATTAGAGAACTCATATTAGTAGCAAATGACCAATCCTATCATCAGTCCAAAATTGGACTGGAAATTGTGAAATTAATAGATTCAGTAAAACATGACCTTTTAAGCAAATGAGGCGTCTGATAAACTTTTCAATTTCTTACTTTAAGACTGCTTTCATATCAAATGAAACAGCTTTCATACATACCTGAAATTATATCCATTTATGTAGCGAAGACTGAACCTGTGAGGAAGTGTGTGCCACATACTGTCTGCTGACTGCTTTCTGCCACAGACCTAGGAGCCGTGCAGGTCATGCGCAGGGCGACTGTGGCTCAGGGGGTTGGCTCTGCTCCCCACTCTATACAAGCTATTTCATATCCCAGGGAAAGCAACCATGCATCGTGATTTTGAGCAGATATCTGAACTTGACTGCAGCTGAATTCCAGTGAGAGCCGGAGCTCAGGAAACAACAGTTTGCATTAACATCCAAGTTCTGCTCAAAATATCAACAAAAGCCAAATCCCCCCATTGAATAGGCTCTTTTGAAGTCTTCTCTTGTGAAACAACACTGTTGACGTGTAATTCATCATTAGCTCATAAAAACACTTTGGGAATATAAATCAGGATGGGCTGTAAAATGGAGTCTTGTTGCTTTCAACTAGAACACCCAACCTGGATATCTGAGACCTCCTCTCATTCTCTCTAGCGTCTGTCGTCTTTCAAGCTCATCTTCCTCCTCATCTGTGCCCTTCTGCTCATGCTCTTGAACTCAGCCTTTCCCTCTGACGCAATGGCTGTGTTTAACAATCTTCAAAAGAATACACCAACTCCATGTTTAAATGGGAAGACACCCAGGCTCCCAGATGGTGAGGCCAGCCTCGGTCGCACGGCCAGTTGGCAGCAGAGCTGGATGAGGTTTCCTAGCATCCCACTCTGTTTTTTTTTATTCCCAGGCTTCTAGAAAGGCACTGTGCTATTTGTAGAACCTCACCTCTGAAAAGACCATGCTGAATGGTTCAACCATTTCACCTTTTTTTCTGTACCTTTCAAGAATGTGCAAAAAGGATGCGGAGAAAGGGGAACCGTCCTACACTGTTGGTGGGAATCAAGCTGGTAAAGCCACTCTGGAAAACAGCATGGAGGTTCCTCAAAAAGTTGAAAATAGAGCTGCCCTATGACCCAGCAATTGCACTACTGGGTATTTACCCTAAAGGTAAAAATGTAGTGATCCGAAGGGGCACCTGCACCCCAATGTTTATAGCAGCAATGTCCACAATAGCCAAACTATGGAAAGAGACTAGATGTCCATCAACAGATGAATGGATAAAGAAGATGTGGTATATACATACAATGGAATACTATGCAGCCATCAAAATCCCGAAATCTTGCCATTTGCAATGCCGTGGATGGAACTAGAGGGTATTATGCTAAGCAAAATAAGTCAATCATAGAAAGACAATTATCATATGATCTCACTGATAGAAGGAATTTGAGAAACAAGACAAAGGATCATAGGGGAAGGGAGGGAAAAATGAAACAAGGTAAAACCAGAGAGGGAGACAAACCATAAGAGACTTAATCCCACAAAATAAACTTAGGGTTGCTGGGGTTTGGGGTGGTAGGGATAGTATGGCTGGGTGATGGACTTCGGGGCGGGTATATACTATGGGGAACGCTGCGAATTGTGGAAGACTGATGAATCACAGACCTGTACCCTTGAAACAAATAATACATTATATTTTAATAATAAAAAAAAAAGAATGTGCAAGGAAATCAACTCGAGATGAGGTTAGAAGTCAGGACAGATGTGCGAGTCTGGTTGCAGTTCATTTCTTGAGCTGAGTGCTTTTACTGCTCAGTTCGTGACAGCTCATAGGTCTATGCATGTTTCTGGAAACAAAACACTGATAAAAAGTATATGGAAGAGCAATGACTCTCACGGTGGACTGGCTGGGGAAAATGTGGAAGACGAAACAAGTGGCACCTGGAGTGGCCCCTGATTTTTTTTCTTAGGCCTCAGAACCTAATATTCTACGAATGCCCTTTATGATGCCACAAGTCATCTCTCTCATCCATCTTAAAAATTCATTTTCCTCTTCAAGATCTTTGATTCTGCTCTCCAGGTATGCTGGCTTCCCAGCGCCTGCCTAATCTTTGTACCATCAGTGTTGCAGGATCCTGCTTCAAAGCAGGCATTTGCCGAAAATCAGTGATAATCATGCCATGAGCTTGGCCCCCACCCCGGGGCACTTACTTATTTAGTATTTGCTGTGTGCGCTTTCGAACAAGCCAGGGCCCATCTGGATTTAGAATTTCCCTGCATGTCAGTGCTCCAGGGTTCCAACAGTATGTGTGAGGAGGTTTGTAGCTTCTTTTCTAAATGATGGCACGAAACCTCTTTTCTCTCTCTATCTTTTTAAAAGATTTTTATTTATTTATTTGACAGAGGTCACAAATAGGCAGAGAGGCAGGTAGAGAGAGAGGAAGGGAAGCAGGCTCCCTGCGGAGCAGAGAGCCCAATGCGGGGCTCCATCCCAGAACCCTGAGATCATGACCTGACCCGAAGGCAGAGGCTTTAACCCACTGAGCCACCCAGGTACCTCCTCTTTTCTCTTTTTGCATTGAATCTGAGTCAGAGGAAGTGATTCTTCTTTGAGGCCTCTCTCTCTCTCTCTGTGTCCCCCACCTTTCCTTTTATAGCAGAGGAAGGGGCAGGAGCCCAAGTTTGTACCCAACAGTAGATTGAAAGCCATAGATCCTTCCCCCCTCCCCAGGGCTGACAAAGTGATCTTTTGGAGGTGTTCAACACTCCGCCTTTTTATTATTTCTCTCTCATGTTTAGAGTTGTCTTTTGTCCCTACCTTCACTGTTCTGCCCACCCCCTCTCCCCAGTTTGCTTTGCAACCGCGTACAAGTCAACCCAGAGTCTGTGTGCGAGACGTTATTTGGTATTACAATTTTATAGAACCACAGAATCTTAACCTTGGAAAGGACCTTAGGTCTCCACCCTTGTCCCCGGGGCAGGGTTCTCCAGCTCACTTCCCCTGCTCTGTGAGCTTTGATGGTGTCTCAAGATAGATCTCAAAGCCTTAGAAAAATTTCCCCCAAATTGAGTTGAAATCAGCCTCTGGGCAAACTTCCAGACATTGTCCCTATTTTTCACTTTGGGGAGTATAGAGACCACGTCTCTCTTTCTATAGTTTCAGCCACGAGAAATTGGAATGCAGGGATTCTGTTTACCTGTAGTCTAATGTTCTTCAGACTATAAATCAGAAGTTTCCCGACAATTCAACAGACTATTTGTTTCCTTATTTACTTGTTACTGAAGCTAGAGCCCATTGGCCGCTTTTTGGTTTTTCTTTCTAACATCTGCCAGCATATCTGTGTCATTCACAAAGTGTGGCCCCAGGAATTGGCCTGAACGGTCTGGTACTCCTGGCGGAGTTGGTTCAGTCTAGAATAAACTAGTCTTCTGGAGTGTAGCCTCTGCCCTCTTGCTGGTCACTTTTGCTTTCTCCTTTTTAGGACGTGCTTCCCCTGTGAGTTCACAGTGTGGACAACTAGACCCAGTTTGCCAGGGCAGATCCCACCACACAGAGTTTGTACGGCTTAGTCTGGGAAGAGAAGTATAAGACTTCAGGCTTATAATTTCTAGTCAGTTTCTCCTTGTAGGTTTCCAAACAGCTACTGCCTCTGATGATTTCTTCATCTGTCATTTTTGCCTGCCATAGCCAATGCTGCTGATGTCCTGCCCCCATCTCCCCTTGGCCCGCCTCTGCTTTCTCCCGCCGCCCAGGTAGACCGTTACCACTCACGATGACAGCTTCTTACCTCACATGTCACTGTGCCTCAGAGGTTTTGTCTACAGGCTTTCAACTGCTGTGGGAGCTTGCTTGGCAGAAAGTTCTGGAAGGGTAGAAGCTAGAACATCCATGAGGCCCCTCCTCAGCCAAGGAGGGGCAGGAGTCAGTGGATAAATGCCCTAGCTTCCAACTTCGGTCCCCAGAGCTTCCCCAGTGGGAATGAGTCTGGTTTTCCTCAGAAGCAGCCTGATCCTTAGCACAACTTTGTGGACTTTTCTCTCCCTTTCTTTCTTTCTCACCTCCCAAGTGACTGACCTGCACCCAAGTCCTTGTCTCAGGGTCTGCTTTGGGAGGAACAAAATCAAGAACCTGTCCTATCCAGCTTTGTGTCTTCTGAAAACTATTCTTCTTAATTCTTCTTCCACTCCTAGAACTCCACAAAGCCCTACAGCGTGTCTCCCAGAAGAGCATCACCCATTAGTGGGTTATGAACTCCAGTGAGTGAGTCAAGACCAACACCATTTTGAAACGAAAATGAAATAGAAACTATGAGAGGGCATGACACCTTAAGTATTGGTGTGTGACATTTATTTTTTGATCATATAAATGTATGTGTTTACTGAGTCACAAGATACAATTTATTTCTTACTGTGGGTTGTGATAAAAAAGAAGTTGAAAAGTCACTGCTTTCGCAAGCATGGTATATAAATCAGTATATTTTTAGGGTATTCCTATCAGCTTAAGGTATTACCATCTAGTCACAGGGATAGCAAATGAGGAAGTGTGGCTCTTCCTGTGCATGCTGTGTGCTGGGTCAGAGGGGCATTCTCTGGAGTAAACCAAGGAAGTGAGGTTAATTTGGCCTGATTTGTTCTTTGTGAACCAATGCGGATTCCAAATTATCACTGTTTAAAAACAATATCCTGGTTTTTCTGTTTAATAAGATGTTCTTAAACGCAACAGAGGCTAGAATTGAAAGTTTTCATGTCTGTCTTTTTCCACACCCCATAGTTTGACTGGTTTGAAAATTGCCCGTCCTTAGTCTTTGACGCTTCTTTGCTTCCCTGTCATTGTTCAGTGACTGTGAGGAATCGGTCCACAGTCTGCCCTCCATGTTCTTTTAGGTCCCCAGGGGCAGGCTGCCTGGATCTGGGAAGTTGAGCTTGGTGAGGCAGCCCGCAGGGGGCTCCCTACTCCTGTTGCAAGCCCTCTTTCTGTCTTGTGCTTTTTCCCTAGTCTGATGGCGCTTCATCTCCTCAGTGGTGCCCAAAGCACAGCAGGAGTTGAGAAAATCTCCTTTTCGTCAGTTAACCCATTAATGTTTCCTCAGCTTCTCAAGTAGTGCAAAATTCATCTTTATCTTTTTGTCACCTTAAAATTCCTCCTTTACACTAAAATATATGGAATCTGGGCATTTTGTATCGTAATAGGATGGAAAAGACGTGGCCCTTCCTGGTCACTAATTAGCAGCTCTTCCACCTAACTGTGGGAGTAGCAGGCCACGGTGGAAGCTTCCAGATTCCTGAGAGGGCAAGACTGCATTTAGAGGCGGGTCCTGAAACCTCCCAAACTCTCCCTTCCTGCTTTCCATCCTTGAGACATGACATTTATGTTTTTTTTTTTTTCTATTTGCTTTTTTGCAAATAGCTATTGAATAATTGTGAAAGTCACAGAAGGCCTTTGAAAAAATCCCAAAAGACTGAAAAGCATAAAATATAAAAATTAAACCACCTGTGATCTACTACCCAGAGATAAATAACCACTTTTACTATTGGTGTTTGTCTTTCTAGACTCTATTCTATACATACATTCAGGCAATGAAAGCAATGTTATTTATCCATCCATGTTTGGGTAATCTGCTCTTTGTAAACTTGAAATTTGTGGTGGTCCCCTCTCCATTCTAATTAATATTCTTGCCAATGGAGTGTTGGCAACAATTTCAAACATGCTGAAGAGTTGAAAGCATTTTTATGGTGAATAACCATGTGGTACTGATTGGATCCTACAACAATGAATATTTATTATATATGCTTCATTCCAAATCTATCCATGTCTCTATCTATCTAGTGTTTTAAAGTTTAGAAATCTGATTTCCCCACATTAGACATATAGATCTTAGCACCCCTGTGGTTTAGTCTGCATACCATTATCATTTCAATTATTATTTGTATCATTATTTTAATAGCCATATCACAATTTATTTAACTAGTCCCCTCTTTTTTTTTTTTTTTTTGAGAAGAAGACAGAGAGCCAGAAAGAGAATCTCAAGCAGGCCCCACACCCACTTCAGAGCCCGACACGGGGCTCAATGTCATGACCCTGAGATCATGACCTGAGCCGAAACCTAGAGTCAGACGCATAACTGACTGTGCCACCCAGGCGCCCCTAACTAGTGTCCTCTTGATGGACATTAGAGTATGTTCAACTTTTTGTTAGTATAAACACCATCACAATGGACATCCTTGTTTGTGCACACTTGTCTGATTGCTTCCTTAGGATGAATTTGGAAGTGGCTGGCTCAAGGTTCTTGTGTAGTTTTTCCTTTTTGATATATATATTTTTTAGTTGAGGTGTAATCGATGTAACATTATATTAATTTCCAGTATATAGCATAATGGTTCGATACTTGTATGGTTCATGTGTATTTTTTAAAGATTTTAATTATTTATTTGACAGAGAGAGAGAGAGATCACAAGTAGCCAGAGAGACAGGCAGAGAGAGTGGGAAGCAGGCTCCCTGCTGAGCAGAGAGCCTGATGCAGGGCTCTATCCCAGGACCCTGAGATCATGACCTGAGCCAAAGGCAGAGGCTTAACCCACTGAGCCACCCAAGAGCCCCATTTCGTGTGTATTTCTAAGGATCTTCATGTGTATTGTCACTTTGCCTTCCTGAAAGACTCTTCCGCATTGTACATCTATAAGCAACGTTTCTATTTCCCCACACTCTGAGCAATACCAGATATTACTGATCTTTTAAAGTTTTTCCAATCTTTTCAGGAAAATACATTTTATAGATTTAATTTATAAGCCTTGCCTCGTTTGTTCTTTCCCAGACTTCAAATCCCTTCTCATCTTGCCATGGTGAGCAGCACTTCCAAAGTCCTTCTCCCCTGGGCAGTCCCCAACTTCTTGCTGCAGAGATGGGAAGTTCCATTGTCTGCTTAAGTGACTTCATGGACATGACCTTGCTTCCAGATGGCCCAGTTTTGTAGCCTGAGCCTCAAGAGGCCTTTTCTGTCCACTCTGATAACACTCTTCTCAGCCCTATTCCAGATGTACTGACCACACAGAAAGTTTCTCCTGAGCATTGGTAGTGGCAATGGTAGGATACTGGCATACATGTTAAGATAAGAAAGTGGGGCTCCTGGGGGGGCTCAGTTGGTTAAGTGACTGCCTTTGGCTCAGGTCATGGTCCCCAAGGTCCTGGAATCAAATCCCGCATCGGGCACCCTCTTCTCTGTGGAGATCCTGCCTCTCCCACTCCCTCTGCCTGCTACTCCCCCTGCTTATGCTCGCTCACCCTCTGTCACATAAATAAGTAAATAAAATCTTTAAAAAAAATAAAGCAAAAAAGTATTTAGGTAGACATTAAGGAAGGACTGCGGACCATCTGAGAGGTAACATGTTGAAAGCTGCTCGAGAGTAGGTTGGGGATGGCACGGTCTCCAAATCTGAGTCTTCATTGGGACACTCTGTCCTGGAAGCCAACGTCTGCATCAGATTATCTTCCGAGAGCATTTCCAGATTTAAGACTCTCTAATTTCATTGGCAAAGCATGCCTTTTACTTGAAGCCCAAATGGTCATTCTTAAGAACTTTGAGGATAAACAAGTTCTTCTAATTGCAAACAAATGAAAAACCAACCTAACAAACTTTTTGCATCAAAGACATTATAATTTCTCTGGTTAAAAAAAAAGTTTAATTAAACATTGAGTAGAACAAAAGAATATATAATAGGGTCTCATAACAACAACAACAACAACAATAGATAGCTCTGTACCTACCAGCCAGTTTAATAAAAAGAATATTACCCAAAAAGAACATAAGGGTTACCTTGAAGTCCTCGCTTGCCCGCCCCCCCAAATTTATCCCTTCTATCACCTCAGAGGTAACTGATACCCAAACTTCAGGTTAGTCGTTAGTTATTCCTCTGGGTTTCTTTATGCTATTACTGAATATGTGTGTTTGTTTGTTTATTTATTTTTAAAGATTTTATTTACTTATTAATTTATTTATTTGTCAGAGAGAGAGAGCACAGGCAAGCAGAGTGGCAGGCAGAGGCAGAGAGAGAAGCAGGCTCCCTGTCAAGAAAGGAGTCCAATGTCGGACTCCATCCTAGGACGCTGGGATCGTGACCTGAGCTGAAGGCATCTGCTTAACCAACTAGGCCACCCAGACGTCCCTATTTATTTATTTTTAAAGATTTTTTTTTTAATTTATTTGACAGAGTGAGAGATGGCGAGAGAGGGAACACGAGCGGGGGAAGGGGAGAGGGAGAAGCATTCTCCCTGCCGAGAAGGGAGCCTGACGCAGGGCTCCATCCCCGGTCCCTGAGATCATGACCTGAGCCAAAGGCAGACAGTTAATGACTGAGCCACCCAGGCACCCGTGAATATGTATCTATCTCTAACAATATATTATTTACTTTTGCACACTTTTTTGGACTTTTGTATGAATGAGCTCATCCTCAATGTGTTCTTCTGCAATGTACTTTTCTCACTCAACATTAGATTCTTGAGATTTGTTTATATTACTGCATGTTGTTTCAGTTTGTTCCTCCTGATTACGATATAGAATCTCATTGCATCAATGTGCCATAATTAATTTGTGGTATCTTGGCATGAGTTTGGGTTCTTGATAGTTTTATGTTGCCACCAACAGTGCTGTGCGGAAGGTTCTTGTGCATTTCCCTGGAAGAATGTGCAGGAATTTTTTTGGAATGAATACCTAGGAGCGGAATTGGTGGATCACCGTACACACATAACTTTGAGTTTGCGCAATATTGCCAAATCATTTCCTAAAGGCATAGTACCAATGAAAAATTCGACCACCAGAATGTTTCTACTGCTTCACATCCTTGTCAACACTTGATCTTCCTCGATGTTTAATCTTTTCCCAAACTGGTTGCATCACTGTGGTTTTAACTACTATTATTAATGAGACTTTAGTGATCCTATAATAGCAATAATAATGTCATTATAAATACTTACAATAGTGTAGTTATATTCTCCTGGGAGGGTTTTTTCATCTTCCAGTCAGTGCCAGAGTATAAGACAAGAACTTTTCTTTCTAGGCCTGGTACATGGAATGGATTTCTTTCTAGCTTACTCTTTACACTGAGTGTGTAGACCTTTGGTATATTGGTTCTGTGTGTGTGATGAGGGGAGAAGGGAGGTCTCCTCTGAAACTGCCAATCTTGAGTGGGCCTCATCCACGGAAATCAAACCGCAATTTTGATACTTGTCCTTGAGATGAGAGGTGATACTCAGCCTATGCTTGTCTGACCAGGTTCCTGCCCTTGCAAAGGTTTTGGCTTCTGACTGTTCCTTCTTTTTTGCAAACTCAAGATGGATTTCAAAAAGTAAACCAGAAAATTCAGAATTTTTAGTTGATTTTTATATGAGCATGGTCAGGCCCCAAGGCCTCCCAATACTGCCTGAAATAAAGTCCTACTTGCTTGACTTTGAAATTGATTCCCTTTCCAACCTATAGTTACTTTAACTGTGTTTTATGGAATTAGACCAGCACAATATAGTAGTTTGACGGGTCTAAGGACACTTACACCTTCTCAAGTTCACATACTAGGGAATTCTCAGGGGAGATGGCTACCCCATCACTTGTTCAGGATTTTACAATAAAACAAAGAGTTACCTTTGCTGATGTGCTAAGATGTTTCCCATATCCTGCCTGCCTTTGGTTTTCATTTGCATTTCCTTGCTCAGCAACTCATTGAAGAGTGGCAGTTCTAGGAGACATCTGCCTCCGTGTTCTAAAAATGCCCACGCCTGGCTTCCCCAATGCATCCTTAATGAAGAAAAAGATTCCATACCCAATTTGATTATGCTGTATATAATTTGAATGGGACGTGACTACCATACATCTAGGAAAAACTTTCAAAGACCAATACCACCAAAACAGTTTACTGACAGGTTTTGTAAGGGATGCAAAATAGTGTGTTTCCATTTTCCATTCCCTTTGGATACGCTTCACGTGAATACACAGATTGAATAAAATACTTCCTGTATGTCATCCAGGGCAGTGCGTGGGGTAGAGTCTGTC
>NC_081575.1:90823598-90848088 GCF_022355385.1 Mustela nigripes
CCCTATGAGGCATGGCCAATTGGGGTATTTGAGTTTTAGGGAGAGTCAATGGCTGTCTTAACTTGGTTCCCGGGAAGCTGAGCCTGTGGCTTGTTGACAGACTGTTCTCAGGGAAAACCTATAAGTGATGGAGAGGAGCAAACGAGAGCCAAGTGAGACGAGTCTCAGGTCAAGTCTAGCCAGAAGATGCTCAAAAACTTGTATTCTGCAGGATTGCCCTCCCGCCCCCATCATTTTAAAAAATGAGGTTAAATTGGGGGCACACAGTAGTCACTATTCTATAGAAATTCTGAAATCTGCCCAAATTTTGGTAGTTACTTGGTCATGCCTCACAGTCTAGAAAGAATTCTTTTTTTATAGGATTTTATTTATTTATTTGAGAGAGAGTGAGCAAGAGCAAGAGAGAGCACATAAGCAGGGGGAGCAGCAAGCAGAGGGAGAAGCAGGCTCCCCGCTGAGCAGGGAGCCCCACTTGGGCTTGATCCCAGGAGCCTGGGATCATGACCTGAGCCACAGGCAGACGCTCAACCGATTGAGCCACCCAGGCATAAAGAAGATTCTTTATGATTTTTCGTACCCTCTTGGCTTTTGATTCCACCCTCTGAGCATGCTCTCTTTTCTCATGAAAGGTCACACCTGTTGACAGCTAAGCAGTCTTGTGAGCCTGCTTCTTGACTGGAGAGTTCTGGGAGTCCAAAGACCTCCCCTCATTCTGTATGTTTCTGTTCTCTCAGTCATACCAGGGGTATTTCTGCATGTGTAACTTATTAAGAACGCTGTGGGTCTCCTGTGAATCTTCTTGGAGTTCCTTCAACTAGACAAAAGCCATACCCATACATTTTAGAGATATAGATTCTTTTCTGTTTGATTGAGAGGATCTATGAGACACATCCTTAATCTCTTTCAGGGGCCTATTGTATCACTGAAGGGATTCTGAGTCGCCATCTTGATTTAACCAAGGATTTGACAGTCATATCTTTGGCTTCATCTTTAGACTGTGTTTTCCTGGCAGTGCCCCGGATTTGATCTTTGTTCATAAGCCATCCAAATGTCCTTTATACTTTATTATGACTACAGTGTAAACCCTTTGGCAAATCATTTGCTAGCACTAAATCATCTGGTTCCCACAAATACCCTATGGCTTCCAATAGTACACAATACATTTTTCTGGGGTGCCTGGGTGGCTCAGTCAGTTAAACATCCAGCTCTTGGTTTTGGCTCAGGTCTTGATCCAGGGTCATGAGATTGAGCCCTGCATTGGGTTCTATGCCCAGTGTGGAGATTCAGATTCTCTTTCCCTCTCCCTCTGCCCCTCCCCCGCCTGAAAAATAAAATAAAATAAATAAATTTTTTAAAAAGATTTTATTTATTTATTTGTTGACAGAGACAGAGATCACAAGTAGAGCAGGCAGAGAGAGAGGAAGGGAAGAAGGCTCCCTGCTGAGCAGAGAGCCCGACGCGGGACTTGATCCCAGGACCCTGTGATCATGACCTGAGCTGAAGGCAGAGGCTTTAACCCACTGAGGCACCCAGGTGCCCAATCATGGAGACTTTTTTTTTTAAAGATTTTGTTTATTTATCTTATAGACAGAAATCACAAGTAGGCAGGGAGGCAGGCAGAGAGAGAGGGGGAAGTAAGGTTCCCCACTAAGCAGAGAGCCCAATGCGGGGCTCGATCCTGGACCCTAAGATCATGACCTGAGCCGAAGACAGAGGCTTTAACTCACTGAGCCACCCAGGCACCCCAAAATAAATACAATCTTAAAATACGTTTTTCTAAACATCCAGATCTCGCCAGGATTGTCACATTTCATCTTCATGTACTGAAGCTGCACCAAGCAGGATAAACCATTGCAGACACAGGAGCATAAGGACACATGATTTATGTGTCATAAGAAACTTAAGGGAATTTTTCTCTTTCCTTCCAACATTTGTTGACTACCAATCCTGAATCCTATGTTAGATATACGAGACATATTAGATGTGGTTCTCACCACTGTGCTATTTAGAGACATAATTTATCTTCATAGTTTTCTTCTTGAATTAAGTCTAGACTACTATGCTGTCTAGTATGGTAGCTACTAGCCACATGTGGCTATTCAAATTTAAACGAAATGACATAAACCCACTCTGTTTTCCTGTTGTACTAGCCATATATTTCAAGCGCTTAATTGACCACATATGGCTAGGGGCTACCCTGTTGGCCAGCACAGATAGAAAACATTTCCATCATTGCAGAAAGCTTCTATTGACATCAAAATCTAGGGAAAAAACAATAAGATCTAGTAAAGGCAAACATTTATCTCTGCTTTAAATATATTTTTCTCTTCTGTACTAAAATGAGTCAAATATCAAGGAGATACTGCATGTGTCCTCAGTAAACATTCAAACATCCTTTAAAATAAAGAATGTTGGCTAATTGAACATAATAATTTAAAAAATTTTAAAAAAAGAATGATATAAAACTGTGGTTCTTAATACTTTCTGGATCACAGACCCTTATTAAAAATCTACTGAAGGGCTTTAAAAAAAAAATCTACTGAAGGGGGGCACCTGGGTGGCTCAGTGGGTTAAAGCCTCTGCCTTCAGCTCGGGTCATGATCCCAGAGTCCTGGGATCGAGCCCCGAGTTGGGTTCTCTGCTCAGCGGGGAGCCTGCTTCCCCCTCTCTCTCTGCCAGCCTCTCTGCCTACTTGTGATCTCTGCCTGTCAAATAAATAAAATAAAATCTTATAAAAGAAAATAAACTTTAAAAAAATCTACTCAAGGTTAGCAGCTTTTCCCCCTGGAAAGTGTATTTATGTAGCAAAAGGCATACCCGATTACAGGGGTTCATGCACTTTGCGCACAGAGCCTTTCCGCTGATCCTCTAGGATGCCGGGGACTCAGATTAAGAATCTCTACTGTAAAGGGAATTTTATTTTTCTATTGGCTTTTGGGATAAAATTGATGATGCAGTTTGCTATTTAACACAATGACTTTTGATAATAATAAGAGTATATTTAGAATAATGAGGATGAAGGGAAAAATAGAAATTTCCTACCAAAAACTAAGAATGCAGAGCTCTCTTCAAAATAACTAAAAAATAAGCCCAGCCCTTTGAGTTAAAAATATAACATAGAACCGGCAGATCTGTCCATTTGGATCATGTGTCACAATCAATAAAGAAATATAGAGTTTTAGCAAATTGGCTGTATTTTCATTAGTCTCCAATGCTTCCCCCCACCCACCTTGAGAACACGTTTGGGTGACGGAAGGAGTATTCTCCTAGCCTTCTAAAACTGAAGTTCCTGATGTAATTCTAATACATATAATAGATATTTCTTAAGAGCGGTTTGGTGCCCCAATGATACGTGGATGTTCAGAATGATAAGGTGGGTTTCAGTTGACCAGAAAGACCCGTATTTGAACTTTGGAGGAGAGGAGTGGCTGTTTCTTTGGAAATCTGTTGACGTAGATGAAGTTTCTGCAAGGAGAGCAGAATTATAAATGGAACTGGCTCCAGGTAGGGCTGAGGGACAGAAGCCTTCATGGCACCGAGTTTCTGATTTCTGAGCCAATGTTGAATTTGTGTTTGTGTGGAAGAAGCACTGAAGCATTCTTTCCAAAGAGTGGTAATCCGAACCATATGAGGACTGATTAATGGTTGTCATAATGAGACCTTAGTTAACCAGAATTCTAGAGGGATAGACTTTTCATAAATCAAGAAGAACATGTTAAGGACCCTTCCTCTGTCCTCCCCACCGCCCTCTCTTTTTCTTCCTTCCTTTCTTTTCACTGTAAACCTGTGGAACATCCCCGATATGTATGAATCTCTTTTAGTACTTATTAAACTTTAGTAAGTAAAATCTGCTACATGTAAGTTAGTCTTTAGTCTGATGGCATCCTTCCCTATGTCCATTTTGTAGACTGGTTATTATTTTTTATAGAAGTCAGTGCATGAGTTTAGGCTGAATATAAACTGGACACTTTCAGAGAGGGATGGCTAGTATTCATTTATTTTCTTTTCCCCTCTTTTATCCCCTGTCAGTAATAGGCAGTTAATTTCCCATTCATTTGTGTATCGGTTTGGATACAATCAGTTACAAGTAATAAGCAACGTTCTTTACAAAAGCCTAAATCAAAAGGACATTTCTTGTTGACCTAACAAGAAGTCTGGAGGTAAGATGTCTGAGCCTGATTTAGTAGCCCAATAAGGTATATCACAGACCCCAAGTTCTTGTTATCCTTCCACGGTGTGGTCCACAGCTGAAAATCTTTAGAAGTCCCAACGTCTTATCTCATGGTTGCAAAAGGGCTGCCATAGCTTCTGGCATTTACCTTTACACAATAGCTTCAAAGCAGGAATCGAGGAAAGAGGGAAGAAGAGTTTTCTCCCTGGGCAGTTTTCTCTTTTCATCAGAGAGAAAATCTTTCCCATATTCCCCCCAAATTGGACTTCTTTCTTGTCACTGGCCAATCCTGAGCTTCATGCCTACCCTGGCAACGGTCATTGGCGATTTGTGGTTTAAAGTCATGGTCGCTCATCTCCTAGGGAAGGGCACATTGCTGCTGAATAGGACATTGCTGGTCTTTTAGCAAGAGAAAAGAGAATGGCTGCCAGGCCGCCAATCCGCAGCTTTTGGTACACCCAGATTGGTCTTGCTTTGGGGGTCCCACCTTCCTTGGCATACCTGCCGTTGGACCACGAGAAGGCCATTTGCTGTTGGGCTGTCAGTGCTAGGAAAAGCCATGCTAGTGGGTTGGGATCTAAGCGGAGGTGGGTGGACCCGTGTCTGTGAGCTGCGGCTAATCAATTTGCTCATCAGGGTAACCTCTGCCAAGATTCTGAATTGAGGTGATCTGCATTGTCTGCCTCGCAGTCTCTAAGTTTAGTAAAAGCAACAGTGAGAATGCTTGTCTCCCCTTCTGGCTCATTATAAAGACCCTCGTCACAGTGTAACCTAGAGGTTTCCTCTCTTGGGCAAACATCTCCCACTTTCCCCATGACACTTGAGTGGAGCTCGTGCTTTTGACTTGAGCTCGTGGTGTGACCACACACGGAGTGTACTCCTAACGGCCCTGGAGGCAAGGAGCAGGGTTGGAGCTCACAGTGGGAGTTACGCGGGCACAGGTGAAGGGGATCTACCCAGAGTGTAGAAGTTCAGCTTCTGGCAACTGGTCCTACACTTGCTTGTGTGGCAGTCCTTTTAGACGCGCATCAAGGCTTTGGGATGTGAAGACTTGGCGGTGGGGAATGAACCAGAAATATTAAATACCACAGTCCGCCAGGTGCAGTCTTTCACAATTTTTCAGTACGTTTTTAGAAATTTCAAAGTAATGATAGGCTCAATGGAGAAAACCTGAAAAGCAGAGAATAAAGGGGGAAATTTTCACCCATGAGTTCTGCTCGAGCATGGAGGCTTCTGGTATGTTGTTCCAGCCATCTTCCCCATTTCTTTCCTTTTCTCCCTCCTTTCCTCTCTTGCTTTTTAAATAAGGAAGTAATTCAAGTATAAGTAAATGATTCACCCTGTAGACTCAACTGATATTCATATTTTCTTCAGGTTTTTTTTTTTTTTTTTTTTTTTTGCTAAGATATAAGATGTCAGTGGCCCCCATGTATAGCATGTATAGCATCCTCTCTGCCCAGAGGAAACCACTAATCTGAAGTTGGTATATATTTTTCCAACCCATTGTCAGTTTCCTGCATATCTATGGGAAACATATAGTAGTGATTTTTGCATTGTAAGATGTGACATAATTGACGTCACACTATTTATTATGTAACTTGCTTTTATTCTCTGTCCATGATTGTGTATGTGATTCCACCTTGTTTCATGTAGATGGAATTCAGCCATTTGAGCGGTGACAGCTGTCTATCATTTGAACACCCACCCCCTCACCTCCCCGTTTCCTTCTAGAAATGGGTTTATATAGTTGTTGTTACTAGAGGCAGTGCTGCCCTGAGCATTCTAGTGCATGGCTGTCTTTGCATTATGTGGGAGTTCCTGAGGCCGTCGTCTAACAGTGGGAGGGCTGGGACGCCTGGGTGGCTCTTCCTTTGGCTCAGGTCATTGTCCCAGTGTCCTGGGATCGAGCCTGCATCGGGCTCTCTGCTCAGTGGAGAGCCTGCTTCTCCCTCTTCCCTTGCCTGCCATTCTGCCTACTTGTGTTCTCTCTCTCTCTCTCTCTCTCTCTCTGTGTCAAATAAATAAATACAATATTTTTAAAAATAAAATAAAATAAAAGTGGGAGGGCTGATTTGAAGGGTAGTTTCACGTGCATTACCCAGGATATCTTCAACCTCACTGTACCAGCTCTACTCCACTGGCTGATCTTGAGAATTCCACTGTCACAAAATCCTTGCCGGTGAGGTTTGTGCCGATCTGATGAGTGTGAATTGGAATCTTGTTCTATTGCGCCCTGATGACCAGCGAGGTTGAGGATTCTTTGATATTAACATGTTGTGGCTCCAAATCCAGGAGCTTTGTGCGTATGTATCCTTCCCCCCCCCCCCCCCCGGGGCACTCTTTCCTTTATTTATCCTGGATAGTATTTCTGTCATCTGCATGGCAAATATTTTCTCCCAGCCTGGCACGTGTCTTTAAACGTTGCTTATGTGTTTCTTATTGCACCAAAGTTTTACATTTTAGTGTGGTGAAGTGTAGCAGTATTTTACTTTTTAAGTGACGGTTTGTACGTTTGATTTAATAGTCTTTCCCTAACTCGTGACCATGCAGATGGTCTGCATTTCCCCCCAAATGTTTGGCTTTTAAACGTGGGCCTATAAACTCTCTGGAAATGATTTTTTTGGTATGGTGCGAAATAGGACTTATTATTTTTTTTGTATGTGCATATCCATTTAATCCTAGCATATTTATGGACCATTCCCCCTGCTGATAACAATCCTGCCTTATTGTATTCCAGTTTGACATATGTGTGTCAGTGTTATATTATGTGTGTGTGCGCGTGCACATGTGTGTAGCTTTATACTTCATTCTCTATGTAGTTTACAATATTTGCTTTTCTGCTTAGTTGTATTTCATGTACATTTCCCTATTCCAAACTTGATTAGTGAATATATAATAGCTTGTTGATAGAGGATAATTTGTTTGCTCATTCCCCTATTAAATTTTCCCTATAATAAATAATATATGAAGAAGGTGTCTTAGAATGCTGATGGACCAGCAGGATGGGGCTGTACACCTGCCTCTCCAATAGGTCCCTTTCCCTTCTCTATGGAAGGTACCCCCGCCCCCTTGCAATTACACATCTCGAGCTGTTTATCCATGAGTGAGTGTCATGGTGGTCCCAGAGATGCCTGGATCAGACATTCCTTCAAGGAAGGACCAGTGGTCTCAGCTGGAGGCAGTGCTGGTCTTGGCCAGTCATCAGCTTTCAGCCCCTTCAGAGACAGCCTCAGTTGTTGGAAATGCTTGACCCATGCTCACATCCTTCCAACACAGGCCCTACCATTTCCGCCCAGCCTGAAAGGCTGTCATTGGGCTGCCATCAAAACTTGACCTCTTCTCTCCAAACTTGCTTCCTTCGTATCCCTTTCACAGGTGTTGATGATCCCTAATAAATTTCCTGTGCCCCAAACTCCATCCCCAAAGCTACTTTCCAAAGAATCCAACCTGTGACAGTTGTCCTCTTTGCTTTGAATCAGGAATAAGTCCAGAGTCTCTTACTGCCTAGATAGATTGTCTGGAGGCCAGGATGACAGGGGGGGAAAGGGAAGTGCTCTTAATGAGCTAGATCCCTTGACCCTTACTGGGAGATAGGCCATACGGAGATGAAGAATGCAACAGTTCTTAGAGAATTCCAGTCCATCTCTGAATGTGGAGAGAAATGGAGACAGGGTGGGAGGGGTGGGACAGCAGATTCTGAAACACTTTTAATATATTCAGAATGTATTTTAGAAACTAAATTTCTTTGAGTTACATGCATAATAAAGTTTATTTTCCATTGTGAAAGTAATACATGTTTATAGTAGAAAATTTAAATGAGAAGGAAGAAAAACATCCAATTATCATAGGCTCTTTGATACATTATTTTGAATTTGATTGTTTTACATTGTTATAAATCACACCATTCGTATAATTTTGCTGTGACACATTGTTCACTTAATGTGATAATATAAGTTTTTTCCACACTATTGTATCTTTTTATAAACATTATTTTTAATGGCTGCATGACATTACAATCCAATGAATCCAATGAATGTACTATGGTTTATTTAACCATGTGATTGACTACTTGGTCTGTGTGTAATCTTCTGCTATTATAAGTGATATCGCAAGAAAGTCTTGGTGTGTAAATTTTTTTTCCGATATTTAATATTCTTTCCTTGGGATAGATTCCCAAGAGTGGAATGACTGGATAATGGGGTTTGAACATGGGCTTTTGATTTATTTTGTTAGATTGCTTTCCTGAAGGGTAATACTGGTTTTCATGTTCACTTTTTGATATTGAGAAAGGAACAGTTTGCGTAACTTTGTACCTGTCTTGATGGCCAGAGAGCTAGTGAAGAACCCTGGAGCAAAGGAGAACATGGAACTGGGCTTGTCTGGTTGGGGAGTTGGGGCCTTTTTCAAATGGACATGGTCCAGGCTTCCTCAAGTTCCGACTTTGAATTTCCGCTCTATCTCTCATCCGGAATACATGTGGAGCAAGGACCATTACTCCTTTCCTTCTCCTGTATGGGGATTTGAAAAAAATCTCATAGTAGAGAATGCCCTCCCTGCTCAGTGGGGAGTCTTCTTCTCCCTCTCCCTCTGCCCCTCCTCCCTGCTCGTGCTCCTTGCGCTTGTCTGTTATGCTTGCAGGCCCCTGTAGGTAAACATGGGACCAAGATGGTGCCGACTCCGTGGTCAGTTATCAGACCAGGAAGTCTACAGGGAAAGATATGATATGTAAATTTAAGACTCCAGTTTTGAAGTTTGGGCCCTGGTACTACTTTAAAGACGAAGAACCTACCACTTACTGGAATCCAATATTTAATATTCTAAACATGACTCAGTTCCAACTTCCAAATGAGTTTAAATCTTAAAATTAAATACAGTTTTTCTCTTGGAGGCTGTGGTTTTCAAGGACAGCAAGATTCATTAAGAAACTTTACTTCAGCGATGCTGTGGTGAGAGGCTCTAAATAAACATCCAGATTGTTGATTTCGGCCTTCATTTCCTACAAGTATACCAAAGTAGCCTTGTAGTTCTTCTGCCATTAAGATAAGAGATTTGATTTTCCTCCTTATCCTCCACCTAAATTCATTTCACAAGACAGATGGACTTTCAGATACCACAAACACTCAGTTAGACTGAGTTTTCTCTGACTGCTGGAGAAAATGTAGGCCATGTCTGAGTCACACACATTTTACTGCGTGTCCCCTGGCGTGAGAGTCATATATGTTGGCGTCTTCTCAGAGTGAAGCTGACTTTCTATTCTGAGTCCAGAATTTCAGTTGGCACACGGTGATTCCAAAAACAGTTGGAGGCTCATTTTGATTGGCTCTGGCAATCTCCACCCAGCCAGGTTCACTCTGAGAGGTCCCCTGTCCCTTCATGAATGGCCATGGAAGCTTTCACTCTCGGCTCTGCGTTCTAATTGCCCCTCTCGCATGACTGTGCCAAAGCAATGCTTCGAAATAGTCGTCCATATCAGGTGGCTTTTCTTGCTGCAGTTTCTGTTCTTTTTTATTGTAGGATCTGGAGACTCACCGCTAGAAGATGATGAAGTCGGGTATTCACACGCTAGATATAAAGGTGAATGCTTTGCTTGTGTGCTAATGAGGGACCTGCTGGTGCCAGGAGAACTTTCCTTTTTGCCTTGCAGAGCAAACTATAATAAAGTGACCAGACAACCAACACATTAAAGTGCGAAATATATTGAAAAATAAATAAGCTTATGCTCCCATTTAAAAAAAATAAAAAGGAAACTTTAGAATTTTCTGAAGTGCTGTCCTTCAGCACCCGGTGGTCATTTTATTCTCCTAAGTTTCTTTACTGTCTTCACCTCTGCAAAGCCAAGCTCTAGCTGATGAAAGTGAAAATCAAGCCATGAATTCTGCCTGATTGATACATTACGGCTAGAATGGTCCAGAGTAAACCACCCAAGGTCAGATCTGGACCCCATGCTGCTAATGTACTGAGATGAATGGGGAATGAGAAAACTTGATTTTCATAAGCTCATTTCACGGTGCTCTGAGTCCAGCTTGGCTCCTGAAATGATTAAGTAAAGTGTGTTGTCCAGTGAAGCTTTAAACTCATGATAAAGAACTCCATCTCTACACACATCTGGCCATCCACCCCCCCCACCAGGTATAAAAAGCCTAATCAAGAAGCTTCTGTACAGGCTCAGGTAAGTATGTCTACAAGTGTTTCTACTGGTGAGTCGTTTCTTTGAAGCTTAAGGAGCCCTTGGTAAAGGGAAGGTAAATGCAGATTGAAACTGAGGAAGAATTGGTTAATAAAGTTCTGTTGTGGCGTCTCGCCCAGGAAACTTGCCCACAGTCTAGCAAGAGGACACTGCCCTGTTCTGTGGCGACGTGTCTAAGCTGTGGGAGAGTCGGGATAGTACTGGTCAGCCTTTGGTCATAGAGAGTCCATTAGCTGTTTTCCATTAGGAAATAGCATTAGAGTCCATCGGATTGATGTAAACAATCTAATATAATGACTGGTGCCTATGTCCAGGTGTATTTCCCACCATATTCCACATTTTCGTATACTCTGTGAATGCAGACAGACCCTCATTCTTACACACAACGTCTACATTAATTGCCTCAGGAATTAACCAATCAAGTAAAGGACAAGCTTGTTAATTAGATGTTTGGAGGAAGGAGATATTGTGATTCTGCATGCTTCTTAATTAACTGGGAATTTTTAAAAAAAAATTTTTATTTACTTACTTGAGAGAGAGCTAGCAAGAGAGAGCACGAGCAGGGAGGAGGGGCAGAGGGAGAGGGAGAAGAAGACTCCCCACTGAGCAGGGAGCCCAGTGCAGGGCTCCATCCTGGGATCCCGGGATCATGACCTGAACCAAAGGCAGACGCTTAACCGACTGAGCCACCCAGGTGCCCTAACTGAGGGCTTAAAAATTTTTTTTCTTTGAGTTCCTTGTTGAAAGATCTTCCTAAAACACATGCATGCACATATGGACATTCACTTGTACAGTAGAAGTTGTTTAGTGCCCTCAGCTTGTTGTTCCTAATGTTAGCCCTCACCTCATAGCAGTGTGAGTGTGGGAGGTAGACCAGATAGCTAGTGCCTGTCCTAGAGTTTTAGTAATAAAACTGTCATAGGAAATTGTTTTTATTGTCAGTTTTTTTCAGTTGTTTGTTTTTGTTGTTGTTGTCACTGTTGTTTAGTAACCTCTGTACCCAACCAGGGGCTCGCACTCACAACCCCGAGATCAGGAATTGTACCGTCTTTTTTTTTTTTTTTTTTTTTAAAGATTTTATTTATTTATTTGTCAGAGAGAGAGTGAGTGAGAGTGAGCACAGGCAGACAGAGTGGAAGGAAGAGTCAGAGGGAGAAGCAGGCTCCCCGCGGAGCAAGGAGCCCAATGTGGGACTCGATCCCAGGACGCTGGGATCATGACCTGAGCCGAAGGCAGCTGCTTAACCAACTGAGCCACCCAGGCGTCCCCAATTGTACCGTCTTCTGACTGAGCCAGCTAGGCACCCCAGTTTTCTTTTTTTAAGTTTTAATACTTTGATGCAAACCATTGTAAACAGAGGGTTTAATTTAGCTCTAGCTCCTCGGGTCCCTGCATGGTGTCTGGCACAGAGCACTTACTCAATAAGTGTTCTTGAATTAAAGAGAAGAAGAAAGTGAGAGGGAATCAGTGTTTCCGGTGACCCCAGAATGTGGCAGGCATTGCTTTTTCGATTCTCTTGCATGGAATGCCATCATATGATCACACCAACTGAGGGAAGGGGGAAGGCATGTGGAATATATATCATTATTTCTTATGCAGATGAAGGAACCACTGATCAAAGAGGGTAGGTGAATTGCCCAGAGTCACACAGCTAGCCATATTGCATTGAGGTCTGAAATCCAGCTGTTTTAACTCAATGGCCAGAGTTTGCTAGTGGCTCCTCACTTGTCTGCTGTAAGACACTGTCTATCCCAGGAGCTCCAGTTAACTGGGGTGCTTACCACTTCAGCCTAGGGGGCCGAAAAAACTTTCCCGAATAATCAGTTTATATTTCTTCCAAAATAAACCCTGTCTTAACGGAAGCAGTGTAAGAGCTTTCTTTCGCTGAACCTCTGTGGTAAATGTTTTGCTCCTGCACTTCAACTCATGGTGCTTTGGTGCACTTCCGATTCAAGTCACTCACTACCATTTTAATTATTATTACTGCAGGGCTGTTAAACTGTCAAAATATCTTGTAGAGATTTCTCTTGGAAAGCAATCCAAAAGGAATTCCTTTTGCGAGTAAATGAGAACAAGATTGTTTTCCCACATGTTGACAACGGCACACCCTTTGGAGGTACAGTCAACACTTCCGGGAGGATTTGAGGACTCAGAATATGGGACATATTCCTGCAATTTTCAATTGCATTGAAAATATCTCGAACTAGATGAACTCGTGATACATGTATACCCGGGTCATCCTCTCCCGGAGATGCCAGCCTTCAATATTTGACCTGGGTACATGTGTGGAAAAGCCAACCGTAACATGTGTGCTCAAGGGCAGGTATGCTGCTTCCTGGTAGCTTCTTCGGGAATCATGTCCCTCCTGAAAAAGTCCAGGAGCTGGAGAATGTGAGCATTTTCAACATGCGAGTGAAGGACAGGCTGAAAATTGGACACGCTTCCCGGGTTTCCATCGGTGGAGTTGTGATCAGGACACAGAATGCACAAAGGATTTGCCCTGGGCTGGAAGGGTTACCAGAGTCTACTCCGTTATCAGCCAGAAGAGGGAGGAAGGAGCCAGGCAAGCGTAGGGGTTGGCAAGGGGTAAGGCAGAGTTTGAATCCTACAGCTTTAAAGCCGGATGATGGCACTTCGAACGAAAAGAACTTAATCCACTCCTGTCACTTCTAGATGAGGAATCTGATTCCCTGAAAGATTGAGTGACTTGTTCAGGGCTGCTAGGAGATGACAGAGTTGGAACGGATGCCCCCCGGGGCTTTTGCCTCTGCCTGGTCTTGCAGGCACCATACCCTGCCAGCTCAGTACGTTTCCCTCCTCCCTCTCTCTGTGTCCCCGGTATTCACCCCTCCCTCGCCACCCTTCCCCCATCCCCAGCGGGGGCTTCACTTTCTCTGGAGAGAGAGGCAGGAAGGGGGACCCAGCCAGCAAAAGGAGGAGGCACAGAAGCCTTGCTTGTTCTAGAAGAACAAGACACGCAGGGAAAGTAAGAGGAAACGAGGCAGTGGGGAGGTTAAGGAGGAGGGGTGGGGAAGATTATAAAGAGGTAAACAGGTGATTTTTAAGATTTTTTTAATACCACGGAAGTCCTCTGCCGAACTATAAAAAAATGCTTCTCCGAGACCCCAAACAACTGGTGTATAATGGAGTTTCCTTGTAGGTGATCTTGCCTATTACAGTTGGAAAAGAAAGGCAGAGAGAAGGAGAGAGGGAGAGAGAAATATACCTCACTTCCAGTAGTCACGGAAGTCAGTAGGGTCCAGATCTCACTTCTCTTTGAGTAGTAGGCATCTGTGGATTTTTCCAAACTTTATCTTAAGATCTTTTGGTGACAGAAGAAATATCCACAGCTTGGCATGCTAAGCAAACACACACCAAGGGCTTCTCATTTACCTGTGATCTTGAAATCTACTTTCATGGCTTACCTGGAGCCATCACCAAAGAAGGAACCAGGGTATTTAAAACTGGTTCAAGATTCTTTTATACTTAAAGAAAATAATGGAGACATGTATGCTGTTTTGTACTTGACTTTGGGGTCCAGATTGTTCTCGTGTAAAACTGTTAGCACAGACTGTGTGTGTAAAATCCAGAGGAATGAAACTTGGTTCAAGGAAGGTCTGCAGGCCTGGGGCAAGCTCCTCTAAGTCTGCTCCCACAGGGTCAAGCCCACAGGGCACGCCTTCTGTGCTCGAGTCCTGACTGTAGGCCCCGTGTGGCCACAGTCTCCACAAATATTATAGGATAAAAGTATTATCCAAAGGAGTTGTGAAGGCGCAAAAGTGAAAAAGCCATCTGTGCACAAGCCCTGGGCATGGGTCCTGGTCTTCAGGACTGAGAAGCAGTCAGAAACACACTGTCAGAAAATTCCCTGGACAGTCAGACAAGGTGTCTTCCTTTTCGGCCACATGATGGCGCACACACCCTGCTCGCGGACAGCTCAGGGGCCCGAGAGGCGGGGAGAGCCAGGCAGCTGGAGGGAGGGGGGCTCCTACACCTGGCATCCGTGAGACAGCCACCGGCTGGCTTGAGGGAGCTTGGCCCTGGTCCCCATCGATTGTGCGGTGGGCACTGTGGAAACTTGCCCACCGGGGAGCTAGCCTTGCCCTAACAATGTTACAGCTTTCAGCGAGCACCTTCCAAAGGCACCAGAGAGAGGTTCTGATTTATCAGTGTGATCCTATCTGTGCTCTGGGCAACTCCTAGCCCCAAATCAAGTCACCCTGGTATTCTGCCATTTGGGAACTTTGCCATGTTCCTAAAGAGGGGGCGTCACTGGGGACATCTGAAAAGGGGGTTGCTTCCCTCTGAGGAGCAAGTGTTCTGTGATTTTAAGCCAAAATGATATCCCACGGCAAAACCCTAGAAATCGCAGCTTCATTCACAGGAAGTAAAATAGTATTGCAAGTTTTTACAGAGAATATGCATGCAGATTTGGGAAAACTCTACCCAATTATTGACTCCCCTGCCACTATGCACAGATGGTTGGGGTTAGGATTCACAATGATACCAGTTGCCTCCAAAGAATTCTGTTACCTCCTTCAGGGGTAAAGGAAAAGGAGCAAGCATTTATTGAGTAAGTGCTATGTGCTGGGTGCTGTGCTAGGTGCTTAATATGCATTAATGGGTTCTGTTTGTTCTTCTTCTGTTCTGCCCCTGTGACAGAAGTATAGGTATTGACCCAGAAAGGTTAAGTAACTTGTCCAAGACCACAAAGTTAGTAATGGAAGAACCTGGGTCTATAGTCAGATATGTCTGATACCTAGTCGTATAATCATAACCTCCCCACCCAGACACACCTTAAAGACTCCTTTTTAAAAGATTTTATTTATTTATTTGAGAGAGATAGAGAGAGAGGGAACATGAGCAGAGGGGCAGAGGGAGAGGGAGAAGCAGGCTCCCTGCTGAGCCGGGAGCCCAGTGTAGGGCTTGATCCCAGGACTCTGGGGTCATGACCTGAGCCCAAGGCAGACCCTTCACCAACTGAGCCACCCAGGTGTCCCCATCTTAAACACTCCTTAAAAGATTCCAAAACCTGGGGCAAAGCCAGCCAGGGACTTGGAGAAAGAGGAGACCCATTTTCTAAAGTTGTGCTGTCCTATCTCTCCCCACCTTTGTTTCTGCCACCTGCAGATACCCCATGGTGCTCCCCCATCAAGGTGAAGTATGGGGATGTGTACTGCAGGGCCCCTCAAGGAGGATACTACAAAACAGCCCTGGGGACTAGGTGCGACATTCGCTGCCGGAAGGGCTACGAGCTGCACGGCTCTCCCCAGCTGGTGTGCCAGTCAAACAAGCGGTGGTCCGACAAGGTCATCTGCAAGCGTGAGTAGCCCGGCCCAATCAGGACCGAAGTTCTTGTGCTCTGAGATTAGGCTTTTTTTTTTTGTTGTTAAAAAGCTGAAGGTTGCATGGTCTCTGATGAGAAACCCCCCCCCACACACACACACACAGTGGGCAGACGCCAGTGGGTTTGGAAGATGTGGTTGGAAGAGTGATGACACCTTTCAGACCAGAGAGTGTGATGGACTGTTTGGGCAACGGGGCGAGTACAAAGGTTGTGTTTGTTCAGGACATGCTAGCCAGCCCCTGGAAGTGTGCTGGGGATCTAGAAACAAAACACACACATGCTCTGCTGTCAAAGGTCTCCGAGTAGCAGCAGAGAGCAGGGGAGAGACACACATCGCACCAGAAGCACCAGGAAGGGAGAAGTCACCGACTTGTGTCCCTAGGGATAGTCTGGAAGTGTTCTCCCGAGGGATGGAGCTTCAGGAGGCAGGGCGAGTGACTGCAGAACACTATCCTGGGAAAGCAACTGTGCCTCGGCGGACAAAGAAGACTAGGAGAGCATTTCAGGGGTGGACATCCAGCTTGAGGAAAAATCACCTCTCATTCAGGCCACTCCAAGAGGCCCAACATTGTTGAAGCACCTATGAGATGCCATTGTGATTCAAAACAGACACCATTTATTGAGCACGTATTGTATGCCAAGCATCTGCCCTGTGTCCAGTTTTTGCAACAAGTCTACTGATGGGGGGCCGATACTGCAGCCATGTGTCTCAGCCCATGTGCACTATGCACAGTAACCGTGAATATATGGTAGACTCTGAGGCCCTGTTCCTACAGGACTGGGCCTTTTTTGAGGCAGAGAGGGAGCATCCCCACTGGGCGCGTAGCTGTCCAGGACTGACTGGTAAAGGATTAGGGAAGCCCAGTTTCCTTGCCTGGAGGCAGGCCAAACTCTGGGACTTCCCCTGCCGGGGCACCTTCCCTCCCCTGGCCTATCTTCTTCATCCCTCACTGGTCTCCCTTGGGAGCCCTTTCTAACTAAATCACTTGCACACAAATCCACATCTCAGGGTCTGCTTCTGAGGGACCCAACCTAAAACAGTGGCTCAGCTGGGATGCCAAGCCAAGCAGGTCCCATAGGAAACAGTGGGCCCCTTCTGTGTGGCACGCAGCCACCCCTTTGTTTCTCGGATTCTGTCCATTGTCTTTCAGTTGACTTGGCACTCACTGTGTTTTCAGCATTTCTGGACTCTGAAAGACTACGGACAAAAACTAAGAAGCTCTGAGTATCCGGTTTTCTCTTTTTCAGAAAAGCGGTGTCCCACCCTGGCCATGCCGGCGAATGGAGGGTTTAAGTGCGTAGATGGCGCCTACTTTAACTCCCGGTGTGAGTACTACTGCTCGCCAGGGTACACGTTGAAAGGGGAGCGGACTGTCACGTGTATGGACAACAAGGCCTGGAGTGGCCGCCCAGCCTCCTGTGTTGGTAAGAAAATACCATTCATTAGGGGGCACATACTTTGGGAGGAGCAAGGTGTGTGTGCGTGTGTAGTGGATTTTAAAGGAAGCATCAACACCTCGGATGACCCAGCTTTGATTTCTTTTTTTTTTTTTTTAAAGATTTTATTTATTAATTTGACAGAGAAATCACAAGTAGGCAGAGAGGCAGAGAGAGAGAAGGGGGGAAGCAGGCTCCCCGCTGAGCAGAGAGCCCGATATGGGACTCGATCCCAGGACCCTGAGATCATGACCCGAGCCAAAGGCAGAGGTTTAACCCACTGAGCCACCCAGGTGCCCCCCAGCTTTGATTTCTGAAGCTCTCTTCCTCCCTACTTCTTAGGCCTTTAGCCCAGACCTAACATCAGTCTGTAACTTGGAGCGGACCTGATAGCCCGTAGCTTCGTCCGACTTTTGTTTCTTTCTCGGTTTGCTAATGAGACCTCTGCAGACTGGCAGAGGGCTGCCTCCGTCCAGGGATCTGCCTGTGGCACTGAGCAGAGTCATTGACATTTGCCAGACCGCCCCGCAGAGAACACCTATGTGCCTTTCAGCTGAGCTGGAGTTCATTTGTTGTTGATGATTGTGGTCAGCAAGCACTCCGTGTGCTAAGCTGGGATTTGGCAGAGATCACAAGTAGGCAGAGAGGCAGGCAGAGAGAAGAGGGGGAAGCAGGCTCCCCACAGAGCAGAGAGCCCGATGCGGGGCTCGATCCCAGGACCCTGGGATCATGACCTGAGCCGAAGGCAGAGGCTCTAACACACTGAGCCACCCAGGCGCCCCTAAGCTGGGATTTGGAAATGTTACCTGACTCAGGGTTTGTTGAGAAATGGTTCTTACGGTGTGGTCCTGGGAGCGTGCAGCAGCCTTGAGAACCCTTTAGAAATACAAATTCTTAGCCTCATTACAGATCTGCTGAATCAGAGGCTCTGGGGAAGGGGCCCAGCACTGTGTGCTTTAAGGAGCAGCCCACCCCCACGCATTCTGGGCATTCTGAGAGGGCTTCAAGAGAGCCACTGATAGAAGACAGTACTTCTCAAACTTTAAAGTGCATCAAATCACCTGGATATGCTGGTGAAAATGCAGATTCAGCAGGTCCAAAGTGGGGTCTAGCAGCTGGCATTTTCTCAGGCCCTTCAGGGGATTCTGATGCTCTGCAGTTTGAGAGCCTGCCTTAGAATATCAAATTTGGGCAGAACTTTAATACCTTCATTCTCCAAATTGTGCCCTTGGACCAGCAGCATTAGCACCAGCAGGAGGCTTATTAGAAATGTTGCATGGTGTGACCCATCCCAAACCTGGCAGATCAAAACCCACATTTTAATAAACTCCCCGGGGGATTCCTGTGCCCTTTAAACACTGAGGGAGACTGCTCTAGGACAGTGGTTTTCAACTCTGGCTTCTATTTAAATCTGAATCACTGGGGCTCTGGTATTTTTCCAAACCTCCCTCCACGTGGTTGAGAACTACCATGCCAGAGGATCGTTTACTCATAAACTTTTAGAGCTGCCAGGACCCAGCCTTCCAGAACATTCTACTCCCTTCCTCTAGTCTGCAGATGAGGGATAAGAGGTCACCTGTCTTACTCAAGGTTGCATAGAACCAAGCCTGTGGCTCCAGGTTCTTGGGCCCAAAGTCCCTGAATCCAGAGACAGCTCTGGCACTAAGCTAAGGCCACAGGCCCTATGAGGCTGGCTCCTGTGCTGCTGGGATCTGACCATCCTCCTGAGAACCAGTCAGCTCAGTCTGCCGATGTGCTTTACCCCAAGGTCTCCTTTCTGAGTGCTCATTGTTTGGGGGCATATGCTTTGGGGCGCGGGGGGGCAGAGATTGATGCCTCCTGGGGGCAGAAACAACAGCAACTCCTCTAGGTCAGTCCCAGCGGTGTCGTTGTGAGAACGCTGCTGTCCACGGTCCTCCCTGGCAGCCTTTTTCACTCTGCAGTTACATGGGGACAGAGCTGTAGCCAAGGGACCTTGCCCAGGGTGTGACAGAAAACCCCGTTCTGTCCAAGCTACAGCCTGGACCTCACCTAGTATCCGTTTGACGCAAGCAACCCGTTCAAAGAAACTCCGATTGCTGACTCAGGTTTACTCAAGGCTTCTCTCTCTATAGGACGTAGGTAGGAGTTTGTCTTGGTGGGTAATTGGGAAAACAGACACCACACTAGGTACTCCGAACAGAGGAGAATTTCCTATAGAGAATGGGTTAAAAAAAAAAAAATCTAAAAAGAGCCAGAGGAACAAAAGAGGAAAAACAGTATTACCCGAGATGAGTTACAGCAGAAAGCCGTGCCGACTGAGGGCTGGAGAAGCAAACATTGGCCGATGGCTCAGGAGCCCAGGAAGCCCTCTCAGAAGTTCGCACCAGAAGCATAATGGCCTTCCGTTCCCAGGACGGTGCCTCCTGTGGGCAAACCTGCCTGGCGTCCAGCTGGCAGGAGGAGTCTAGGAAATAGAATTTTGAGACTTTCAGTGCGGGCAGGAACGGGGAGATTATAGAAAACCTAAACACCAAGGGATTGTTGGCCTCAGTAACTTTTTCTCTGAGGCTTTGGCCCCTGGCCTGGACTCACCATAGTTCTCAGTGGGCAGAGGGCCACGCAGTCCTACTCATGCGGCGCAGGGAGAATGGGGCCCAAGGCCAGAGGTTCGGGTCAAGGGCCCCTCCCAGATGTCACTTTCAGTGTCTCCCCCATGACTTGGTGTGTGTGCAAGCTAGCGCCTCAGAACCACCACTCAGATTTTCTCAGCTCTTCTCTCTTGCATGGGAAAGGGCAGAGGTGGACAGGAGGAGAAGAGATGCTTGAGAATCTTTCTGGAGGCAAGCATTGGTGACGACTCCTCTTGGGATCACACTGTTCAGGTGTCCAGATCGTGTGCAGTCGTGGAAAGAACGTGCTGATTGTTCTCAAAAAGCAACAGGCATGGCTTAAGCTGGACCAGATGGGGCTGGAACCTTCCCAGAGGGAGAAAGAACTAAGCAACAAACCCCAATTTCGGGGGATTTATCTTAGAGTTTGCCAGAGCAAGTCTCAGGCATGCTGCAGAGGTGGGAGAGGATCTTGTGCCTACAGTGGGGGTCGGGGAGGGAGAAAAGGGGGGACCCGTGAGCCACAGGAGTGCATAGAGTTCCCAGGAAAAGGAGACAAAGGGACAGTGCAAGCAGGCAGTTCTTTTCCAGTAAGACAACAATAAGCTGGAGGCCATCCCCAGTGAACGTGACACTAGGGATGTCCTTGACTCTTTTGGCTTTAAATGCATGACATTAGTTTAATCACTTTGTGGGTGTGTTGGCAAGGCTAGGGGGTCCTTGAGCATAAACCAGAGCCTCAGCCTATTTTAGATGCTGACACATGGTGGCTGAGTAGTTCCCAAATTTCCACACAACTTCTAGCACTGCATCTTGGCCAGAACTTTGCTGAGTGCTGAGAAAATCATCCCAACTCTCCTCCAGACCCAGAGGGAAGAGCGAACTCTCGGCTCTCTTTTGACACTGAGGCGGTCAGTCCTGTGGTCTGGCTAATTCAAAAGTGCCGGCAGTTAAAATTAATTCTCTCCTGCAGACCACACGCTGGCACTGGATTCAAACCCATGGTTATTTCCGACACAGATATAGAAAGAAGTCAGGGCAGGGGAAGAGTTGTACTGCAGTCGCAGGAGGGTAAAGTATTTGAAGAGCCACAACCGCCATTGATATATATAAAAAGAAAACCTTGGAATGAAACAGCTATTGTTTTAGGGGATGTTTTTTCTTTCTTTCCATTTGTAGTTATTTTGGGTTGCACTGGCAGTTAGATAGAACAATGGACAGTGAGAATTATAAGTCCTCATCTAGAAACCAGATTTTGAGTTGACACGTGATTTCTCCTGTAGACCAACCCTATTTCCTGGGCCAAAAGAGGAAAACATTAAAGAAAGTCTAAAAACCACAGATAATGAGAACCCAGCGGGTGTCTTTTGACATGCAAAGAGCCCCAGTTACCTGTATTAACAAAGGACCATGTACAAACTGAGTAGGTTTCTGGCACTGCTCCCTGCTTGTTTTGTGTTGCCTCCAGAGTAGAATAGATCAAGAGAGTTATCACAGATGAGATTCTGGAATAAAAAATTCTCTGAGATTGCAGATACCCATGCACAGTGATGGAATGTTCTACTGGCTTCTCAACTGTCTGACAGCTGGGCTCACCCGCTGATGCACAGGGAAGTTTGCTGGGCTGCCCTGCCTTATTTCCAGAGATTCCTTGAAGATGCAAACATTATGGGGCTAAGAATGAACCTATCAGTGTGTCGTTGTGGATCTTAAATTATACCAAATCTCTCCTGGGTCAACAAATACACATCCTTCTGCAAACTTTCAGGAAGCTAATGTCAGCTTCGAAACAGCTGGGTTGATGGAGATAGTGGTGCACTTTTTCCCTGGCCTGATTTCTTAGTCCAAAGTGAACATGTAACCTTCTGGTGGCCATCTCTAATAGAAACACACCACCAGCCACTCTTCGGTTGGGCGTCTCTCTGGTGAGGATGGTGACTTTTCACTGTGGAAGTAATTGCTTTCACTCTTGCCTCTTTCGTCCAGTGGGGAAAATCTTCTGATACTTTCCACGATACCAAAGAATCGGAACCACTTCCCAGAGACATCCACAAAGATTATACTCTGGCTGGGGGAAGCAAACAGTTGGGCAAGTTCTCAGTGTCCAGGTTTGTTTTGCCTTTGGCAGTCAGTGTCTTCCTGTGTCCCATGAAGTGGCTTCCTCTGTCACCAACCTCAAACTATTTTATATCTGTATCAGTAAGCTATTGCTGTATAACAGACAGCCCAAAATCCAGTGGCTCCAAATGACCATGTTCTTTTGCTCCTGGTTTTTGGGTCAGAAATTTGGGCAGAGCTCAGTGGAGACAGCTCAACTCTGTTCCACATGCTAATGGCTGAGATGATGGTTGGGGTCAGAGGATCCAAGATGGCTTCATTCACAAGTCTGGAACCTCAGTTGGCTCTGCTGGCTGGGGTTTGGCTGAGTCTATCTCTCCTTTCATAATTTCTTATTCTCCTCACATGGCCTCTCCAATAAGATAATTGGATTTCCATAGATGTCAGCTGTCTTCCTTAGAAGACAGCAAAAGTGGAAGGTGCCAGACTCTTGAAGGGCCCAGACTGAGGACGGGCATAGCGTTACTTTATGTTCTGTTAGTCAAAGTGAGTCACGAGGCTGGCACAGATTCAAAGGGATGAAAATTCGACTCTACCTCTTGGTAGGAGGTACTGCATGTATATAAGGGGATTATGAGCCACCTTTGCACGAAATTCACCACAATATCCTTTGTTCAAAATCAGTGCTTGAAAGTCATTAATGAAATACATCTTGAAGATGCCATACAAGATGCTCTACAGAGTAGTTTGAAAAAAACTGGCGTGATTGTTCATATACCAGTTCAGGTACTATTAACAAGGCCAAAATCATAATGCTTCAAATGAGCCAGCAATTCTATTCTTATATAAATATTTGTGCTTAAGCAGCCCTGGGCCATGTCATAGGCCCAATCCCTCACTTGCTGTTCAGGCTAAGATGACTGCTCTCGCTCTCCCACACATCCACTTTCAAACCAGGGTAGAGGACTAGAGGACACAGGAAAAAAGGAAAGGGTATGCTCCGCCTACCCCTTTTAACAGCACAGCCCAGAAACTGCCCATGTCACTTTTCCTCACAGCCCTTTGGTGGAACGCATCACATGGCCACGCCTAACTTCAAGGGCGGCTGGGAAATGTAGTCTTTATATTCCGGAAGATGAAAGGTCCAGGCAGTTCTTTTGCTATTAAAGAAGAGGGATCAGAGACTGGGGGGTCCACCACCAAGTCCCTGCCCCATTGACTGTAGAGGGTGAGACCAAGTTGGCGTGACAGGTCAAGGGATAGAAGAAATGAGAGTAGCAGCAGGTAGAAAGCCAGTTTGCTTGGGGTATGTAGGAAGTCAGGAAATGGGCGCTGAATGGAGTCTGCGCCTTGTGAGGAGTGGGGCAGCCCTTGACTTGGGGTAAGAATAGCATCCTGCCTTAGAATGAGGCAGAAAGAAGACCCCCCCCGCCCCAGGTCATTCAGTCTCAGATACCAGTAACTGGCCTATTGTGAAGCACCTGTTAATCACACATCTAGCAGTCATCTCCAAACACAGATCTCCAGTGGAAATCTTCTACTCTTTGAGGAAACGTTTTACCACGCAGTTAATTTATAGCCTTAGTTTAAAAGGCTTTTTTTTTTCTTGTTACCTGTTGGCCAGGACATTACCCTTTTGAACTTCTTTCTTATTTCTACTGCCCACCTGGTGAGATGTTTTGAGGATTCCCAAGCTTGCCAGATAAACAGTAGTTGATAGAGTGAAATATATTTGTTTCTGATATCTGTATCTATATTTATATATAAAGAATTGGAGAGAAAGCAGGAGTGGGGGGATGAGGGGCAGAGGGAGAGGGAGAAGCAGACTCCCCACTGAGCAGGGAGGCCCACAAGGGGCTAGATCCCAGGACTCGGGGACCATGACCAGAGCTGAAGGCAGATGCTTAACAGACTGAGCCACACAAGCGCCCCTTGTTTCCGGTATTGCATATGCAGAGAGGTGACTAGAGCACAGGGGAGGGACACAGTTGGTGAGATGTCTCCCCTGAATGCAGAGGCCAGGGTTTCTACACAATAACTGGCTCTGTGGGCATCCTGACTCAGCAGGGAATTATAATTATGTTTCTATAGTAACTTTATTCAATTCATTCATGGAAATTTATGATCACTTATAAAAAGCAATGATGGCCATGGCTGGGTAATAATAGGCTTAGGTTTCTGGAACATCTGCTGAAGAAGGGCAGGCCAGCTGGTCTCGTCGGCTGAAAGTGAGGGTGCAACTGAACCTGCTTTTCTTGGATTCAGGGCACAGCTGTAGCAGGTGACCTGAAAAGAATGTCCATGTTGGAGGACACTATGAGGTCATTGGCAGGCAGACACACAGAAGTGTTCGGCTTAGTATGAAAATTAAAAAAAAACATGTGATCATATCTTAAAATCCCAGACCACGAGAAATTCCACAAGAGGAAACACTTCCCAGGGTACAAATGAGGATGGTCCTAACAACACTCCATCAATGGGCAGACGGGAGAACGAAATAGTGCAGGCCGAGTACTCAGCCTGGGGCAGGCAGGCGGGATGGTGCAGCATATATTAGTTGTTATTTCTTTTTTTTTTTTTTTAAAGATTTTATTTATTTAACAGACAGAGGTCACAAGTAGGCAGAGAGGCAGGCAGAGAGAGAGGAGGAAGCAGGCTCCCTGCTGAGCAGAGAGCCCGATGCGGGGCTTGATCCCAGG
>NC_081575.1:90848488-90859470 GCF_022355385.1 Mustela nigripes
TTTGTTTATTTGACAGAGAGAGGTCACAAGTAGGCAGAGAGGCAGGCGGGGGCGGGGGGAAGCAAGCTCCCAGGGGAGCAAAGAGCCTGATGTGGGGCTCGATCCCAGGACTCTGGGATCCTGACCTGAGCCGAAGGCAGAGGCTTTGACCCACTGAGCCACCCAGATGCCCCGGATTTTTTCTTTAAACTTAGCAAATGAAAATAGACACGTTGAATGCATTTAAAGCGTGTTCCATTTCATCAGAACATGTGTGTACTTTATCAATTTTGAGAGGCATATCATGGTATGTTTTAATACTCCTGAAATTGGGACACATCTCACAATGGATTTTAACTTAGATGCCATAGTATATGGTAGTGACTCGATTGGGGATTAGTGTATCAAGGTTTGTAAATTCACACTCTCTCGATGCATGGCATAGAATGCATCTGAATTTGGATAGCTGAAGACAAAACCGTTTAGCAAATTATTCAAAATTTCAGACCCTAAATAAAATGAGAAGTTTTTCAACAAGATGTAGGAGAAAGTATGAAGATTACGTGGTGTTTTCATCTCTCAAAGTTGTTTGTGATTCAGAACCAAATGATCTTTTATTTTCATTCAGGTTGTAGCATAACGGCATTTAAATAATTACCAGTTGACATGGAAAGCAATGTGTATCTAAATGTTGACTTGCTAGGCCATCTTTTTTTTTTTTTTTAAGATTTATTTATTTATTTGAGAGAGAGGGAGAGAGTACACATGAGTTGGAGGGAGGGGTAGAGGGAGAGGGAGAAGCAGACTCCCCGCTGAGCAGGGAGACTGACAGGGGGCTCGATCCCAGGACTCTGAGATCGTGACCTGAGCTGAAGGCAGGTGTTGAACAAACTGGGCCACCTGGGCGCCTCCTAGGCCATCTTTAAATACATTCTCTACCTGTTCGGAATCAAGTGGAATTTACAAAAGTCTGAAGCTCCCTCGCCTTCTTGTGACTTCACTTTAGCTATAACAAAATGAAATCCAACCCAGTGAGGATTGACATCTCATTTACTTCTAGCCCTCATTATCAACCCATCCCTGATACTGAGGAAGCAGAAGATCTTTTACCAGGTGGAGACACTACTCGAGAACCTACTCGGGGGCCCTTTGGAGGGCCAGAGCCAAGGCAAAACTGCTATCCCCAGAAACAAAACCATAGGTGTGGTCCTGTGGCAGGTGGAGGGCACAGTGGATCCAGACAGACCACTGTTTGTTGTAAGATACCGAGCAGTTGGGAATGGACATCGCCAGAGGAGAGAGAGAGAGAGCTTGTTCCAGGAGTAAAGGCTTGGGCTTGGGTTATAATCCACACTATCACTGTCTACATGCCTGGCCTTAAATAAATCACTTAAACTTTCTGAGCCTCAGTTTCCACATCTGTAAAACAGAGCATTGGGTTTTTCCTTGAAACTTCCATCCCATTTACTTTTACCTCACCTGGGGCCATGCTGTCATTTGCCTCATGTTCTATTTTGTGTATGGTGACAATAGTCCGCCCCAATAGACCGTAAACGCTTGAGCAGCCCATGACACAGCAGTTGGAATGATGCCTTGGATAGGCAGCCTTCAGTAGAGTTGTGTTGCCTTGAGCTGAATCAAAGTAGAAGACAGCTAAGGTTCCCTTTTCTGATCATCTCTGATGCTGCCTTTAAAGGAAGAGGGATTCCCTGTGCCTGAATGACTTCTAGCTCGGAGGGCTGAAGTGCTGTGAAGTCAGTAAGCGAAGTCTAGAAGTCCAGGGAGAAGTTGCCAGAGCTAATGAATTACCCCGAAAGCTGCCTTGCACGGCCAGGTTTAGTCGTGCATGTAGGAGTTCTCCAGCGATCTTCTGAACTCAGGATGAGAGAAGGGGCAGGATGAATGGCGGGAAGAAAAATACAGTGGGGTGAACTAAACCCTTCAAAAATGGGGAGCGCCTAGAGCTGTGGGCATGTCAGATGCTGGGTGTTGTACCCCCCGTGGACAAGATATTTCTTGATGATGGTGAGAATCTTCTGGTTATATTTTCAGATATGGAACCTCCTAGAATCAAGTGCCCGAGTGTGAAGGAACGCATCGCTGAACCCAATAAGCTGACGGTCCGGGTGTCCTGGGACACCCCGGAAGGAAGAGACACAGCGGATGGCATCCTAACTGAGTAAGTACAACTTGGCAGTGAGGAGGCTGTTGCTTCTTTTCTGAGAGACATTTAATGAGCCAGAGTGGGAAAGTGTATCCGTGCAGGTCCATTGATGCGCACAGAGTCACTGTGGCGCTCCTTCAGCAAGTCCCTCATTCGGGCTGCGTTTTTCTCCCTCATCATCTTCAGCACCTGACCTCCTGTATATTTCACTTCTGTCCTTGTGTCTTGCCTGTCTCCACCATAGCACGTTTACTGCCAGACCCTGAATGCCCAGAACCATGCTGAGCACAGAGCTGGGACTCGGTCAGTATTTGTCAAGGGAGAGAAGGGAAGAAGGGGTGGTGGGAAGAAGAGGGACGGGAGGAGGAAGAGGAAACCAACTGGTTCACTCTGGGATAGAACCACCCCCACTGCCTGCCCAGGGTGCTCCTACTGTAGCCGCCAGGCCTTACTAAGCCATCACCTACCTCCCTGGTGTTCTGTGAATACGGTTTAAGGCAGACCTTTCTAGCCCTTGTTTTTTGCAACTGCTTTTTTAAAAACTTGATTCTTAGTCTATTTTTTTAAACTTGGGACTACAATAGGGGTTCCTGGGTGGCACAGTCAGCTGAGCATTCAACTCTTGGTTTTGGCTCAGGTCACGGGATCGAGCCCACATGCTCCGTGCTCAGTGGGGAGACTGCCTGAGACCCTCTCTCCCTCCTCACCTCCCCTGCCCACTCTCTCTAAAGTAAATAAATAAATCTTTAAACTTGTGACTACATTAAACACTTACAGAGAAAGCTTATAAGAAAAAAGAGAAGCTTGCTTCTACCTTCTTTTCTACCCCAACGCCATGCTCCACGAACAGCTGGGTGAATAGTTTGACATACCTCCAGAATGCTTTTAAAAATGCATGATTCCCTTTGTGAAAGTTTGGCTAAATATTGTTCTAATCTAGCACCTGGGCCTGTACCCCTGCAGTGATCTGCTTGGCCTTCATTGTCCCTAGAGGCCACTATTTCATGTCGGCATGTTCACATCCCTGCCTTCAAGTTCATGGCCCTGTCAGACCAACCCACTGAGTGTGCACCTGCAGACAAGATACCTCTGATTCGCCGCCCTTCTGAACTACACAGCAAGGCAGCCCTTGTTAAAATCCGACCCAGGCAATTATGGGCAATAAGAAAACATCTTTTACAGGGAAGATGTTGAGTCTTTCACCCCGAGCAAGACATTTTGTTCCTACATCCTGATCATTTCTCCCAGTACACCATTTAGCTTCAATAATCTTACTGACTGTGTGCCTCCTTGTAACTGCTTAAAGGAGTTACAAGTTACAAGTTACTCCTTGAGTATTAAGAAAATTATATACTTGCTGTCATATCTACATGTCACAAACCTCTAAGGAGAAATTTTAGGCAATTGGGATTAAAGAGTAAGTCACAGTTGATATAAACAGGGGTTGGTTTTTATTGATCTTGGAACTTTGGGGCCTAGAACAATGCCTGGTCTATGCCCTAGCCTATAATAGGTTCCGAGATCTTGACAACTACGGTTGCTCTTGAAATCCTGCATAATAAACACCAAGTAATGGGTCACCAGATGACTGTGTTTGTCTAGCACGAATATAGACCTTGGCATCTTTATGGGTCGCCTGTGTGTTATGGTTAGAAACGTGACTGTTTCAAAGACTATCTTAGTAGCCCCCAGCCTTCCGTTCCAAGCAGCTGTCTGCTTCTAGACTTCTATAGCCCGAACCAGCAGAGGCTTGGAGCAGGAGGCTGCGGGGAACACACTCCAGACAGAACAAGGAATTCTGAGAAGGCTGTCTCGTCACCTTTTCAGCTCTCACTTGGGCTCCTTGCTTCTCCGGCCTGTCTCTCGTACAAGCTACTGTTCTATGGTCCCCTTCTGAGAGGGAAGGTTCTGGAGAGCAAGTGCGTCTCCAAAGCAGGTGCTTCCTGTGAGTTGCCTTAGTTACTCCTCATGGCTGTTAATGTGCAGGCCACTGATGAAAACGGAGTCTCCGAGAAGTCAGCAACCACCCATATTTGAAGCCTGATTCCTCTCAGGGTTATCTGCATTTTAACCATGCTTCAGTTCATACCTTACAAGCACACACCCTACCACCTCTGTGGAAGGCTCTGGCACACTTGCGTTCTTAGCAAATATTCTCATCGTTGCTAAGAACTGTAGTGAGAAGGCAAATTAAGTATCTGTTGGGAAACCAACCCATCAGCCTGGTATTTGATCATGCTGTCCGAAACTACTGGTGCTCTCATCAGACAGCCAAGAAGAAAGATGCTAGTCATCCTAGCCGTGTGATCTTGGGCAAGTTTCCTAAGCTTTTGGTGCCTCAATTTCTCTGTGAAATGGAAATAATAATTCCTATCTCATGGGATTGTGTGGAGGATTAAAGAAACCAGTATGTGTAAAATACCTAGAACCATGCCTAAAATGTGTATATAGTGTTTATGTACATGCAAAGAACTATTACTAATACTACTACTACTACATTAGGATAATCAAGGAATCACAATAAACTTGCCTTTTGCTCAGGAAAGATCTCCACACTGGGCCAGAGAGAAAAAAAACTAGAGCTAATTCTAGCACCCCCCTGTAAACCCAAATCGCCAATGGCTGCTTGGACTATACCCTCAAATGGTTTTCCTCACAGAAAATTTGTTCATCCTTCCCAAAGTGAGGCAGTTTACGGTTCTCCTTGGAACAAAGTTGGGCGGGAAGAAGACTTGGGGCCCTGGCTTCTCAGCCTCTGCCATCTTCTCTTCTATCCTCCAGTGAGAAAAATGGATCCATACTTTCCAGGAATTGGGGACTTCCATGTTCTGGTCTCAGACTTCTCTTCCAAAGCAGAATAAAGCTCAGGAAAAGCTGTGTTCTTCAAGAAATCTTTGTTCTAGGGGTGCCTGGGTGGCTCAGTGGGTTAAAGCCTCTGCCTTCGGCTCAGGTCATGGTCTCAGGGTCCCGGGATCGAGCCCCGCGTCGGGCTCTCTGCTCAGCGGGGAGCCTGCTTCCTCCTCTCTCTCTCTGCTTGCTTGTGCTCTCTCTCTCTCAAATAAATGAATAAATAAAATATTTAAAAAAAAAGAAATCTTTGTTCTAGTCAAACCTGACCTAAAGGCTGCCCCTCAGTATCTCCACATCCAGTTAGTGCCTATGATGACCTAATTGTTGTTAGGCCTTTAATGACCATGTTTGGTGTTCCTGTTTTTTTCTCCCCTTTTAAGTGTTATTCTAAAAGGCCTCCCCCCAGGCTCGAATTTTCCAGAAGGAGACCACAAGATCCAGTACACAGTCTATGACAGAGCTGAGAACAAGGGCACTTGCAAATTTCGAGTTAAAGTACGAGGTAAGATTACTGCTTCTTGGCTTTTTCCTCTCTTTACAAGAGTAAAACGAAATCGGCCCTCCAGCAGGAAACCTTTGTGAGTGCCCACTGCCACGGGGATACTTGCCAGCTTCGGATTAGCCTCTGATGATGAGGCGAGGAGAAGGGTGCCATCTTAAAGCCGGAATTTCACAATACAAATCCAGATGAGGTTCAGTGCTGGCCGATTATTTGAGGCCCGAGAGAGCAGTAAGCTAGTCTCGCATGAGCCCACAGATGGCTATCCCAGAAGAATATTATTTTGATAACATTTTCCTCCATGGGCTTGGGTGACCAGCTAAAGCCTGAAAGTCCTTCTGTAAAGGAAGTTGAGAGCCCCCTAATTTGGGCCACCAGGAGTCCATGTTCTTGGTGTTCCAGAACATTTATTCTCCTTGAAAAAAATACTTTGAAGATTTATTTTATGCCTCATGGTTTGGGCAGCTAATGACGAACCCTCTTTACTCTTCTGGGCTCAGCCTCCTCCTCTGTAACACAGGAGGCTAGAGCGCTTGATTTCAGTGGTTTCGTTGCCATGAACGGTGACCATTCCAAGGCCCACCCACTGGCCAGAGAGTCCTATGCCCCCTCACTCATTCACAGGCTGGTATGGGCTGGGCCTCTGTGGAGGGGAGCTCGGCACTGAGCGCCCCCTGGCCTTGTGTCCCTACAGTCCGACGCTGTGGCAAACTCAACGCCCCGGAGAATGGTTACATGAAGTGCTCCAGTGATGGCGACAATTACGGGGCGACCTGTGAGTTCTCCTGCATCGGTGGCTATGAGCTGCAGGGCAGCCCTGCCCGAGTCTGTCAGTCCAACCTGGCCTGGTCTGGCACGGAGCCCACGTGTGCAGGTACGCGTGCAGCCCTCTCTCCCGCCAGCAGCTGAACCTAAAGACCCTTGGGTTCTGGATTCCAGTAGAGGGAGGGAGGATTTCACTCCATACACTTCGAGAGGTTCAGTGCCACCCCTCTTCATCGGACGGGTGAACACGGTCCTCAGATTTCGAGGGCAGCTGTCTCACCCACCCTCCTCCTTGGGCTTCTGTCCATCTTTGAGTTTCTCTTTCACGTCCTCTAAGGAAGAAGCTGGAGGTGGGAGCCCAGGGCCCACTGTTCGCGACTGTGTGAATCAGGAGAGTCTGCTTTAGGTACCTGTGTTCTTCCCTTCTACAAATGGAAGGGTCTTTTTTTTATTATTATTTTACGCAAAGCCAGGACACTACTACGTATGGACAATATAATTCCCACTTTGCAGCACTGGTTTGAAAGTCACGCAGACCTTGGGCATTCGGGACTTTTCCTCCTAATGCCAAATGAGCAAGATAATACCTACTACTTGAGTTGTTGTAAGGGTTAAATGAGGTTATATCCACTGAACAGTGGGATAGAGCAGTGCCTGGCCTGGGGCAGGCACTCAGTGCACGTCCACTCTTATTATCAAGGAAACATAAATTGGGCTGCGTAGTGATCATGGTGTGAAATTTGGACTAGTCAGAAAATTGTGGACATATCTTTTATTTATATACTCTGCTTTCCTCCTTATTTCGGTTATGCTTTCCTTTCATCCCAGCCATGCAGGATTGAGCAAGAGAGAGAGAGACACACACACGTGTAGACCATCAGCTAAATGCCCAAGGTTCTTCAGTTTCATATCTTAAAGTAGAAAGAACATAGCTCTTTCTTTCCCTGTCTCACTTCCTGAGGCAGGGAAAGTAATGCTCATCCCCCTACCACCTCACCCCCCCAGCCAAGATGTACACATCCTAATCCCTGGAACCCATGAATATATGACCTGACATGGCAAAAGGGACTTTGCAGAGGAAATTAAGAAAGACTCTTGAGATGCGGAGGCCATCTTGGATTCTCCAGGTGGGCCCAGTGTTCGCACAAGTGTCCTTATAAAAGGGAGGCAGAGGGGGGAGAGAGAGAGGGAGGCAAAGATGCCAGACTACTGACTTCGAAGATGCCAAGAAAGGCCTCACCCCGGGAGACGGAGGTGACCTGTGAATGTTGCAAACTGCAAGGAAACAGATTCTTCCCTAGAGCCTCGGGGGGTGGGGAGCAACATTTTGACTTCGGCCCAGTGAAACCCATTTGAAACTTCTGACTGCCGGGGCTGTAGGAGAATTTGTGCCTGTTAAGCCCCTAAATTTATCGTGATCTGGGAGAGCAGCAAGAGTAAACCAGTATAGCTCCCCATTCCCCAACTCAGTGCTACTTGGGACCATCTCCCAAATAAACCACTTACAACTGGGGTGCCTGGGTGGCTCGTCGGTTCCATGGCCTACTCTTGATTTCACCACCGGTCATTATCTTATGGTCGTGGGATCGAGCCCCGCCTCGGGCTCTGTGCTCAGTGAGAAGTCCTCCTGAGAGTCTCTCTGTCACTGCCCCCCACCTCTCCTTTTGCCTCTTCGCCCCACTGGCACGAGCACACGCTCTCTCTCAAATTCTTTAAAAAAAAAAACAACTGGAACTTTTTATTGGGGTTTACTTGCGCGTTTGTGTATGGTCTGGGTGTCATCCCAGGCCATGCTGAGCCAGAATAAGTAGGGGGTTTCTCATCCATCTGGCCCTTTCTAATCCCAGCCATGAATGTCAACGTGGGCGTCAGAACAGCAGCGGCACTTCTGGATCAGTTTTACGAGAAAAGGAGACTCCTCATTGTGTCCGCCCCCACAGCCCGGAACCTTCTCTACAGGCTGCAGTTGGGAATGCTGCAGGTGAGTCCTTACGGCCAGCCGGGCCCAGGTGCGGAGGGGCGGGGGGTAGAGCTCTCCCAGGAAGGGCCCAGTGATTTCATTAAAGGCCAAGGTCAGATTCAGGGCCTTGGCTATTTTCCAGGACCTCCAGGAACTGGCGCTTTAGGCCTGCCGCCGTTCATTTCTGGCTCTGGGGCATAACCTGATGAACATGGAGTCCCCAGAGCTAACCTAGTTGTTGTGCAACTAATAGGGTTTCTTTGTCTTGACCGGTAAGCCCAATCGACCTGCTGCCCAGGGCCAGCCAAAGAAGAGTCTTCTTTGGTGGACCTGTCCGGGAAATGCCTATGCTGGAGGCCATCATTCTGTTGTTTGCCCAAGAGGCTGGCTCAAGGGATGAGGGGAGTCCAGGGGCCTTCAGGCCCCAGATCCTGCCCCAGGGAGCTTCCCTCACCACAACCCCCCTCCTCCGCCCCGCCAGGTCCTCTCAGAGTGACAGCTTTCTGTAAGAACAGTGGTTCTCAGAGTGTGGTCATCATCATCACCTGGGAGCTTGTTAGAAATGCAAAGTCTCCCCCATCTCAGACCGATGGGGTCTAATTTACTTTTTAACAAGACCTCCGGGTGATTCCTGAGCAACTGAACGTTTGAAGCACACTTTTCTAGGAAATGTGCCCTTCTGAGCTGTGTACATTTTATAACTACAAAACGAGGCAACCAGAGTCTTTTGGGGGAGAAATTAGAAACAGAAAGGATCAAACTAGAGCTTGTTAGATTTTGTCCAGAAGCTGGTTTGGGATAACAGCAGCTGACCATGACTGAATGCGGAAGAGTCAGGATGTTCTGCCGGGTCGTGGGCACTGTGATGCACCTTTTTTTTTTTTTTTTTGCTATTTTTCCCCCTTTATTAACCTTTTTTTTTTCTTTTCAGCGTGATAGTATTCATTGTTTTTGCACCACACCCAGTACTCCATGCAATCCGTGCCCTCTCTAATACCCACCACCTGGTACCCCAACCTCCCACCCCCCCCTGCCCCCTCAAACCCCTCAGATTGTTTTTCAGAGTCCATAGTCTCTCATGGTTCACCTCCCCTTCCAATTTCCCTCAACTCCCTTCTCTTCTCCTTACTACAGTGAATAAAAATAAGAAAAATAAAAATAAGTGTTCAGACAGTCTTGGTTGATGGGCACCTGGGTGGCTCAGTCCGTTGAGTGTCTGATGCTTTCAGCTCGTGTCATGATCTCAGGGCCGTGAGATCCAGCCCCACTTTGAACCCTGAGTTGGGCTCCATGCAGGGTCTGCTGGGGATTCTCTTCCTCGTCCCCTTCCCCTGTTCATGTGCTCTCACTAGCTCGCTCGCTCGCTCTCAATAAAATCTAAAAAAACAAACAAACAAAAAAAACCAAAAAAAAACAATTTTGGTTTAATAGTTTACAGTTTTACTTCTCATCTCAGCATTTATACAATGAATAAGGATCAGTCTTTCTTCCTTCTCCCCATGTACTCGAAAGGTGCCCATAAACTCAGAAGAACCATGTAAAGTTTTTATTTTTTTCCCTTCGACAGAAACTCAGTTCATTACATTTTTACTCCCAATACCTGCCACCTTCCGTGCCTCCCTCCATCTCTGTATCGCCCTGTCCCAGCTGGGACTTCTCTTCAGGTGTCACAGGGCTGTACGACTCCACTGTGGGGGAGATTGGCCTCGAAGGCTACACAAGCATATGTTTCCTCATTTCTTCTTCATTTTGTAGAAAAATGAATAAGCCAGGCAACTTGCTTTTCCTCTGTTGGCAAGCTTTTCCTCTGTGTTGCTTTTCCTCTGTGCTTTTGGAAGTGAAATTTGATGGGAACGCGGCCCTACTCGTTCATTTGCGTGTGGTCTGTGGCTGGTCTTGCGCTCCAGTGGTACAGCTGACTAGTTAGGAAGGAGACTATCCAACCCCTGGAAGCCTAAAATAGTCACTCCCTGGCTCCTTACCAAAAAATGTGTGCTGTCCCCTGCCCTAGTCTATCCCATCTTTTTGGGTACTTGCTAAGTTACAAATTAAATCATGCTGATGTTGGTAGGCAGAGTCCAAAGGCTCAGAATGGGGTCCCTGAGGACCAGCCACGAGGGTCCCTGTGTGCACCAGGATAGAAATCAGATGCAAGCCAGCAGTGAAAGTGCAGTTGATGGAAGGTGTGGAGAGAATGCAGCTAGAGAGCGTCCGGGGAAACTCTGAAAGGGAAGGAGAGAGTGCCTTTGTTCAAGGTCTGCGATGTTATTGAGGATCGTGGTCTGGGGTACATGTCCTCTCAGGCATCCGGGAACCAGTTAGAATGAAGACGAGGACCCGCATGTCAGTCCTTAGAGCTGGCGGGGGCGGAGGGAGGTGTTTGGTTTTGAAGAGGCCTAGTGTCCTTGGTCTGGAATGTGCATCTGATGACTTCCTCGGGTCATTCTCACCTGGTCCTTCCTTAGATGTCATCTGTTTGAAAGAAGTCATTAACACCTTGTCCTTTACAAGGAGGAGGTGCGCTGCTTGCATTATAAGGCACGTGTAAAGCAGGGATGCAAGAGTAGGAGTAGGAAAAGGAGCAAAAAGCAGATTTTCATGGAGTCCTTCAGTTTGCCTAGCTCAGTCGGAGAAGCTACCTGCTATCCAGGTGTTTATATGTGACCCCCTGCCCACCCAGCATATTTACACTGGTGTTCTAACCAGAGCCTTCAAGGGACGGTTTGATTGACGTAGGACATTCAGTTAGAATAGTAAAAATACGT
>NC_081575.1:90859870-90871096 GCF_022355385.1 Mustela nigripes
TGTGGCTGAGGAGACCACATTCCCAAGCCTCTTGCCAAGGGCTGATTCACAGGTATGGAACTTTCTTTTTTCTCTTTTTAAATTGAGGTATCACTGGGGCGCCTGGGTGGCTGAGTCCGTTAGGCGTCTGACTCTTGGTTTCAGCTCAGGTCATGATCTCAGGGTTCTGAGATCGAGCCCTGCACTGAGCTCCACAGTCAGCACAGGGTCTGAGATTCTCTCCTTTTCTGCTCCCACTCACTGGCTCATGCTCTCTCTCTCTAAGATAAAATCTTTAAAATAAAAAAATAAGGGGCACCTGGGTGGCTCAGAGGGTTAAGCCTCTGCCTTGTGCTCAGGTCATGATCTCAGGGTCTTGGGATCGAGCCCCGCATTGGGCTCTCTGCTCAGCAGGGAACCTGCTTCCTCCTCTCTCTCTCTGCCTGCCTCTCTGCCTATTTGTGATCTCTGTCTGTCAAATAAATAAGTAAAATCTTAAAATAAGGGGCGCCCGGGTGGCTCAGTGGGTTAAGCCGCTGCCTTCGGCTCAGGTCATGATCTCAGGGTCCTGGGATCGAGCCCCGGATCGAGCCCCGCATCGGGCTCTCTGCTCGGCAGGGAGCCCGCTTCCCTCTCTCTCTCTCTCTCTGCCTGCCTCTCCGACTTCTTGTTATCTCTCTCTGTCAAATAAATAAATAAAATCTTAAAAAAAAATCTTAAAATAAAAAAATAAAAAAATAAATTGAAGTATCATTGACCTGTAACTAGTTATATGGCACCACGAGTCAATATTGATATAGATTACAAAATGATCGTCACAATATCCCAGTTAACATCTGTCACCAAACCTCGATATAATTTTTTTTATGCGAACTTTCAAGATCTACTTTCCTACTTTCTAATAGACGATAAAGTATCATTAACGACAGTCTCTCTGCTGTACATTATGTGCTCGGGACTTTTTATTTTATAATTTGAAGCTTGTACCTTTCAGCCCTCTTTACCCACTTCACCCATCTTCCCACCCCCGCCTCATGAAAACACCAGTCTGTTTGCTATACACGGGGATTCCCTTTTTTTTTTTTGTCATCTTTTTCAGTTCTTGGAGATTCCACATAGAAGTAAGATCATACGGTATTTATGTTTTTCTGTCTGATTTATTTCACTAAATGTAATGACCTCAATGACTATCCATGCCATTGGAAATGGGAAGATCTCATTCTTTTCTATGACTCCGCAATATTCCATTGTGTGCATATACCACATTTTCTTTATCCACTCATCCATTGATGGAAAATTAAGTTGTTTCCAGGTCTTGGATATTGTAAATAATGCTACGGTGAACATGGAGGTGCAGATATCTTTTGATAGGGTTTCGTTTTCTTCAGACAAATATCCAGAATTGGAATTGATAGATCAGGTGGCAATTCTATTTTTAGCTTTTTGAGGAACCTCCTTACTGTTTTCCACAGTACCTGCACCACATTCCCACCAACAGTGCACAAGGGTTCCCTTTCCTCCACATCCTTGCCAACACTTGTTTCTTGTATTTTTGATTTTGGCCATTCTGACAGGTGTGAGGTGATATCTCATTGTGGTTTTGATTTGCATTTCCCTGATGATCAGTGATGTTGAGCATCTCTTCATGTACCTGTTGGCCATCCGATGACTTCCTTGGGAAAACATCTGTTCATGTCTTCTGCTCATTTTTCAGTTGGATTTTTGTTGTTTTGTTATTGAGTTGTATGAGCTCTTTATATATTTTGGATATTAACCCCAATCAGATAAATGATTTGTAAGTATTTTCTCTCATTCAGTAAGTTCCATGTTCATTTTGTGGATGGACTCCTTTGCTGTGCAGAGCTTTTTGGTTTGACATATTCTTACTAGTTTTTGTTTTTGTTTCCTTTTTAAAATTTTTAATTATAGTATAATTAGCATATGGTGTCATCTTTTAGGTGTACAAAATAGTGATTTAACAATTATATACATTACTCAGTGCTCATCTAGATAAGGGTCTCCTTTAATCCCCATCAACTATTTTACCTGTCCCCCTACTCACCTACCTCCCCCGGCCTCCCACCAAGCCCTATAACCATCACTTCTCTGTAGTTAAGCATCTGTTTCTTGGTTTGTCTCTTTTTTCTTTGTTTTTGTTCTTAAATTCACATATAAGTGAAATCACATGGTATTTGTCACTCTCTGACTTATTTCACCTCAAGGATTATACCCTTTAGGTTCATCCATGTTGTCACAAATGGCAAGATTTCATTCTTTTTTATGGCTGAGTAATATCCCATTGTGTGTACGTGTGTGCGCACGCGCGCGTGTGTGTGTGTGTACCACATCTTTAGTTTGCATTCATGTATTGATGGACACCTGGTGTGCTTCCAGAGTTTGGCCATTGTATATAATGCTGCAGTAGACATGGGAGTGCATATATCCTTTTGAATTAGCATTTTCATATTCCTTAGGTAAATACCTGGTAGTGGAATTACTGGATTGTATGGTAGTTCTGTTTTTAACTTTTCGAGAAAATACTGTTTTCCACAGTGGCTGTACCAGTGTGCGTCACTACCAACAGTGCACAAGGGCTCCTTCTTCTCTACATCCTCACCAATACTTTTTCCTTTTTGTGTTTTTGATTTTATCCATTCTGACAAGTATAAAGTGGTATCGCATTGTGGTTTTAATTTGTATTTCCCAGATGAGTGATGTTGAGCATCTTTTCATGTGTCTCTTGGCCATCTGTATTTCTTCTTTGGAAAAATTTCTGTTCATCTCTTCCGCCCATTTTAATTGGACTATTTGGTTTTTTGAGAGTTGAGTTCTATAAGTTCTTTACATATTTTGACTACTGAGCCTGTATTGGCTATGTCATTTGCCAATGACGTTCTGTAGGTTGCCTTTTTGTTTTGTTGATGGTTTCCTTTGCTGTCCAGAAGAAGCTTTTTATTTTGGTGTAGTCCCAATAGTTTATTTTCACTTTTGTTTCCCTTGCCTTGGGAGACCTATCTAGAAAGATGGTGTTATGGCCAGTGTTAGAGAAATTACTGCCTGTGTTCTCTTCCAGGATTTTTATGGTTTCAGGTCTCCCATTTAGGTCTTTCATCCATTTTGAATGTATTTTCCTATATGGTTTAAGAAAGAGGTCCAATTTCATTCTTTTGCATGTGGCTGTCCAGTTTTCCCAACACCACTTGTTGAAGAGACTATTTTCCCATTGCATAGTCTTGCCTCCTTTGTCAAGGATTAATTGACCATATAATTGTGGGTTTATTTCTGGGCTCTCTATTCTGTTTCATTTATTTATGTGTCTGTTTTTGTGCTTGTACCATACTGTTTAGATTACTACAGCTTTTTTTAAAAAGATTTTATTTATTTGACAGAGAGAGAGCACAAGCAGGGGGAGAAGCAGAGGGAGAGGGAGAAGGAGACTGCTCTCTGAGCAGAGAGCCCGATGCGGGGTTCAATCCCAGGACCCAGAGAACATGACCTGAGCCAAAGACGAGACACTTAGCCAACTGAGCCGCCCAGGTGCCCATCTACAGCTTTTTAGTTTATCTTGAAATCTGGAATTGTGATACCACTAATTTTGTTCTTTTTCAAGTTTGCTTTGGCTATTTGCATTCTTTTGTGGTTCCATATAAATTTTAGGATTGTCTGTTTTAGTTTTTTGAAAAATGGTGTTGGTGTTTTGATAGAAATTGCACTAAATCTGTAGATTGCTTTGGGTAGTGTAGACAAATTAATAATAATTGTTCTCCCAATCCATAAGCATGGAATATTTTTGCATTTCTTTGTGTCGTCTTTAATTTCTTTCATCAGTGTTCTATAATTTTCGGAATACACATCTTTGACCTCCTTGGTTGAGTTGATTCCTAGGTATTTTACTGTTTTGATTAAATTTATAAATGCGACTGTTTTCTTAAGTTCCCTTTCTGCCACTTGATTATTAGTGTATAGAAATACAATGGGTTTCTGTACTGATTTTGTATCTTCTGCTCTTACTGACTTCATTTATTAGTTCTACTAGGCCTTTTTTGGGGTCCTTATGGTTTTCTATATGTAATGTCATGTCATCTGTAAATAGTGAAAATTTTAGCTTTTCCATACCAATTTGGATGACTTTTTTTTTGTTGTTGTTGTTGTCTGATTGCTGTGGCTAGGACTTCTAATACTATGTCTCATAAAAGTGGTGATTATTAGACCTACTTCTTTTGTTCCTGAGCTTAGGGGAAATGCTATATTTTTCACCATTGAGTATGATGTTAGCTGTGGGGTGTTCATATATGGCCTTTATTATGTTGAGGTGGGTTCCCACTAAACTCACTTTGTTGAGAGTTTTTTTTTTTTTTTTTATCATGAGTGGCTGTTGTACTTTGTCAAATGTTTTTTCTCCATCTGTGGAGATAATCATATGGTTTTAGTCCTTTCTCTTATTGACGTAATGCATAACATTGACTTGTGAGTACTGAACCATCCATGCATCCCATGAATAAATCTCACTTGCTCATGGTGAATGATTTTTTTTAATGTATCCTTGGATTTGATTCGCTAATATTTTGTTGAGAATTGTTACATCCATGTTCATTAGAAATACTGGCCCGTAGTTCTCTCTTTTTTTTTTTTTTTTTGTGGTATCTTTATCTGGTTTAGGCATCATGGTAATGCTGGCCTCATAGAATGCATTTGAAAGCTCTCCCACCACTTATAATTTTTGGAATATTTTGAGAAGAACACGTATTAACTCTTTATCTGTTTTAAGATTTTATTTTTACCTGAGACCAAGAGAGAGACAGAGCACAGTAGAGGGAGTGGCAGGCAGAGGGAGAAGCAGCAGGCTTCTTGCTGAACAAGGATCATGATGCAGGACTCCATCCCAGGACCCTGGGATTATGATCTGAGCCAAAGGCAGGTGCTTAACCGACTGAGCCACCCGTATTAACTCTTCTTCAAATGCTTGGTAGGATTCACCTCTGAACCCATCTGGTCCTGGACTTTGGTTTCTTAGGAATTCTTTTATTACCGATTCAGTTTTATTGCTGATCTGTCTGTTTTAATGTTACATTTCTTCTTTTTTTGCTGCTTTATTTTTTAATTAACATATAGTGTAGTGTTTGTTTCAGGGGTACAGGTTTGTGATTCATCAATCTTAAACAATACACAGTGCTCACCATAGCACATACCCCCCCACCAATGTCCATCACCCAGCCACCCCACCCCCCCCCACCCCCCTGTCTACTCTAGAAGCCCTCGGTTTCTTTTAGATTCACTTTTGGGAGGTTACATGTTTCTAGGAATTTCTCCTTCTAGGTTGTCTAATTTGTTGGCATTTAGTTTTTCATAATATTCTCTTCATGATTGTTTTTCTGTGGTGTTGGTTCTTATTTCTCCTCCATGATTTTGTTTTAGAGTCTCTCACCTTTGTATTTTTGTTTTTGTTTTTGATTAGTCTGGCTAAAGATTTATAAATTTTATTGATCTTTTTAAAGAATCAGCTCCTGGTTTCATCGATCTGTTCTATTTTTGTTGTTGTTGTTGTATTTCATTTGTTTTTGCTCTAATCTTCATTACTTCCTTCCTTCTACTGGTTTTTTTTTAATTTCTTCTTTCTGGTTCTTTAGTTGTAAGTGAAATTGAGAATTTTCTTGCTTCTTGAGGTAGGCCTGTACTGCTATATACTTCCCTCTTAGAACAGATTTTGCTGCATCCCAAAGACATTGGACCATTGTGTTTTCCTTTTCATATGTCACCCATTATTTTGTAATTTCTTCTTTTATTTCTTCCTTGACCCATATATTGTTTAGTAACATGTCATTTAACCTCCATGTATTTGTTTCTTTCCAGATTTTTTTCTTTTAGTTAATTTTAAGTTTCAAAATGTTATAGTCAAAACAGATACACGGTACAATCTCTGTAAGACTTTGTTTTGTGGTCTAACATGTGATCTACTCTGGAGGAATGTACCATGTGCATTTTAAAAGAATGGGTGTTCTGCTGGTTTGGGATGGAATGTTCTGAATATATCTGTTGGTATATATGGCCCCCAGTGTGTCACTGGAAGCTGCTTTTTCCTTGTTGATTTTTCTCATTGAATTAGCCATTGATGTAATGGGGTGTGAAAGCCCCCTACCATTACTGTATTCCTATTGATTACTTCCTTTATGTTTATTAGCTGCTTTATGTATTTGGGTGCTCCCACCTTGGATGCATAAATATTTACAGTTATTAAATCTTCTTGTTTGATTATCCCCTTTATAATTATACAGTGTCCTTTTTTGTCTCTCATTACATTCTTTGTTTTAATGTCTGTTTTATCTGACCTAAGTATTGCTACCATGGCTTTTTTTTTCTACTTCCATTTGCGTGACAAAAATTTTTCCATCCCTTCAGTTTCAATCTGCATGTGTCTTTAGGTCTGACATGAGTCTCTGGTAGAGGGGACATAGGTGGATTTTGATTTTTTTATCCATTCTTACACCCTATGTCTTGATTAGAATGGTTAGTCCATTCACAATTCAAAGTTCATACTGATAGGGATGTACTTATTGCCACCTTGTTACTGGTTTTATGGCTGTTTTTGTCATTCTTCTCTGTTCCTTTCTTCTTTGCTTTCTTCTCTTATGATATGTTGGCTTTCTTTAGTGATGTCCTTGGATTCCTTTCTCTTTATTTTTTGCATATATATTACTGTTTTGTTATTTGTGGTTACCACTGGGTTTAATATATAACATCTCTGCATATTAAGTTTAAGTTTGCTTTAACTTAAGTTTGAATCCATTCTAAAAGCCCTAAAGGTTTACTCTGCTCCATCCCCAACCCCAGTTTTAGGTATGGGGTGTCAAACTTTACATCCTTTTATTTTGTGAGTCCCTTGACTGATTTTTATAGATATATTTAATACTTTTGTGCTTCCTACTTTTCTTATTCCTGCTTATGGTCTTTCCTTTTCACTCCAACAATCCTCTATAACATTTCTTACAAAAGACTGATGTAGTGGTGATGAATTCCTTTAACCTCTGCTTGTCCAGGAACTTTATCTCTCCTTCTATTCTGAATGATAGCCTCACTGGACAGAAATCCTTGGTTGTAGGTTTTTCTCCTTCAGCACTTTGAATATGTCCTGCCACTTCCTTCTGGCCTGCAAGTTATCTGCTGAAAAAGCAGCTGACAGCCTTGTAGGGTTTCCCTGGTATGTAATGGTTTTCTTTTCTCTTGCTGCTTTTAAAATTCTTTATCAGTGCTTTTTGCCATTTTAATTCCTGTGTTTCTTGGTGTGGACTTCCTTGGGCTGAATTTGTTGGGGGGCTCTCTGTGCCTCCTGGATTTGGATTTCTGTTTCCTTCTGCAGATTCAGGGAGTTTTCAGCTGTTACTACTTCAAATAAATTTTCTGTCCCCCTTTCTTCTTCTGGAATCCCTATAATGCAAATATTATTATGCTTGATGGTGTCACTGAGTTTCCTTAGTATATTTTAATTTTTTATTCTTTTTACTCTACCATTCAGCTTGATTGCTTTCCATTACCCTGTCCTCTAGGTTGCTGATCTGTTTTTCTGCTTCCTCTAGTCTATTTATTCCATCAAGCATGTTGTTAATTTCAGTTGAGTTCCTCATCTCTGATTCTTTTTTTTTATGTTTTCCTTCTCTTTGTTGAGAGTCTTACTGAGGTCCTCCACTCTTTTCTCAAGTCCAGTGAGTACCTTTATGACCATTACTTAAAATTCTCTATCAGATATATTACTTATCTCCATTTATTTTAGTGCTCTTGCTGTGATCCCCCCCCCAATTCTTTAATTTGGGACATATTCTGTCTCCTCATTTTGCCTAACTTTCTGTGTCTGTTTATGTTAAGAATGTCAGATACATCTCCTTCTCTTTCTGTAGTGCCCTGAAGAGCAATGTATCCTGTTCATCAGAACATGTTTGCCTGTTCTGAGCAGGGTTTGGTCCCTGTGTTGTCGCTGGGCCAGAAGTATAGTAGCACCAAACTGAAGGGTACTTTCCATGTGTTGGACCCCAGAAGCTTTCATTGGTGGGTGGCTCTTGCACTCAGACCAGGAGTTTGCTCCCGGTTCACTGCTGGGGCCAAAGTCGAATTGATATGTGTGGTTTTTTTCCCCTTTCCCCAGGTCAGGAGACACTTTGGGGAAGGTGCTAGCCCCTGTTGGGGTTGCTTACACACTGCTGTACTTGGAGCACAACCTTGGATGGATTTCTGCCAAGGTTGTATTGGAGGAGAATGGAGGGAGGTAGTGTAGAGTGCCAGCAAGGTGCCAGGGCCCACTGCTAGCCAGATAGGTGAAGAGTGCTGGTGCTGCACTGGTCCTGCTGGTGTCCGTGTATCTACATTGGAGGGGTCGAGTAAGAGGCCCTATAGCTCTTCTGTTCTTAGAGAAATCTCTCCAAGATCACTGCCTCTCCAGTATACACTCTGAGATGAATAAACAGATCTTTTCTCCATATGCCCCAAACATTTTTCAAACTGCTGTATCTGTGCTGTATCTCAGCAGGGCTTTCTGTTATGCTGCCCCTTAAAGGGCAGGGACTTAGTTTCCTGTAGCCTTCAGGCTCTCCTGCATCTGAGACCACTGATTATTTATTTATTTATTTATCTTATTTTTCAGTATTTCAAGATTCATTGTTTATGTACCATACCCAGTGCTCCATGAAAGACATGCCCTCCTTAATACCCACCAGGCTCACCCATCCTCCCATCCCCCTCCTGTCTAAAACCTTCAGTTTGTTTCTCAAAGTTCACAGTCTCTTATGGTTCATCTCCCCCTCTGATTTCCCCCAATTCACTTTTCCTTCTCCTAATGTCCTCCATGCTATTCCTTATGCCCCAGAAGTAAGTGAAACCAGATGATAATTGACTCTCTCTGCTTGACTTATTTCACTCAGCATAATCTCCTCCAGTCCCATCCATGTTGATAGAAAAGTTGGGTATTCATCCTTTCTGATGGAGGCATAAAACTCCATTATATATATGGACCACATCTTCTTTATCCATTTGTCTGTTGAAGGGCATCTTGGCTCTTCCACAGTTTGGCAACTATGGTCATTGCTATGAACTTTGGGGTACAGATGGCTCTTCCTTTCACTACCTCTGTATCTTTGTGGTAAATACCCAGGAGTGCAATTGCAGAGTCATAGGGTAGCTCTATATTTAATTTCTTAAGGAATCTCCACACTGTTTTCCAAAGTGGCTTCACCAACTTGCATTCCCACCAACAGTGTAAGAGGGTTCCCCTTTCTCCACATCCTCTCCAACACATGCTGTCTTGTTGATTTTGGCCATTCTAACTGGTGTAAGGTGGTATCTCAATGTGGTTTTGATTTGAATCTCCCTGATGGCTAATGATGATGAACAATTTTTCATGTGTCTGTTAGCCATTTGTATGTCTTCTTTGGAGAAGTGTCTGTTCATATCTTCTGCCCATTTTTTGACATGATTATCTGTTTTGTGTGTGTTGAGTTTGAGGAGTTCTTTATAGATCTTGGATATCAGCCCTTTGTCTGTAGTGTCATTTGCAAATATCTTCTCCCATTCCGTGGGTTGCCTCTTTGTTTTATTGACTGTTTCCTTTGCTGTGCAGAAGCTCTTGATATTGATAAAATCCCAAAAGTTTATTTTCACTTTTTTTTCCTTTGCCTTTGGAGACATGTGTTGAAAGAAGTTGCTGTGGCTGATGTCGAAGAGGTTACTGCCTATGTTCTCCTCTAGGACTTTGATAGATTCAGGCCTCACGTTGAGGTCTTTTATTCATTTTGAGTGTATCTTTGTGAATGGTGTAAGAGAATGGTCAAGTTTCATTCTTCTATACATAGCTGTCCAATTTTCCCAGCACCATTTATTGAAGAAACTGTCTTTTTCCCACTGGATATTTTTTCCTGCTTGGTCGAAGATCAGTTGACCATGGAATTGTGGGTCCATCTCTGGGCTCTCTACTCTGTTCCACTGGTCTATGTGTCTTTGTGCCGGTACCATGCTGTCTTGGTGATCACAGCTTTGTAGTAAAGCTTGAAACCAGGCAATGTGATGCCCCCAGTTTTGTTTTTCTTTTTCAACATTCCCTTAGCAATTCAGGGTCTCCTGGTTCCATACAAAGTTTAGCATTGTTTGTTCCAGCACTTTGGAAAATTCTTGTGGAATTTTGATTGGTATGGCATTGAAAGCATAGACTGCTGTAGGCAGTATAGACATTTTAGCAGTGTTTATTCTTCCAATCCATGAGCATGGAATGCTTCTCCATCTTTTTGTGTCTTCAATTTCTTTCATGAGTGTTCTGTAGTTCCTCAAATAGAGATCCTTTACCTTTTTGTTAGGTTTATTCCCAGGAATCTTACGGTTTTTGGTGCTATATAATAAATGGAATTGATTTCTCTAATTTCCATTTATTTATTTTCATTGTTAGTGTATAAGAAATCATCTGATTTCTCTACATTGATTTTGTATCCTGCCACATTACTGAATTGTTGTATGAGTTCTAGTAGTTTGGGGGTGAAGTCTTTGGGTTTTCCATATAAAGTATCTTGTCGTCTGCGAAGAGAGAGTTTGACTTCTTCTTTGCCAATTTAAATACCTTATATTTCTTTTTGTTGTCTGATTGCTGTTGCTAGGACTTCTAGTACTATGTTGAACAATGGTGGTGATAGTGACTATCCTTGTGTTCCTGATCTCAAGGGGAAGACTGTCAGCTTTTCCCCATTGAGGATATTTGCTGCGGGTTTTTCATAGATAGATTTTATGAAGCTGAGGAATGTTCCCTCTATCCCTATACTTTGAAGCATTTTAATCAGGAATGGATGCTGTATCTTGTCAAATGCTTTTTCTGCATCACTTGTGAGGACCATGTGGTTCTTCACTAATCTCTTATAGATTTCTTCTATCACATTGATTGATTTGTGAATGTTGAACCACCTTGCATCCCAGGGATAAATCCCCTTGGTCCTGGTGGATAATCTTTTTAATGTACTGTGGGATAATATTTTTAATGTAATGTTGGATCCTATTAGCTAGGATCATGTTGAGAATCGTAGCATCCATATTTATCAGGGATATTGGTCTGAAATTTTCCTTTTTGTTGGGGTCTTTGCCTGTTTGGGGATCAGGGTAATGCTGGCTTCATAGAAAGAGTCTGGAAGTTTTCCTTCAGAAGAATAGATCTTATTTCTTTGAATGTTTGGTAGAATTCCCCAGGGAATCCATCAGGTCCTGGGCGCTTTTTTTTTTTTTTTTTTT
>NC_081575.1:90871196-90915961 GCF_022355385.1 Mustela nigripes
ACTGCTTCAATCTCATTACTAGATATTGGTCTATTCAGGTTGTCAATTTCTTCCCAATTCAGTTTATAGGTTTCCAGGAATGCATACCTTTCTTCTAGGTTGCTTAACTTATTGGCATTTAACTGTTGATAATAATTTCTGATGATTTTTTCTATTTCCTTGGTGTTAGTCTTGACCTCTCCCCCTTTCATTCATTATTTTATTAATTTGGGTCCTCTCTCTCTTCTTTGGGATTAGTTTGGCGAGTGGTTTATCAATCTTAATGATTCTTTCAAGAACCAGCTTCTCGTTCTGTTGATGTGTTCTACTGTATCTCTAGTTTCTTTCTCATTGATCTCTGCTCTAATCTTGATTATTTCCCTTCTTGTGCATGGGGTTGGCGTAATTTGTTGTTGCTTTTCCAGTTCTTTAAGGTGTAAAGAGAGCTGATGTATTCTGGATTTTTCAGGTTTTTTTGAGGGAAGCTTGGGTGGCTATGTATTTCTCCCTTAGGTCTGCCTTTGCTGTATCTCAAAGGTTTTGGACTGATGTGTCTTCATTCTCATTGGTTTCCATGAATTGGTTAAGTTCTTCCTTGATTTCCTGGTTGATCCAAACATTTTTAAGCAGGGTGGTCTTTAGCTTCCAAGTGTTTGAATTCCTTCCAAACCTCTTCTTGTGGTTGAGTTCCAGTTTCAAAGCATTGTGGTCTGAGCATATGCAGGGAATAATGTCGATCTTTTGGTATCGGTTGAACCCTTATTTTTGACCCAGTATGTGGTCTATTCTGGAGAAAGTTCCATGTGCCCTTGAGGATAATGAGTTTTCTGTTTTAGGGTGTAATGTTCTGTATATACCTGTGAGGTCCATCTGGTCCAACGTGTCATTCAAAGTTCTTGTTTCTTTACTGGTTTCCTGCTGGGATGATTTGTCTCTTACTGAGAGGACATGTTAAATTCCCCTACTATTAAAGTATTCATATCAATAGGACTCTGTATTTTTATTAACAGTTGGCTTATGTAGTTGGCTGCTCCAATATTGGGGGCATAAATATTTAAAATTATTAGATCTTCTTGGTGGATAGACCCTTTAAGAATGAGGTAGTATCTTTCTTTATCTGACTACAGTCTTTAGTTTAAAATCTAATTTATTTGATATGAGAATCACTACCCCAGCTTTCTTTTGAGGCCCATTGGCATAAAAGATGCTTCTCCATCCCTTCACTTTCTGTCTGGATGTATCTTTAGGTTCCAAATGGGTCTCTTGTAGACAGCATATGGATGGGTCCTGTCGTTTTATCCAGTATGTAGCCCTATGCCATTTTATGGGAGTGTTTAGGCCATTCATGTTGACAGTGATTATAGAAAGATACGTTTTTATTGACATTATGTTGCCTGTGAAGTCCTTGTTTCTATAGATTGTCTGTCAATTTCTGTTCTATGTCACTCTTGGGTTCTTTTTTCTTTTATAAACCCCCCCTTAATATATGTCGTAGTGCCAGCTTGGTAGTCACGTACTGTTAAACCTTGCCGGTCTTAGAAGCTCTTTATCTCTCCATCAATTTTGAATGTCAGCCTTGCTGAATAAAGTATTCTTGGATGCATGTTCTTCTCATTTAGTGCCTGAAATATGTCTTGCCAGCCCTTTCTGGCTTGCCAGGTTTCTGTGGACAAGTCTGGCATTATTCTAATGGACCTTCTTCTGTACATAAGGACTCTTACCCATAGCTGCCCTCAGCAGCTCCTGTCTAAAACTATGATTTGTGAGCCTCACAATTAAGTCCCTTGAGGTCTTTCTAGATTTGTGGATTTTGATGGCTGTTCTTCTTGCCCCTAGGACCCGAAGGCTTGTTCCTTTCCCCAGACTGGGAAAATGTTCATCCAGAATTTGTTCAACTATATCTTCTAGTCTTCTCTCTTTCTCCACCCACTCAGGGATCCCAATAATTCTGACATTGGAACATTTCATCACATCATTTATTTCCCTAATTCTGTTTTCATGGCTTCTAAGATGTTTGTTGCATGCCTCCTCCTGATCCTTTTTCTCTACCATTTTGTCCTGTAGATCACTAGTTCTATCTTCTGTCTCGGTTACCCTAGCTGTTAGAGTATTTAGATTAGAATTGATCTCATTGATAGCATTTTTAACTTCTGCCAAGTCGGGTCTCCCTTTTGCCCTTAAAGATTCTATGTTGTCACTAATGGTTTTCTCCATCCTAGCCATTGCCTGGATAATTGTTAACCCTGACTCCCTTTCTGACATACTGTTTATGTCCATATCCTGTAGCTCTGATGGAGAGGGCACAGTCTCTGAATTTTTCCTCTGTTGGGTGTTCCTTCTCCTAGTCATTTTGGTGAGAGGTGGTTGAGGGAATGTATAGCTGAATGTATCAACCACGATCCTGCAAGGTGCACCCTGGAATGCTTCTAAGCAATCAGAAGTTGCCACCAAAAAGAAAGAAAAAAGATAGGGGAAAAAGAAAACCCAGCCAGAATGAACCCCAAAAGTAAGGTTTATAAGGTATATAAACAAAAACAAACAAAAAGACTGACAAAAGTAAATGACAAGGAAAAAAAAAAGAACTCGCCAAAATGAACCCCAAGAATAAGATTTCTATAATACCAGAAGAAAAACAAATACACAAAACACTGACAGAAGAAGATGGGAGGGTGGTTATAAATCCTGGATGTGGGCAAGGAAGGTTATTTTGGTTCTTCCTGGGTGTATCTTGATATCTTTGTTAAAGGACTCGACTTTCTAGAGATAAAGGGAAATTAAAACTGGTTTATATATATAGGGGTAGTATTGATTAGGGAAAGAGGATTACCTTGAAGCTTATATCTGTATGTATATTTTAAAAAGTAGAAAAGAAAAAGAAAATACAAGTATACATATGAAAAAAGTTCACGTTAAAAGGTTATTATGGAATATGTTGTATTAAACTTCTAGTTGTAATGGTAGGTAGGTTAAAGAAAGAATAAGAATCGTGAGAATGAATTTTTTAAAAAGCTGTATCTATGAAATAGGTTTTAGGGAAATACTGGGAGCTTAATATATTCTTTTCTTCTGATATTGGGGCTTTACAGTTTTATGGGGACCCTATGGTGGTGTCCTCTCCTTCTATCTGCTGGCTTTCTGGGGGAGGGGCCTGCCATGTTGTTTTTCAGTCATTCTCGCTTGGGTTGAGTCCTCCTGCCCCATATCAGGGGGCTGGGCTCTGTGGAAATCAGTTTTTCAGGCTTTTGTTCTCTGGAGGTTCTTGTTCTTTGGTGGCTTTTTGCAGCTTTTCAGAGATTTCGAGGAAAGCAAACTGCACCCAGACCTCTTTCTCAGAGAAGCCTCAGTCAGCTCCCATCTGGTTGGTCCAGAACACACAGACTCCCCCTCTGCAATCTCCACTGAACCATGCAACTCCCATAGGCAGTGCACATCCCCAGCCACCGTCTCAGGGGTTGCCCAAGTGCCTGCCTGTCCCGGCACCCCCGTACCAAAACCATGAGCGATAATGGTCCAGGGAGCCCACTTCTGGGGGCTGCCCTTTCCAGGACTGCTGTCTGAGGACCAGGCCAGGTGTGCTCATTCACTTGGCTACCCCACATCTGCTTCTGCCTCCAAGGGATCCCTTCCAGAGATGGAGCTGAGTTCCTTCAGGCCCGGGCTGGGAGCATCCCGACCCTTGGCCGGTCCTAGAGACTGCCAGCTAGCACCTACATGGAGCTCTCTCAGGTGCAGGTGGGGAGTGTGGTTCAGATTCCAATTGCACAGTGTGTGCAGAGCACAAAAGGCTGTGGTTCTAGAGAGCGTCCACCAGACTACCTCAAGCTGTGCAACCCTGGGGGCTCCAGGACCAGGAACTGGAGGCTGTGCTGCCACACTCTCTCTGGCATGGGTGGTCGCCAGTTGTGGCTGTCCTGGGTCCATGGGCTTAGGCCCAGGCCCGTGACCACCAAATTCCACCAGTTGCCCCTGAAGATCTTTTGCTCTTTGTGAGTGCTTTTAACCAGACTCCAAGTCAATGCTGGTCTCCAATCACAGGGCACTTTCGTATTGGGGTATTACTTTCCCATGGGTGGTGGCTCCCTCCCCCTTCTGTTTATCCTCTGATATTAGTCTGTGCCTTCCCAGTACGCTTAACCTGTCCACTGTTGCCATCTGCCCCTGTAGAGATCCAGCAGTGTATAGTCCTACATCTCAGCCTGATTTCATGGGTGTTCAGAGGGTTCTGGTAGCTATTTAGCTCACTTTAGGGGACCAGTTGAAACAGGGTCTCCTACTTCTCCACCATCTTGCCCCTCCTCCCATAGTGGACATCTTTTATCTTGTTTATCCTTTAATGTATTTTTAGTACTCTTGTCTTTAAACCTTCATACTAGCTTTATGTGATCAATCCACCAATTTTACTATATATTTACCTTTACCAGTGAGTCTTTCTGTTATGAATTACTGCCCTTTCATTTCAGCTTCAAGAATTGTCTTTAACAGTTTTTTGTAAGGTTGGTTTAGTGGTAATGAATTCCTTTAACTTTTATTTGTCTGTAAAAATCTTTATCTCTTTGTATTCTGCATGATAACTTTTACTGGTTAGTCTTCTTGGTTGGGAGTTGTTTTTTTCATTGTTTTCGTTTTTTGTTTTTTGTGTTTTTTTCCCCAGAACTTTGAATGTATTGTTCCTCTCCCTCTGGCCTGAAAAGTTCCTGCTGAAAAATCTTAAGAGGGATCATGGGGGTTCCCTTTGCACTTAAAAAGATAGTTCTCCTTTGCTGCTTTAAGATTCTCTTCTTGACTTTAACCTTTGAAATTTTAATTATGCTGTGTCTTGATATGTGCCTCTCCTTGGGTTTCTCTTATTTGAACTCTCTGTGTTTCCTGGATCTGGATGGATGTCTGTGTCCTTCTTCAGATTAGAGCTGGGTTTAGCCATTACTTCATCAAGTAAGTTTTCTGCCCCTTTCTCTCTCTTTTCCTTCTGGGGTCCCTACAAGGTGAATGTTAATCCAGTTAATGTCCCATAAGTCTATTAAGCTATTTTTACTGTTTTCTTTTTTTTCCTTTTTATTGTTGATTGGGTTCCACTGCCCTGTGTTCAAGTTCATTGATCCTTTCTTCTGCTTCATCTAGTCTGATCTTTAACTACTCTTACATTTTTTTTAATCTATGATTTGAAGTTCTTACTCTGCTCATTCTTTCTTCTCCCCAAGTTCAGTGAGCATCTTTATGACCATTACTTTGAACTGCTTATCAAGTAAGTCACATATCTCCATCATTTCATTGTATCTTCTTTATAGAACTGACTTCCCAGTTATTAAGAATCTACTATATGCCATTGCCACATTTGCTTCTCTCTGGGTCTTTTCTCTCCAAGTATTTTCAGATATAATCGACCTCCATCATTGTATGAGTTTAAGGTGTACAGCATAATGATTTGACCTACTGTGGTGATCACTTTACAATATATGTAAGTTAAGTTGGCATCCATCAGCTCATGTATATACAATAAAACTGGAAATCAAAAAGAAAAAATTTTTTCCTTGAGATGTAAACTCTCAGGTTGTTCTCTCCTAACAACTTCCATACATATCCTACAGCAGTGCTAGCTGTACTCATTGTGGTTCACATTATATCCTTAGGATATATTTATTTTGTAACGAAGTTTCTACCTTTTGACCACCTTTCTCCAATTCCCCCTCCCTCCCAACTCCCAAAAATCAAAAGATAGCTTTTCCCAAGAATTTGGTGTTTTGTTGTTGTTGGCATTTCACATATAAGTGAGATCAAATGTTATTTGCCTTTCTTTAACTTATTTAACTTAAGATAGTGTCTTCATGGTCCATTCATGGTGTTGCAAACGACAAGGTTTTATTCTCTTTTGGCTGAGTAATATTTCATTGTGTGTATCTCCAATTTTCTTTTTTTTTAAAGTATTCTTTAAAATACTTATTTAAAATACTTATTTATTTGACAGAGAGAGATCGCAAGTAGGCAGAGAGGCAGGCGGGCGGTGGGGAGAACAGACTTTCCACCGAGCAGAGAACCCAATGTGGGACTGGATCTCAGGACCCTGAGATCATGACCTGAGCCAAAGGTAGAGGCTTAACCCACTGAGCCACCCAGGCGCCCCTCTCCTATTTTCTTAATCCATTCATTCATCAATGGACACTGAGGTTGTTTCTTTGTCTTGGCTCTTGTAAACAATTCTGCACTGAACAGTCTTCTAGTGAGTATCCTTTGGATAACTATCCAGAAATGGATAATCTGGGGGGTAACCACCATATTATTTTCCATAATGACAGCACCAATTTACGTTCCCACCAGCAGCGCACAAGGGTTCCCTTTTCTCCACATCCTTACCAGGACTTGTTATCTTTTGTCTTTTTGCTGATGGCATTCTAACAGGATGAGGCTATCTCATGATTTTGATTTGCATTTCCCCGATGAGTAGTGACGTTGAGCATCTTTTCATTTGCCTGCTGACTTTTTGTGTATCTTCTTTGGAGAAATTTCTATTCTGATATTTCCCATTTTTAAATTAGATTATTTGTGGGAATTTTTGTGAGTTTTTTTTAATTATTTAAATTCAATTAGCCAACATATAATATATAATAATTTTCAGATGTAGTCTTCAATGTTTTATCAGTTACATATAACACCTAATGCTCATCAGTCACATCACATGCCCTTGTTAATGCCCATCACCCAGATACTCCATCCCCCCACCCACCTCCCCTCCAGCAACACTCAGTTTGTTTCCTAGAGTTAAGAGTCTCTCATGGTTTTTCTCCCTGATGACTTCCCATTCAGTTTTCTTTCCCTTCCCCTATGATCCTCTGTGTTCTTTCTATATTCCACATATGAGTAAAACCACACAATAATTGTCTTCCTCTGTTTGACTTATTTTGCTCAGCATAATACCCTCCAGTTCTCTCCACAATGGTGTAAATGGTTAATATTCATCCTTTCTGATGGCTGAGTAATATTCCATTGTTCTGTTTTGCTATTGAGCTGTAAGAGTTCTTTATATATTTTGGACTATAAACCCTTACTAGATATATGGCATACAAATATTTTTCCCATTCTGTAAGTTTTATTTTCACTTTTTTTTGTTTCTATTGCTGTACAGAAGCTTTTTAGTTTGATTAGTCCCATTTTGTTTTATTATTTGTGCTTTAGGTGCATATCCAAATCAATGCCAAGACTCCTGTAAATGGGCTTTTTCCTTAATTTACCTTCTAAGAATTTCATGGTTTCAGGTCTGATGTTTAAGTCTCTAATCATGCCAAGTTAATTTTTGTGGGTATAAGATACAGGTCTAATTTCCTTTTTTTTACATGTGAATATTCAATTTCCCCAGCACCATTTATTGATGAGACTGTCTTTTCTCCATTGAGTATTCCTGCATCCCTTGTCAAATATTAGTTGTCTGCATATACTTGGGTTTACTTCTGAACTCTCAAGTCTGTTTCATCGATCTGTGTGTCTCTTTTTATGCCAGTAGAACAGTCTTTTGATTCTATAGCTGCTTTGTAGCATAGCTTGAAATCAGGAAGTGTAATGATTCCTGTTTTGTTCTTTTCAGGATTGCTTTGGATATTTGTGTTCTTCTGTGGTTCCATAAAAATTTTAGGATTTCTTTTTTTTACTTCTGTAAAAAAAAAAAATCCATTGCAATTTTGATAGTGATTGCATTGAATCTATAGATGGCTTTTGGTAGTATGCACAGTTAAACAGTATTCTTTCAATTTATGAATACAGGATAACTTTTCATTTAATTGTGTTTTCTTTGACATCACTGCCTTGTAGTTCTGAGTAGAGATCTTTCACCTCCTTGGTTAGTTTATTCCTAAGCATTTTCTGTTTTATTTTTTAAACATTTTATTTATTTATTTGTCAGAGAGAGTGAGCACAGGCAGACAGAGAGGCAGGCAGAGGCAGAGGGAGAAGCAGGCTTCCTGCTGAGCAAGGAGCCCGACGTGGGACTTGATCCCAGGATGCTGGGATCATGACCTGAGCCGAAGGCAGCCTCTTAACCAACTGAGCCACCCAGGCGTCCCTGTTTTGTTTTGTTTTGTTTTTTTAATTTTATTTATTTATTTGAGAGAAAGAGTAAGAGTACAAGCCAGGGGAGGAGCAAAGGAAGAGGACCAAGTGAACTCCACACTGAGCACAGAGCCCGATGTGGGGCTCAAACCCAGGACCCTGAGGTCACAACCTGGGCTGAAATCAAAAGTCAGACACTACCGACTGAGCCAATATCAACATCAGGGATGTTGGCTTATCCTTTTCTGGCTGTGGTTTTGGGGTAATGGTGGCCTCATAAGATGAATTTGGAAGAATTCCCTCCTTTTCACCTTTTGGGAAGAATTTGAGAAGGATGAATTTGGTAAAACTCACCAGTGAAATCATCTTGTCCTGGGCATTTTTTTGTTGTGAGGTTTTAGATTACTGATTCAGTCTCCTTACTAGTATTTAGACGATTCACATTTTCTTAAAGATTTTATTTATTTATTTGAGAGAGAGAAAGGGCATGAGTGGGGTGAGAGGCACAGGGAGAAGCAGACTTCCTGCCGAGCAGGAGCCCGACATGGGGCTCAATCCCAGGACTCTGGGATCATGACCTGAGCCATAGGCAGATGCTTATCTAATTGAGCCTCCCAGGCACCCCAGATTATTCACATTTTTAACTTTTTCTTAATTTAGTATTGGTAGTTTCTATGTTTTTAAGAAGTTTTCTATTTCTTCTAGGTTGTCCAGTTTTGGGCATGTATGTGTTCATAGTAGCCTCTTGTGATTCTTTATATTTCTGTGATATCAGCTGTGACATCTCCTTTTTCATTTATAATTTTGTTGATTTGGAACCTTTTTTACTTTAGTCAGTCTAGTGATGTCAATTTTGCTTATCTTTCAAACAAACAACTCTTAGTTTCGTTAATTTTTTTCCTATTTTCCTGTTCTATGTTTAGTTTATTCCTACCCTAATCTTATTTCCTTCCTTCTACTAACTTCTGGCTCAGTTTGTTTTTCTTTTTCTAGTTACTTAAGGCATAAAATTAGGTTGTTTATTTGGGAAATTTCTTAATACAGGCTTTAAAAAATCTTTTTTATTTAGTTGACAGAGAGAGAGAGAGAGAGAGTGAGAGGGAATACAGCAGAGGGAGTGGGAGAGGGACAAACAGGCTTCCCTCTGAGCAGGGAGCCCGATGTGGGCCTTGATCCTGGGACCCTGGGATCATGACCTGAGCTGAAGGCAGCCGCTTAATGACTGAGCTACCAAGGCACCCCAATATAGGCTTTTATTGCTATGAACTTCCTTCTCAGAACTGCTTTTGCTGTATCCCTTACATTTTGATATGTTGTGTTTTCATTTTCATTTGTCTCAAGATACTTTTTTTATATCCCCTTTGATTTCTTCTCCAATACAGTGGCTGTTCAGGGAAGTGTTTGATTTCCATATATCTGGGCATTTCTACTTTCCTCTTGTTACGGATTTCTAGTTTTATATCATTATGTTCAAGGAAGATACTTGGTAGGATTTTATCCTTACTGAACTAAGACTTGTTTTGTGGCCTAATATATGGTCTATCCTAGGAGATGTTCCATGAGTATTTGAAGAATGTGTGCTCTGCTGTTCTCAAATAGAAAGTTCTTTGTATGTTATTTAGGTCCATTTGGTCTACAGTATTGTTCAAATCCACTGTTTCCTTATTGGCTATCTTTGGAGAGTGTATGATCTCTCCGTTGTTGATGGAGGGATATTAAAGTCCACAAGTATTATTGCTGTTTATTTGTCCTTTTAGCTCTGCTTTTGCTTTATATATTTAGTTGCTCTGATGTTGGGTACATCAATGTTTTCAATTTTTATATCTTCCCGATGTATTGATCCCTTTATCATTACATAATGAACATCTTCATCTCTCTTAAGATTTTATTTATTTATTTGAGACAGTGCACATATGAGTACAGGGCGGGGCACAGGGAGAGAGGGAGAGAGAGAAGCAGACTCAGTGAGGATCAGGGGGCTGAACACGGGGCTCATTCCCAGGACCCTACCCTGAGATCATGACTTGAGCTGAAGGCAGACGCTTAAATAACTGAGCCATCCAGGTGCCCCTTGTTTCTTTTTACCATTTTTAGGTTAAAGTGTTTTGTATTGTACAAGTATAGCTACTTCTCTTTTTGTGGTTCCCATTTACTCGAAATATTCTTTTTCACCCACACACTCTGAGCCTCTGTGTGTTAAAGGCTAATGTGAGTCTCTTGTAGGCAGCGTATAGTTAGATCTCTTAAAAAAAAAAATCCATTCACATATTCTTTTGATTAAAGAATTTAATGTGTTTACATTTAAAATAATTATTGAGAAGAATGTACCTTCTATTTTGTTATTTGTTTTCTTTATGGTTTTGTAGATCTATTGTTTCTTAAATCTTTACCTTCTGTCTTTTTGAGTGTGTGTTTGATGTCTTATGGTTTCAATATGCTTTGACTTCATCATGTTCTTATGTACAATTACTACAGGTTTTTCCCTTGTGGTTACCATGAGGCTTAAGTAAAATATCTTAAAATTGTAACACTCTATTTTAAACCAATATCAACTTAACTTCAATAGAATTCCTAAGCTTTATACTTCTACTTCTCCTCCCTTTCACATTTTAGGTTATTGATGTTTTCGTTCATATGTTTTTATATTGTGTAACTAATAACAGATGATTGTAGTTTGAGTCATTTTTACTCCATTTTTTAACTTTAAAACTAGAGTTGTAAGTGAATTAAGCATCATCCTTACCATCCAATTTTGATCATATACTTTACCATCAACTGTGACTTTTATGATGTCAGCTAAGTATTATTTTATTTCTACTTAATGAACTCTGTTTAGCACTTCTTGTAATGCAGGTCTAATGGAGATGAATTCCCTCAACTTTGGTTTGATCAGGAAAATCTTAATCTCCCCGTTTCTGAAGAACCCCTTCACCTGGTATATTTTGCTTAGCTGACAATTTTCTTTTTCTTTCAACATTTTGAATATGCCAACCCATTATCTTATGGCCTGAAAAGTTTCTGTTGAAAAATGCACTAATTATTTTATGGGCTTCCCTTGTAAGTAACTTCTCTCTTCTTTTGCTGTTTCTCAAATTCTTGTTTGATCTTTGACTTTTGACAATTTACTTGTGGTGTGTCTCAGTATAGCCCTATTTGAGATCATCTGGGCATCTTTGATCTGAATCTCTATTTCTCTCTCCAGGTTTGGGAAATTTTCAGTGATTATTGTTTTAAATACACTTTCTGCCCCTTTCTCCCCTTTTTTCCTCCTTCTGGAATTCCCATAATGTGAATATTGTTTCTTTCCATTCTGTCCCATAAGTCCTTTAGGCTTTATTCCTTCTTTTTCATTCTTTATTCTTTTTTATCCTCTGAATAGTTTCAAATTCTGCATCTGCCAGGTCGCTGATTTTTTTTTTCCCTTCTGCATAGCCAAGACTGCTTTGGATGCTCTGTATGGAATTCTTCAGTTGAGTTACTATATGCTTTAACTCTATGATTTTTTTTCAATTTATTTTTTAAAAGATTTTATTTATTTGACAGAGCACAAAACAGGGGAAATGGCAGAGGGAGAGGGAGAGGGTGAGGGAGAAGCAGGCTCCACATTGAGCAGGGAGCCTGATGCAGCGCTTGATCCCAAGACCCTGAGATCATGACCTGAGCCAAAGGCAGATGCTTAATCAACTGAGCCACCCAGGTGTCCCTGTTTTTTTTTTTTAATTGTTGCTCTTTCTTTGTTGAACTTTTGAACTTCTTGTTTTGTTCATGCATTGCTTTCCTAATTTTGTTGTCTATGCATTCTTGTAGTTCACTAAACCTAGAATTATTCTGAATTCTCTGACCATTCATAGATTTCCATTTCTTTAGCATCAGTTATTAGAGCTTTATTAGTTCCCTTTGGAACTGCCATTGATGGGTTTCCTTTGCTGATTGTTTATGATCCTCGATTCCTTATGTTGGTCTGTACACATGTAGTAAGTGTTCTCTTCCAGACTTTGCAGTTTTGCTCTGGGGAAGATAGTTCCTCTGCAACCAGCTCAGTTTTGGTGTTTTGGCTGTGTCTGCTGGTAGTGTCTTTGGGCATGTGGGTCCTGCTCTTAGGGTATATTTTAGACCTATTTAGACCTTAGAACTGTTCGAGTTCTAAGGCCGGTGGTTGGGGGATGGGTGTGTGGACCACTACTGAGAAGAGCTGGATAGGACAGCTGGCTTGCTTTCTTACCTAAGTGAAGTTGTAGGATGGGCTGGATTCTCAGGTCAGGCTTATTAGGCAGGACTGGCTACTATCCTCAGCAGTAGAGCTATGACAGCTTCCCAGCTCTGGCGAGGGCAGGGCGCAGGATGAAACCCAGGGCCTGCACAGCTCACTGTTCGTGGACCTGAATGAGGCAAAAGCAGGCACTGAATGTCACGGTCAGGTGACTCTGCCAGTTTTGCTCTGCAGACAGGAAGAGTCATGGACCCTACCCTCTGTTCAAGTGCCACTCTAAGCAGGGTTGTCACACAGGCCACCTAGCAGCCCTTGTGCTGTGGGAAGACACCCTGGTCGGGCAGTCGGGAAGCTGTACTCAGCAATCAGGTGACGAATGAGTAGGTGGTGCCTTGGTTTCCCTGTTGGGTTCAGTGGGAGCAGCAGCTCCAAGGTTGCTAATGCTCTTCATTTCTGGTCTTGACTCCAGTCAAGCCAAGCCTCAAGTTCATGTCCGAACAGGACTACTGTGTTTACTCTGGTGGTAATCAGCTCTGCCCACCTACCTCCCAACTTGGGAGTGGTCCGGTTAGGTAGTGCCCTGGTGTTCTTACCAATCCTCCCTGTCAGAGGGAGGTGGATAGAAGCCATATTCCACAGCCGGTAGGGCCATGACTCATGCTCCTCTCTTGGCAGGACTGGAAGGGTTCACTTATGGCAACTCGCAGATTTGCCCAAAGAGGCTCCCTGGTCAGGAGTGGCTGTGAGTCTTGACCCATCATGGGTGGGGCAGTGAGTGAATTGTGCTGCCTGGGCATAGCCCAGAAAACCTCGAGGGTGGGGGGGAGAGTAAGAGCAAACAAAGATGGTGTCCCCTGGCCAGTGTTCCCTGAGCATCTCTGCAGGCCTCTAGATGTGCGCCAAGCCTGAAGTCCGCCCGTTTGGCCAAAGATCCAGGACAAACAGGCCTCTTTCACAGCCATACCAGGGTTGTGCCTCAGTTGGCTGTCCAGTTCCCTGGGGGTGGGAGCCTTCCAGGGACTCTGACTGTTCCCATCCCATAGGACCCAGGAATGCAGGCCCTTCCAGCCACCAGAGCCAGGCCATCACGGGGCATTTTGTGAGTGGCAGCCACAAAAGTCCAGGCACCAGACATTAAAAACTGGGGCACCAGTTTTTACACAGGTCCCCTCTGGTAGATGCTGTCGCTCTGGAGTGTGAACAGGGGAGAGCATGAAGGGACAGGGTCTGCCGTCCAAGGGAAGGGTTGCAGGCTGTCCTTTGAGGTGTATTTAATGAGAGGCAGCTGTGCTGATAAGCTCACAGGCCTCTTTCACATATGACTGAGCTACTGGGTCTGGCACCCCTTGCTGTGCCCTAAGGTGGTAGCTAGTGAGGAACCCTCTCTCTTTTGGTTCTGGCCTGGAGGACCACTAGCCGAAGCCCCACGAGACACCACAGTCGGGTGATAGGGATGGGTTCCCGGGTGGCAGCCATAAAAATCAAGTTACCAGACAAAGAAATAAGCTCCTTTCTGGAAGATAACCGTGAAGTAGAATGAGGCAGAGCTAGAGCCCGAAGATGGCATCCCCTGGTCGCCACTCCCTGAGGGCACCTCTGGAGGCCCCTAGATGCATGCCAATCTGGAAGTCTGCCTCTTAGGCCAAACCTCCTGGACAAGCAGGCAGGTCCCATTCTCAGAACGGATGCTGATAGGGGTGCCTGGGTGAGGGGCAGGGCTCAGTCAGTTCAGTGTCTGCCTAAAGGTTCAGGTCATGGTCCTGAGGTCCTGGGATCCAGTCCCATGTCGGGCTCCCTGCTCGGCAGAGGAGTCTGCTTCTCCTTCTCCCTCTGCTCCCCACCCCCACCGACTTGTGAGAGAGCTCACATGCTCTCTTCTCAAAGAAAATCTCAAAAGAAAGACTGCTAGACACTTTCAGTCTTCCTCTCTGCTGTGCTGTAGGAATTGTACTTCTCCAATAACTCTGTCTCCAATTTTTATGGTCCCTTGGGACCCAGAAATGCAAGCTCTCTCCTCCCTATGCCCAGCCTCTAGTGTCAGGCTCTCAAAGGGTGTCCTATGGGCAACAGGCATAATAGGTCCCCAGATGTCAAAACTAGGGCACCAGACAAAGACTGAAGCCTTTGATTACTGTGTCTTTTCTTACTGTGTTTGGGTTTGAGGAGCTTGGGATGAGGGATTGGGGGAGAAGCAAGGGCAGATAAGGGACTCTGGCAATACTCTTCTGTCCTTGAAAACAAATTTGAATTCTCTGGGGGGTAGTTTTGGATACCTTCTAGGATCTTCAGCTCATGCAAAGTCTCACCCCTTATGGAAAAACACAGACTGCCAACTTGCTTAGGTTTTCAAAATCTGATTGCTAAGCCATCTCCAAGTGGTCTCTCTATGAGGGTATTTAGGTTTTATAACCACTGGTTGAACCCCATTCTCTCCACTGTTTTCAAGAATGTTTGGAGCAAGCAAATAAACTACCCAGAGCAGAACACTGCTGTCGCTGGCACTCTGCAGTTTGACCTGGAAGTCTTTCTTCATGCTCACACTTCTCCCTTTGTTGTTGCATTTTTGTTTTGTTTTGTTTTTTTCAGCAAGCGCAGTGTAGCCTGGATCTTCGACACATCACGGTGGTGGAGCTTGTAGGTGTGTTCCCGACCCTCATCGGCAGGATAGGAGCAAAGATCATGCCTCCAGCCCTAGCCCTGCAGCTCAGGTAGGTGGAAGTCCTGGCCTTAAATTGTACCCTTACAATGTACTTTTTTTGGGATCATGTTCCCTGATTTCTTGCTACTCAGTATTAATTCCACGTAACCTTCAATGTTGAGTTGCTTGTAGTCTGAGTGTTCTAGGACCATGCTAACTGGCATGGTGCTGCGCGTGCGCATTTATCAGGTGGTGGATAATTTCCCGTGTTGTCTCCTTCCCCCTTTAACCAAGGGGCTATGCTTTGTCTTTTCTTTGTCTTTCTTTCTGCTGGGTGGGGTTGGCGTGGGTAGGGAAAAGGCTATGAAAAGGACTTACGCAATCCTTCGTGCTATTAGGAGAGCAGGCATCCGGTTAGCTTTTCCAGGCTTGGCCTCTTTTACCTCCGTGCTTCCAGGGTACTTGTCAATACCCCCATTTTAACAACTATATTTTCCTTTGGTAACACTTAACAAAGCTAGAATTGTGGTGCTCAGGCTCGGAGTCATGGTGCCTTCAAAAAGCAGAACTCAACAGCCAAAAGGTAATTTCAGAACAATCCCAAATATTTACTTGCCTCTCTTGACTACTGTGAAAAGGATAATTAGGCTAAAGCAAAACTGCTCAAAATCTTCCTTTCTCACCCATCCTTTTTCTCCCACAGTGCAAGGAGGGCTACGTGTTCATAGTCCACAGTCACTACTCTTCAAAGTCCTTCGGGGCCAAGGCTGGTGGTGGTCCCACCACCCTGTAGAGTCAACATTTAGAACACAGGAATTCCAGGTTTTTGCAAAGGGGTTGGGAGAGAGGACAACAAACCCTACCCCTCTTCCATGCTTCCTCATGGAAGCATAAGATTATTCTTTCCAAGTCCATTGGCTAGAATCCATCCCATGATTGCAACCAAACTTCAAGGCAGGCTGGACAGTGCAGCCTTTCCATATTCCCAGAAGAAGAAAATGAAAGAGGACTTGAGTCCCAGCTTAGATGTTCCAAGAGATTCACAGAGTTCCCTTGGGAGAGTGTAGGAGAGAAATACATCCTTAGCCAGTGACACAACAGATTATTTAACATGCTGTTTTCCATCTGCTTTTTGGCAACCCCCCTCCATGTTTGATTTCTCTCTCTCTCCCCAGAAAGAGCACCCCATCCATACTAAGATCAAAAACTCAGAGGGCAAGGGAGGGAAAAAGAAATGAAGATATCTGAATTATCTTTAGTTGGCTGAAAGAGGGAGAAGGTGGGGTATACTCAGAACCTTTGGGATATACTTTTTTTTTTTTTTTTGTCCTGCTGCATCGGCTAACACCTCTCCAAAGGTGACACGAGGTCACCCCAAGATCCCCTCAACATTTGCTATCCAGTACCTAGCACAGTGCTTGGAACCCTGTTGGAGCTAAGTAACTGGAGCAAATGACTCAAAACTAAGACAAAGTTAAAGTTACTATTTCCAGGGGTGAGCAGAGCTTCTCGGAGTGTACTTGGAGTTCTCTTTCAAGTTGAAAACCATAAACCTAGGGAGAGGACTATGTTGACATCTGAAAATGTATAACAAAAAATCCCAAAGTATGTGTTGGAAGCTGTTGGTAATTTAGAACTACTGGCTCACACCCTGTGCTCATGATTTTTTTACAAACCTGTCACAGAATCTGCTAGATGTTACTCTGTGGATTGCAGCTATACAGAGAGAGGGAATCTGGGTAAAATTCTGATGTGATTTTAAACGACTAGAATTTGAAGAACAGAAAAATCTGATTTAAGTCGTAGACGTTAGGATGACTCTAGAGCTCTGCGGGCTGGGGACGGCCAAAGCAACAAGAAAGTGCATATATGAATTATGTAGTGCTTCTCAAATTGAAGCAGCCTCTGAATCACTTGGAACACTGCTAAAGCATAGAATGGGGCCGCATGCCCACAGTCTTTGCTTCAGTAGGTCTAGGATAGGGCCGGAGGATTGGCACTTTGAGCATGTTCCCAAGCGTGGGCGAAGCCGCTGCTCTGGGGCTCACATCGTGAGAACCACGGGCCTCGTGGCTTTACAACTCTGAAGTGGAAATTTTGCAAAGCAGCCTGTAAAAAGAGGGTTAATCATGACTGGGGAGCCGGAGATAGTCCAGGTAGATGTCACGCAGAGAGGATCTGTCACAGGTATTACCTAATGGAGTCAGTGTCAGGACACATGTTCCCTTTATCAGACCGATCAGGAATAAGGGACTTGGCAGGTAGATGCTTTATCTTTTTCCCTTTGAATTCCACCCTAGGGTCTAGTGCAGATGAAAAGAGCCAAATTTGGCTAAGAATAGAAAGCATGAGAGAACAGGAGATGCAGAATGCCTGGAGAACCTAAAAATTCTCTTGTCTGGGTAGAATCCTACTTTCCAATAGCACTGAAGCCATCATGAAGCAATTGACAGGCAGCAGCAATACCTGGTGTTGCAAAGTTCCCACCTCCCTGTTTCTCACTCTCATGTGTTTTTCTTTAAAGATTTATTTTAGAGGGTGCATATGTGTGGGAGCATGCATGTAGAGGGGTGGAGGGGTAGAGGAAGAAGGACAGAATCTCAAGCAGACTCCTTACTGAGCGTGGAGCCGGATGCAGGGCTTGATCCCAGGACCCTGAGATCATGACCTGAGCCGAAACCAAGAGTTGGATGCTTAATCTACTGAGTCACCCAGGTGTCCCCAGCGCCGATGTTTTGGAGACCCGAAGGTCTGGGCAAACGCATGTTCCCTAGAGTAACTTTCCAGCAATTGCAAGGGTGATAGGGAAAAAGGAGGCCATTATTTTTATATGCATATTATTTTTGAGTTATAATTGACACTACATGAGTATACAACATAATGATTCAATATTTGTATATATTGCAAAATGATCATCAGACTAAGTCTAGTTAACAACCAGCACCATATGTAGTTACATTTTTTTCCTTGTGAAATTTTAAGATTTAGTCTTAGCTACTTTCAAACACGTAATATGGTATTATCAACTATAACTGCCATGCCTTACATTAATCCCCATGACTTATTTTAGATCTAGAAGTTTCTACCTTTTGACCCCCTTCACACCTTACCCACCCACTAGTCTGTCCTTTGTATCTATGAGGGTTTTTTTTGTTTGTTGTTTTAGATTCCACATGGTATTTGTCCTCTGATTTATTTCACTTAGGATAATCTCCATAAGGTCCATCCATATGGTCACAAACGGCAACATTTTCTTGTGTGTGTGTGTGTGTGTGTACCATATTTCCTTTAGCCATTTGCCCATCAATGGACACTTATGTTGTTTCCATATCTTGGCTCTTGTACATAATGCTGGAATAAAGATGAGGGTGCATATACCTTTTCAAGTTAGTTTTTAAAGTTTTCTTCAGATAACCCCCTAAAGGTGGAATTGGGCCATTATATAGTTACTAATTTTTTGAAAAATATCCATACTGTTTTCCAAAGTGGCTGCATCATTATACATTGTCACCAACAATGCCCAAATGTTCCCTTTTCTCCAGAACCTCACTAATGCTTTTTCCTCCAAGATTGATTAATTTGAGGTGGGGGAGGGGAGGGGGGACAGAGGGAAAAGAGGAGGGAGAGAGAGCATTAAGCAGATTCCCAGCTGAGTGCAGAGCATAAGTCAGGGCTCAGTCTCATGACCCTGAGATCACGACCTGAGCTGAAACTGACTTGGATACTCAATGGACTGTATGACCCAGACACCCCACCAACACTTACTATTTGTCTTTCCAATAGTATCTGTGCTAACAGGAGTGACGTAATACTTCCCTGTGGTTTTGGTTTCCACTTCCCTGCTGATTAATGATGTTGAGATTGTTTTCATGTATTTGATGGCCGTGGGTATGTCTTCTGTGGAAAAACATCTATGCCATTCCTCTGCCCATTTTTAATTTTGTGTTTGTTGTTTTGTTACTGAGTTGTATGTACTTTTTATATGTTTTGGGTATTAGTCTCTTCTCAGATATGAGTTGCAAGTATTTTCTCCATTTTAGTACGTTGCTTTTTCATTTTGTTGATAATGGCCTCTGCAGAAACTTTTTAATTTGATATATTCCCTCTTGTTTGTTTTTGCTTTTGTCGACTTTACTTTTGTGTCAAATCCAAAAAAAGCATCATGGTGAAGATGGATTTACTAACTATGTATTCTCCTGTATGTTAGGGTTTCAGGTCTTCCATTCAAGTCTTTAAGGCATTTTGAGTTTATTTTTGTATACAGTGTATGGCAGTGGCCCAGTTTTCCCAATAATATTTATTGAAGAAATTGTCTTACCCCATTGGAAGCTATTGGCTCTTTCATCATAAATTAATTGGCCATGTGTGTATGGATTTATTTCTGGGCTCCCTATTGTGTTCTACTGTCCTATGGGTCTGATTTTATGCCAGTACCATACTGTTTCAATTATTATGGCTTTGTAATATATTTGGAAACCAAGGAGCACACTGCCTCCAGCTTTGTTGTTCTTTCTCAAAACTTTTTAGCTATTCAGCATCTTTTGTGCTTCTATACAAATTTTAAGGATATTTTTGTTCTGTTTCTGTGAAAAAATACAATTAGAAGAATCTGTATATTCCTTTGGGTAGTATGGACATTCAATAATATCCCAATTCATGAGCATGGAATGTCTATTTTTTTTCCTGTGTATTTTCTTCAATTTCATTCATCGGTGTCCTATAGATTTCAGTGTTCAGGTCTCATACCTCCTTGAATTTATTCCTAGGTATTTTATTCATTTTCATGCAATTGTGAAAGTGCTTATTTTCTTTCTGATATTTCATTATTATTGTATAGAAGTGCAAAAGATTTTTTCATCCTGTAATGTTACTGAATTCAGGTATTCACACTTTATTAGTGCAATCTTTAAGGGTTTTCTCTTTCTACATATAATATGTCCTCTGCCAATAGTGACACGTGTAGTATTTCCTTACCAATTGGAGGCCTTTGATTTATTTTCCATTCCTAACTGCTGTGGGTAGGATTTCTAATACTCTGTTAAATAATAGTGGTGAGAGTGGGCATCCTTGTCTTCTTCCTGACCTTACTGGAAAACCTTTAGCTTTTCAACAGAAGTATGATATTAGATGTGAGCTTGGCATATGTACCCTGTGTTATGTTGAGGTTTGTTTCCTCTGTACTTTGTTGAGAGTTTTCATCCTAAACAATATTGAGCTTTGCAAACAGTTTTTCTGCATCTATTGATGAGCTTATTCTTTTTATCCTTCATTTTGCAAATGTGTTGTAACATGTTAACAGATGTTGAACCATCCTTGCATCCCTGAAAGAAGCCCCATTTGATCATGGTGAATGAACCATTTAATGTATCGTTGAATTCAGTATGCTAGTGTTTTCTTGAGGATATTTGCAACTATGTTCATTAGGGATATTGGGCTTTCCTTCTAATGTCTTCATCTGGTTTTGGTATTAGGGAAATGCTGGCCTCATAAAATAAGTTTGGAAGTGTTCCCTCCTCTTCCATTTTTAGGAACCATCTGGGAAGGATTGTTACTATTGTTTGCTATAATTTACCATTGAAGATGTGTGGACCTGGTCTTCTGTCTGGTTGGAAGTTTTTTGATTACTTATTCAGTATCCTTACTAGAATTTGGTGTGTTCAGATATTTCCATTCATGATTCAGTTTGGGAAAGTTTTATGTTTTTAGAATTATATACATTTCTTCTGGGTTGTCTAATTTGTTAGCATATAATTGCTCATAAATAGTCTATGGTTTTCTGTATGATTTTCTGTATTCTTACGTTATCAGTTGTAACATCTCTTTCATTTCTGATTTTACTTATTTGAGCCCTCAAATTTGAGCCCTTATTTGAGCTAGATTCTTGGTGACTCTAGCTAAAGATTTATCAATATTACTATCTTTTCAAAAAGCTAGCTCTTCTTTCATTGATCTTTTCCATTGTCTTTTTAATCTGTTTTATTTATTTTCACTCTGAACTTTATTTCCGTTCTTCTATTTTGGTCTTTACTTGTTCCTTTGCTGGTTGAGGTGTAAAGTTACATTATTTATTTGATTTTTTCTCTACTTGAGGTAGGCATTTATCACTATCAATTTTCCTCTTAGAACTGGTTTTATTACATTCTATGAGTATTAGTATATTTTCATTTTTTGGTCTCAAACTATTTTGTTGATAAATATAATTTTATTGACTTTTTTCTAGAGAACAAACTAACACATAAAGTACTATATATTTTAAAAGGCCACTAGTCACACGAAACATTCTCCAGAATAGATCACCTATTAGGCCACAAAGTATGCCTTAACAAATTGAAAAAGTGATAGTCATACCATGCATGCATCTTTTCTGGCTACAATGCTATGAAGCTAGAAGTCAACCACAAGAAAAAAATCAGGAAAGACCACAAATACATGGAGGTTAAAGAACATGCTATTAAACAATGAATGGGTCAATCAGGAAATCAAAGAAGAAACAAATGAGAATGAAAACAATGGTTGAAGACCTTTGAAATGCAGTAAACCCAGTTCTATAAGGGAAGTTCATAGCAATACAGGCCTACCTCAAGAAGCATGAAAAGTCTCAAAAAAACCAAATGTTTTACCTAAAGGAGCTAGAAAAAGAACAAACAAAACCCCAAACCAGCAGAAGGAAGGAAATAATAAAGATTTAGATCAGAATAAATGGTATAGAAACTAAAAGACCAATAGAATAGATAAGTGAAACCAGGAACACAACCTAGAAGGTAGGGATGAATACTGAGAAACCTATAACCTACCAAAGCTGAAATAAGAAGAAAGAAAAAACTTGAATAGACTGGTTACCAGCAAAGAAATTGAGCCAGGAATCAAAAACCTGCCAACAAACAAAACTCCAGGGCGAGATATCTTCAAAGGCAAATTCTACCAAACATTTAATGAAGAGTTAGTACCTGTTCTTCTCAAAATAAGGAAAACTTCCAAATTCATTCTATGAGGCCAGCATTACCTTGACACCAAAACCAGAAAAAGACACCACAAAAAAGACAAGTACATGCCAATTTCTCTGATGAACTTAGATACAAATGTCCTCAACAAAATACAAGTAAACTGAATCCAATAATACCTTAAAAATTACTGCAGGGCACCTGGGTGGCTCAGTCGTTAGGTGTCTGCCTGAAGGTTCATGAACCCATAACAATCCTAGAGAACACAGACCATAACCTCTTTGACATCAGCCACAGCAACTTCCTTCTACATATGTTTCTTTTTTTTAAGATTATTTATTTATTTGACAGAGATCACAAGTAGGCAGAGAGGCAGGCAGAGAGAGAGGGGGAAGCAGGCTCCCTGCTGAGCAGAGAGCCCAATGCGGGGCTCTATCCCAGGGCCCTGAGATCATGACCTGAGCCGAAGGAAGAGGTTTTTAACCCACTGGGCCACCCAGGTGCCCCTACATATGTTTCTTGAAGCAAGGGAAACAAAAACAAACATGAACTACTGGGACCTCGTCAAGATAAAAATCTTCTGCACAGTGAAGGAAACCATCAGCAAAACTGAAAGGCAGCCTACTGAATGGGAGAAGATATCTGCAAATGACATAGCTGACAAAGAGTTAGTATTCAAATACATATAGAACTTAGGCAACTCAACACTCAAGAAATTATCTAATTTTAAAATGGGCAGAAGACATCAACAGACATTTTCCGGAGAAAACTTACAGATGGCCAAGAGACACATGAGAAGATGTTCAACATCACTCATCATCAGAGAAATGCAAATCAAAACCACACTAAGCTATCACCTCACACCTGGCAGAATGGCTGATCTCAACAGAAGAGACAACAGGTATGGATGAGGATGTGGAGAAAGGGGAACCTTTGTGCACTGTCGCTGGGAATCAAACTGGTGTAACCACTGTGGAAAATAGTATCAAAAAGTTAAAAATAGAGCTACCCTCTTATCTAGCAATTGCCCTACTAGGTATTTACCCAATCAATACATTTTACGTTTTTGATGTCACAACTACATCTTTTTATCTTTTGTATCTCTTAACTTACTGTAGTTACAGTTCTTACTACTTACATGTTTTAACCTTTTATACTACCTTTATGTGATGAATCCACTAGCTTTTCTATATATTTACCCCTACCAATGAGATGTATACTTTCTTATGTTTTCTTGTTACTCATCAGTGCCCATCCTTTTCAGCATAAAGAAGTCCCTTTACCATTTCTTGTAAGGTTGTTTTAGTGGTGATGGACTCCTATAGCTTGTCTGCAAAACTATGTCTCCTTCAATTCTGAATAATTTTTTTGAATAGACTATTCTTGGTTGGAAGCTGTTTTCTTTGAACACTTGCAATGTATCATGCCACTCCCTTTGGCCTGCAAGGTTTCTGCTGAAAATACATGCTGATAGTCCTCTGGGGTTTTCCTGTAGGTAACAAACTGTTATTCTCTTGCTGCTTTTAAGGTTCTCTCCTTGTCTTAACTTTTGACATTTTAGTTATAATGTGTTTTGGTGTAGATCTCGGGTTTCTTTTTACTTAGAATTCTCTGGGCCTCCTTGATCTGGTTGTCTGCTGCTTTCCCATGTCAGGGAAGTTTTCAGTCTCTTTATCTCTCTCCTCCTTCTGGGACCTCTTGTGTACAAATAATGGAATCATATATGCAAATGTTAGTCTGCTTGGCATTGTTCCATATGTTCTGAAAGCTATTTTGTTTACACATTCAGAGCAGCAAAAAGAAAAAAGAACTTTAAATTCTTCTGCCCTGCCTTTGAGTTCACTGATTATTTCTCCATCTAGTTTCTTGTTGAATTCCATACACACACACACACACATTTTTTACATAATGGTTTTAATTTTTTTTATTTAATTTCATTTTTTCAGTGCCCCAAGATTCATATATTTTCACATTTTGTTGTTGAATTCTTCAGCTCTGTGACTTCTGTTTGATACTTTTGTATATTTTCTTTTTTGGAGTTCTCAGTGGACTAGACCGTTCTTTTTCCAAGTTCTGAGAGCATTTTTATGATCATTCCTTTGAATTCTTGATCAGGTAAACTACTTTTCTCCATTTTATTAAGGTTTATTTTCCAAGGTTTGATCTTGCTACATTGTTTGGAGCATCTTCTTCTGTTGTATTAGATGAAACAGCCGTTTCTCCCACTGTTGAAATGGTGGTCTTATATAGGAGATGATCCTTATTGGTCATCTGTTGCTGTAGCTTTTGATGGTCTCTCAAACCTTTCTGAGTCTCTAAGCAGACTATTTTATTGTCAGTAGCTTCCAATATCTGAGATTGTGCCAAAGGTAAGAATCTTAGCACTTCGATTCAGGCTCATTAGAAGCGAGCCCCCCAAACAGCAGCTGTTAAGGTTACAAACATATATACAGTGTTGTAGCTCCACTGGTAAGTGTTAGCTCCACTGGTCATCTGAGCTGCATGATCGGGAGGTGTCCCCTGGGTAGCAGTCAAAAACCTGGGACCTCAGACAAGTGCACAAGCTCCTTTCTGGGACATATGGGTGAGCTGTAGTGAGACAAAGGGATAGCACCAAGATGGCATCCCTGGGACTATGTTTCCCGAGAGCCCCTCCGTAGGTTCCTAGCTGTGTGCCGAAGCTGAAGGCTGCCCCTCAGGAGGAGGTTCCAGGATGAGCAAATGGGAATTTTTCACAGGAATATGGGATCTGTTTTAATCTGTCCATGCAGTGCCCCAGGCCAGGGATAGCTTACTAAGAACTGTCTTCTTGATTGATACAGTCTGATGGCAGCCCGGAATGCAAGTCTTTTTGGCCTCTGGAACCTGTGATCAAGGGATATGCTCTGGGTAGCATCCACAAAATCCATTTTACCAGATGGAAAACTGGGGCAGCAGACATCTGTGAGCTCTCCTCCAGTAGATGCTAGCTAGCACTCTGGAGAGCAGCAGAGGCACAGTACAAAGATAGCGTCTCCCCTCCAAGGTCTCGGAAGGGTTTATAGTCAGTCCCCAGAGGTCAATTTAAGAAGTCCGCCCCTCGTGCCGTAGCTATGATGATAAACGAATAGGCCTATCTCAGAGAAAGGCTGAACTCCTGGGTCTGAACGAATGGCAGTCTCCTGGGGGTGGTTCCTGTTTAAGAACTTTTTCCTGTTAGTTACTGGCTTGTAGGACCTGTAGGTGTCAGCAACACGGGCTCAAGAGCCAGATGATGTACAAGTGTCCTGGCAGCATCATCGGTAAGTATCAGGGAGCCAGGGAAGGTGTGCACTCCTTCCTGGAAAATACTACAGAGCTGTAGGGAGGCAGATGGAGTGTGTGAAGATAGGGCCCATCGGCTTGAGTGAAGCCAAGTGTGGTACTCACTGCAACGGGGATAAAGAGAGATGGGGGGGGCAGTGTTAAGGAGAGAGACACACACAGTGAGACGAAGACATGAAGAGTCATAAGGAGATGGTTAGAGGGAAAGAGGGGAGAGAGGAGCAAGGGAGAGAGAGACACACACAAATGGAGGGGGGAGAGGGATATGAGGGGGAAGAATGAGAGAGAGACGTACAGAGTCGGGGGGAGGGTCAGAGGGGCGGGGGGAAAGAGGAGGAAGAGGGGCGGAAGCTGGGACACACAGACAAAGACTGGGACCTACATGGGAAGAGAGAGATACAGAGGTAGAAAGACACCAACACCGAGATACACATGCAGAGAAAGGGAGACAGAAACAGAGGGAGAGAGAAAGAGAAGGATAAAAAGGAGAGAAAAGGAGAGACACAGACAAAGCAGGAGATGGACAGGCATACGGAGAGGAGAGGGGAAAGGAGAGAGAAATGGGGAATAAGTGTGCAACGGACAGGTGGAGAGAAGATGAGTGCGACAGAGACGGAGCGCTTGTGAGAGCTGGGGGAGAAGCGGGACGGACAGAGCTGGGGGGAAAGCGAACCTGAGGGGCAGGTTAGGAACAAAAGAGCTCGAGTATGAACTACAGGGAGCAAGGGATGGATGGAGAGGGACAGAGGGAGAGGGAGAGCTGCATGGAGAGAGACGGCGCCCACCAGCTTTAGAAGGCAGGATAGCACCAAGATGGCGCCTGCTGGCTGGAGTGTGAAGAAGGAGCCCAAAGGCCAAAAATAAAATAAGAAAGAGATGGCTGCCACTGGCTTTAGCAAGACGGAGTGTGAAAACGGCACCCACCAGCCTCTGTCCCTGAGGCTCAGTCACTCACTTAAAAATGATCAAAGGAGCTTCTTTCACCTGATGTCTGGGTGCTTTTCAAATGGCTCCTTCTGGGCTGCCCTTTGGGGGAGTTTGTAGGTTGAGCCCTGTAAGCACCATTTCTCCATTTACCACAGACTTGCACGTCTCCTATGCTTCAGCCCTATTGGTTTTCAAAGCTAGACATTTGGGGGAACGCGCTCCCTACGTGGGGTGAAGAGACTCTGATCCTCAAAGAAAAGTTCCAGGTTTTCAGTTCCCTCATGATTGGTATCACTGTGCTGGGCATGTGGCTACTTTGCTGAGATTGTGTTTCGTCTTTTCATACCTGCTTTGATGTGGCTTTGTTCTCATTTCCTGATAATGCAGTAGACGCTCTGCCTGGTCTCAGGTTTTTTGGTTTTTTTCTTTTTCTTTTTTTCAGAAGAAACTGTTCTAGATGTAGTTGTAAAGTTGTTGTGTCCAGGTGAGGAGGTGACTTCAGGATCTTCCATTGCCATCTTGAAACAGAATAGCCCGTATTATTATTATTATTTTGAGTCTACAGAGTTTTCTAGAAGACTCTCCAGAAAGAGCTCATTATGGGCATTTATGTAACTCCAACACACTGCTGGCAACACCCCTCAGCCTGTGGGGTGTCCCATCATCCATCTCCAAGATTTCTGTGGTCTCTCGGGCATGGTGGGATACATTTCCAGTGACTGTTGATCGCTTGCTGACTTGAACACTCATTTCTTCCCATGGTCATTTTTCCTCTTTATATTCTGTCCATCAAGGCACAAGGCTCACATGAAAAGCATGTGTGGCAGCACATGGTGGCACCATGGGAGATTGCCACCATAGCCTCAGAAGCACTAGAGCATCAAATGCCACGTTTCCTCAGTGGTTGCCCTTTTCCCACAGATTCCAACCGCCACAACACGTGGCCTTTTTTGCTCTCCAGACCAGCTTTCTTTTCTACTCTTGTTCTCTGGGACCATTCTGCATTAAGACATCCCTCTCTCCTCTGGAAAAACCTAAATACTCCTCTTTTTAAAGATGCAGAGCAGTTTATCTGCATTTTGACCCACTTCATGGTCTACAAACACTCAGTTCATGCATTTCTCAGTCAGCTCCTCCTGAGCTGCTCTCTCCTGTCTCAAGAGACCTGGTGGAGAGATTTAACTGTTGTCATTCTTTCCTTCTAGTCACTAGCAGCAGATTAGCAATTTAGCTTCCCACTGAGATAAAACAGAAATTATTCCCATCTTCCCCGAAACTCTCTTAAACGGCAGAAGCAAGTATCGTCAGTTTGGATTTTGAGTAGCAAATATTTTCCCCTTGATCTTTGGGTGGGAGGAAAAATATTTCACTTTAAATACAGATGGCAGTGTATAGTCTGCCTTACACAGAAGGTCTAGCTAAGTAAATTCAAAAGTAAAACCGAGAAGAGACTGAGTGGGCTCAGCTGATCAACTTGTTTGCTTTCCCTGGCAGATTTCGTCTAAACACGCTTCTGTTGCTACAAAAATCATTATTTTCCACAAGATAAATTCTAGCGTGATAGAGTAGGGAAAAAAAAAATCAGACTTTTTTGGGGAGGGAATTATCTGAGGTACAAATTATAATGAACCAAGTTACTGGACCTGGAGCATAGACCAAGCTTAATCTCCTCTAACTGCCGTCCTGAGCTGGCTACTGCATGAGCCAGAATGGGCCACAATTACAATGTTTGGAAGCTTACTTCAATCACCTTTGCCTAGTCCACAGTTTTTCAACCTTAATACTATTGACCTTGGGGGCTGGCTTATTCTTTTGTGGGGGAGGCTTTCCAGTGGGTCTGAAGACATTAAGCAGCATCCCTGTGTCCCTAGAGGCTAGAAGTACCCCTTCACTGTGCCCACAAAAAATGTGTCCAGACATGGCCAGATATTCCCTAGAAGGCAAAGTCACCCCCTGTTAACTATGGACTTAGTTCTAGTATGTACCTGGTTGTGCAGACCTAGTCTGTAAATTTGGGTTGACTCCAATTTAACGCAGAAAACCTATTAGGACTGTTGTACACACCCTGTAGTAACTGTTGGCACACAGCACACCAAGGGAGGCCCAGGATCTTGCTGATGGGTATAAAGCAGTACCACTTACCCTTGCAGGCGCATACCAGTCATTTGGGGGAATCATGTTAATAACACAGATCTATTTCAGCACGTTTGGGGTGGAGCCTGGGATTCTCCAGTGACGCTGTTAGTCCAAACACCATACTATGAGTAGCAAGGGTCTTTAGATGAGTAAGTCTGCAGTAGTAAGCCTTCCTCTGCCCACAGTGTCCCTACAGGGCTCTGGCTGGTCCAACAGAACGCTTGGGAGTCCGGTTTGACAGTCTTCTCTCTGTCTGCCCTAGGTTGTTGCTGCGCATCCCACTCTATTCCTTCAGTATGGTGCTCGTGGATAAGCATGGCATGGACAAGGAGCGCTATGTCTCCCTGGTGATGCCTGCGGCCCTCTTCAACCTGATCGACACTTTCCCCTTGCGAAAAGAGGAGATGGCGCTGCAAGCTGAAATGGGCCAGACCTGTAACACCTGATGTGACGGTTCCTCTCTTGGTGGTTCCTCCTCTCGTTCTCCACAGTACTAGGCACATGGAAAGGCCAGAAAAATATTCTTGATGTACAGATTTTTATTTGTAATTTTTAAAGTCTATTTTAATATGAGCTTTCTTTGCACTTAAAAATTACCATGGTGCTTTTTGTACTTTGAAGTGTACTCCCCAGAAATGGTGACTATGATAGGTACTCTTTCTCCTTCTTCCAATCATGGCTGGTCAACTTTCTAGAGAAATTAGAAACTACAACCTTCTACATGCTTTCAGTGTGTTATTCAGGGTAACACATACCTTACTTCTATTTTGTTTTTTATATAAAACATATCAATAAAATATTTTGGAGCAAATTTACTAAAACTTATTTTGTTTTAAGCACAAGCCCTACTTGGCTCAGTGGTTTTAGGAATGGAAAAATGTCCTTCCTTTCATCAGCTGAGCTGGGAGAGCTCCCTAACTCACCTTCCAGGTGGTAGAGTAGCTCATGACAGCAACAAGCCAAAAATCAAAGAGGTAAGCCTTTGATCACTAACTTTGACAGCATAAACAAGAAGCACCAATTGTCTCCTTTTGTTTTTCCCCAGTGACCGCTGTTATGAGTCAGAGGTCAGAAGGATCAGCAAAGACAGAGGGATCGTCACCCTGTTGCGGGAATTCCATGTTCTGGGACCCTCCCCTTGAAGATAGTCCTACCAGGCCACGCCCAAAGCCACAAGTGCTAAACACACACTTACCTCCAGTCTGCTAACACATTTTTAATGTGTGCACTCAGAACCTTAGCAGCAAGTCAGTTCCCATAGGAGAAACCAAGAACTTGTGCTATGGCACTACTTTCTGGCAAAAAAAAAAAAAAAAAAAAAAATCTCCCTAACGACTAACTGTTGAACTATTAGAATCAAAGCAAACAGACATTCGGAAGATGGAGAAGGATCTGTGCTCACCTTATCCCATGGGCACATCGAGTCATCAGCTACACGTATAAAACGAACTCTGACAATTGCCTGAAGACTGGCACAACAGATCTTCTACAGCTGATCATAGAAAGAAGGCCATGTCACAAAAGGTAAGAGGAGTGGAGATATGGTTGGGAACCAGACCCCTGGCACAACTAACTGTGAAGAGGAGGGACATCATAAACATGGAGGAGACAACCAGACCCCACACCACATACTTCCCCATAATGTCTGGCTGTGGAAACTACTGGGGCTTCACTCAGGAAGAGCCCAAGGGTGACAGGAAACCGAGTTCCTGTCCTTAAAGAGCCAGCATACTAAATAACGGCCCAAGACCCAGCACGGAAGCAACAGCTTGATAAGCACCTAGGGCTTCCATGATGGAGATTTATCAACCAATCTTAGAATGCATGTCAGAGATCTGCAGATTCCTCTGGGAACAAAAGTACTGGTGGGCACCATTTTTTCTTCCTCTTCTCCAGCCCAGACAGCCAGATGCTTATAGGAGCCACCTCTAACACGGTCCATCTCTCTTGTTAGCACAGCATGCTTCCACCTGGCCATCTCCTGTACAACCACCCGGTTCAACCTGCAACCCTGCCTCAGTTGGCAGGCAGCCCTGGCCAGGACCACCCCCTGCAATGTGATGGCTGCTCCCACACCAGCACACTCACAGCTCCAGCAGCCAGCCCTTTCAGCTGTCTGTTCATGGGGCACACCCTGCCCTTTGGTGTACCTGCAGCTGTATCAGGCTAACTGCGGACAGCTAGGCTGACTACCGTCCTTGCCCATGAAGGAGCCTGGGGTGACTGCAGCCAGACCTCTCAACAGCCCAGAGAGTAAAACTGCCCAATGCATTCAGAGCAGGCAAAGCAAAGCAAGTTATTGCAGACAGCCGGGCTGGAGACATTCATGGCTCCGTCACAAAAGGAGAGTGTATGCAGATGACACGGGGCGCCCTAGAGTCTAGCCTGAATCTGGTGACCAGGTGGGACTGTGTTATAGGGCACCACAGGACCTTTTACACAAGGCCATTACTTTGAAGAACAGGAAACAAGGCTGACCTTCCAAATACACAGAGGCACAGAGTTGGAGAAAATGTGGAGACAGAGAAATGTCCCAAATGAAAGAACAAGACAAAATAACAGTAAAAGAACCAAATAAAACAGAGATAATATTGATAATAACTTCTAAATAATGGCCATAAAGATACTCATTGGACTGGAGAAAAGAGTGGATGGACTAAGAACCTTAATGAAGAGATAGGAAATTTAAAAAAGAACCAGTCAGAGCTGAGGAATTCAGTAAATGAAATGAAAAATTCATAGAGGGACCAATAGCAGATGAAAGAATGTAGGAAAAAAATGGATCAGCAATCCGGAAAATGGTAATAGATAGCAGCCAAGCTGAAAAGGAAAAAGAATAAAAAAGAGTAGGCTAAGGGGATTCTGTGACATCATCAAATGTCCTAACATTCACATGAAAGGGGTCCCACAAGAAGAAGAGAGAGAGAGGAGTCAGAACATTTATTTGAAGAAATAATAGCTGGGGAAGGAAACAGACAGCCAGGTCCAGGAAGCCTAGAGAGTCCCTAGAAAGATAAACTCAAGTTTGTCTTTTAATAATAATTAAAATGGCAAAAGTAATGATAAAGATTTCAAAGCAGCAAGAGAAGACAATTATATACAAAAGAAATCCTGTAAGGCTGTCAGGTGATTTTTCAGCAAAGCTTTGCAGGCCAGAAAGGAATGGCATGGCATCTTCAAAGTGATGAAAAAAACCTACAACCAAGAACACTCTAGCCAGCATAGCTATCATTTAGAACAGGAGAGAGAAAGAGTTTCCCAGGCAAGAAAAATTAAAGGAGTTCCTCAACCCTAAACCAGCCTTACAAGAAACGAAGGGAGAATTCTTTAAGTGGAAAGAAAAGGCCACACCTGGAAGTATGAAAAGTATAAAAGGAAAAAATTTCACAAGTAAAAGCAATCAGATGGAAAAGGCAGATTAATCACTTATAAAGAGCCAGTGTGGAAGTTAAAACACAAAGTAGTAAAATAAATTTTATCTACAAAAATTAGTCAAGGGATATAAAAAAGTTATAAGATATATACATAAAACAGGGAGAGGGAATTAAAAATTAAGTGTTTTTAGATCATTTCAAACTTAAATAACCGTCAGTTTATTATAGAGTACTATACACATAGGATGTTATGAGAATGTAATGATAACCACAAATAAAAAACCTATAGTAAACACACACAAAAAAATTAAATCCAAGCAAAAATGAAAGCAAGCTATCAAACCACAGGGGAATACATCAAAAGAAGAAAGGAACAGAAGAGAACTACAAAAGCAATGAGAGAAAATTTTCCAAAATGGCAGTAAGTACTTAGCAATACTTAGCAATAATTACATCAAATGTAGATAAACTCAATGCTCCAGTCAAAAGATAGAGGGTGACTGAATAAGTAGAAAAACCAGACCCATCTATATGCTGCCTACAAGAGAGTCACAGACATACAGACTAAAAGTGAAGGGATGGAAGAAGATATACCAATGGAGCAAAAAAAAAGCTGAAGTAACTTATATCACACAAAAAAGACTTTAAATAGACTGTAGCAGGAAATAAAGAAGGCCATTACATAACAATAAAAGGATCAATTAAAAGGATATAATAATTGTAAACATCTATGCACCAAACATAGGAGCACCTAAATACATAAAGCAAATATTAATAGACATAAAGGGAGAAAGTGAAAGTAACAAAATAATAATAAGGACTTTTACACCCCATTAACATCAATGGATAGATTATCCAGACAAAATCAACAACCAAACTGTCTTTGAATGGCACATTAGACCGGGACCTAACAGCTACATATAGAACATTCCCTCTACAAAGAGTGGAATACACATTATTTTCTAAGCACATGGAACATTCTTCAGGATAAATTACATGTTGGGCCACAAAACAAGTCTAAAGAAATTTAAGAATACTGAAATACCTAAAGCATCTTTTCTAACCCCAATGATATAAAACCAGAAATCAATTACAATTTTAAAAACTAGAAAAAGTGGGCCAAAAAATAACAACTAAACAAGTTATGACATATAAAAAAATTTAAAAATACATGAAGACAAATAAAAATGAAAACATTAATCCAAAATCTTTAGGACATAGAAAAAGCACTTCTAAGAGGAATGTTTATACTGATTCGGGCCTATATCAAGAAACAATATTCAAGCATGGAGGACATTAGGAGAAGGGAAAAAATGAAGGGGGAGAAATTGGGAGTGGGAGACAAACCATGAGAGACTATGAAATAACTGGAGGGTTTTAGAAGGGAGGGGGGGATGGGTGATGGGTGAGCCTGGTGATGGATATTAAGGAGGGCACATATTGCATGGAGCACTGGCTGTTACATGCAAACAATGGATCATGGAACACCACATCAAAAACTAATGATGTATTGTATGGTGACTAACAACACAATTTAAAAAAAAAAACAAACGTATTTTAGGGGCACCTGGGTGGCTCAGTGGGTTAAGCCTCTGCCTTTGGCTCAGGTCATGGTCTCAGAGTCCTGGGATGGAGCCCCGCATCGGGCTCTCTGCTTAGCAGGGAGCCTGCTTCCTCCCCTCTCTCTCTGCATGACTCTCTGCCTGACTCTCTGCCTACCTGTGATCTCTCTCTCTGTCAAATAAATAAATAAACTCTTTTAAAAAAAAAACCCAAAAAAGGTATTTAAAAAAAACAAACCTTATACACCAAAAGGAACTAGAAAAAAAACACGCAAAGCTCAAAGCTAGTAAAAGGAAGGAAATAATAAAGATTAGAGGAGAAATAAAACAGACACACAGACACACACACACAAAACAAGAATAGAAATGTTCAATGAAACCAAGAGCTAGTTCCTTGAAAAGATAAACAAAATTGATAAATTTATAGCTAAACTCATCAAAAAGACAGGACTCCAATAAAATGGGAAATGGAGGATGAGAAATAAAAACACCACAGAAATATAAAGAATTATAAGAGAATATTACAAAAACTTATGTGCTTACAAATTGGACAACCTAGGAAAAAATGGATAAATTTCTAGAGACACAATTTTCCAGAACATGAACCAACAAGAAACAGAGGAGTGAGGAGTTAAGATGGTGGAGGGGTAGGGGAACCCTAAATTGGTCTCTTCCCTTGAATACAACTAGATAGTTATCAAATCATTCTGAACACCTGAGAAATCAGAGATATGAGAAAGAAAATGTTGCAAGTCTACAAGTAGAAAAGTGACTACCATTTGAAGGTTGGAGATAAGGAGATTAAATCTAGTGTGATATAGCTGAAGATATGGCAGAGAGATGGGGCCTGCTTAAGAAGGCTACCATAAAGTATTGTAAACAGAGGAGTGCAAAATGGGAACTTCTAGAAGTCTGCTACAATGGGGGATGCGCCTGGCTTAGAGGTGTTCAGGTGGAAAAGCAGGGCAGGATCCTAGGTGGGACAGCCTGGTCTCAGGATCCCCGGAGGGGTGGGGGGGAGGCACAAGAAGAACAGGGATGCCTGAATGCAGCAGAATTTCCAGGCATCAGAGCAGGGAAGCTGGCTGAAAACAGCGAGTCCAGGCCCAGCTTTCTGCTCTGTGTTGCCATAAACTAAACAGCTGCATGGTCTGGGGACCACTCTTCTAGTGGGGGCCCAGCAAAATGCAGAAGTGTAGCAAGACTCCTTCCTTCTTCCGAGAGGAAGAGTGCAGAAGAGTCCATAAAATTTAGAGTTTTAAAACAGTTGTGTGCTTGAGATAAAAATGCTTGGGGGTGCCTGAGTGGCTCAGTGGGTTGGGCCGCTGCCTTCGGCTCAGGTCATGATCTCAGGGTCCTGGGATCGAGTCCCGTATCGGGCTCTCTGCTCGGCACAGAGCCTGCTTCCTCCTCTCTCTCTCTGCCTGCCTCTCTGCCTACTTGTGCTCTCTCTCTGTCAAATAAATAAATAAAATCTTAAAAAAAAAAAAAATGCTTGGTCACAAGCTGGGTGAACAGAGTTCTGACCAAAACTTGGGAGGCAAGAGTGACTGCTTTTCTGTGAGGGCTCACTAAAGGATGGGGGAAAGGACTTTCAGTTCCAGGGCTAGAGAGTAGGGCACAGCCATATTGATACCCCCACCCCACCCCAAATCAGGGCTGAAAGCCTTCTGGGACAAAACAGTGCCACCTAGTGGAGTCCGGAGCCACTTACACCAAGCCCTGCCTCTGCGCACTGGAGGCCCATTTCCACTAGGGCAAGTGCACCAGAGAATCAGCACAGCAAGCCCCTCTCCTAGAAGACCAGCACAAACAACTGGCTCTCACCAAGTTTACTGATCATAGAGGGCTGAAAATCAGACAAAGACCACATCATAAAAGAGAATTCCCAATATCCGTGACAAACATGAATGCCAGAATTCTCACCAAGATAGTAGCCAGTAGGATCCAACAGTACATTAAAAGGATTATTCACCATGACCAAGTGGAATTTCTTCCTGGGCTGCAAGGGTGGTTCACTGGATCCACGAATCAATCAATGTGATACATGACGTTAATAAATGAAAGGATAAGAACCATATGATCCTCTCAACTGATGCAGAAAAAGCATTTAACAAAATACAGCATCCTTTCTGGGTTGAAACTCTCCACACTGTAGAGATAGAGGGAACACTCACCAAAATCATAAAAGCCATCTACGTAAAGTCCACAATGAATATCATTCTCATTGAGGGAAACAGAAATTTCCTCCAAGGTCATGAACATGGCAGGGATGCCCACTCTCACCACTTGTTTGACATAGTACTAGAAGTCCTAGCCTCGGCAATCAAACAACAACAAAGGCATTCAAATTGGCAAAGAAGAAGTCAAACTCACTCTTCACAGATGACATGATATTTTATGTGGAAAACACAGAAGCCCCCACTCCAAAATTGATAGTACTCATACAGGAATTCAGCAATGTGACAGGATATAAAATCAATGCACAAAAATCAGTGGCACTTCTATACTTAATAATGAGACTGAAGAAAGGGAAATGAAGGAATTGGTCCCATTTATAATTGCACCAAAAGCCATAAGATACTTAGAAATAAATCTAACCAAAGAGGTAAGGAATCTGTACTCTAAAAACTATAGAACATTTATGAAAGAAATTGAGAAAGACACAAAGACATTGAAAAATATTCCATGATCATGGATTGGAAGAATAAATATTGTTAAAATGTCTATGTACCCAGAACAATCTACATATTCGATGAAATGCCTATAAAAATACCATAGACATTATTTACAGAGCTGGAACAAATAATCCTAAAATTTGTATGGAACCAGAGTAGACCCTGAATAGCCAGAGAAACACCGAAAAAGAAAACCAAAGCTGGTGACGTCACAATGCCAGACTTCAAGCTATATTACAGTGGTGTAATCATCAAAAGAGTATGGTACTGGCACAAAAACAGACACATTGATCAGAACAGAACGGAGAACCCAGAAATGGACCCTCTACTCTGTGGTCAACTAATCTTCGACAAAGCAGGACAGAGTATGCAATGGAAAGAGGACAGTCTCTTCAATAAATGGTGTTGGGAAAACTGGACAGCCACATGTAGGAGAATGGTACCGGACCATTTTCTTTCACCATGCACAAAAATAAACTCAAAATGGATGAAAGACCTCAATGTGAGAAAGGAATCCATCAAAATACTAGAGGGTAACACATGCAGTAATCTCTTCAACCTTGGATGCACCAACTTCTTGCTAAGCACTTCTGCAAAGGCAAGGGAAACAAAAGCAAAAATGAACTATTGGAACTTCATCAAGATAAAAACCTTCTGAACAGCAAAGGAAACAGTCAACAAAACCAAAAGGCAACCTACAGAGTGATAGAAGATATTTGCAAATGACACATCAGATAAAGGACTAGTATCCAAGATCTATAAAGAACTTTTTTTTCCAACTTCATCAACTTGTTGTATTTCCTTCCAGTGTTTCAAAAATGCATATATTCACACTTTTTCTTTCACAAAATGGACACTGGGCTGCAGTTTTGAGTCCCACTTTTTCTCATAGCATATTCCATGTCATTTAACGATATTAATAAGAACCTTTGTTCTAGAAACACAAATTCCAAGCTAAATGTTTTACATATACATAATTTCATTTTTAGACAACTTTTGTCATTTTACAGATGGGGAAATGATCTCCAGATCTTACATAACTTGCTGCGGGTCCGAGTTATAAATGGTGAGCCAGGACTTGAACCCCAGTTTCTCTTACTCTAAAACCTGAATGATCGCTAGAAAATTCGGTCCCTTATCATAGTTAAAAGCAAAATTGCTATATGGCTGTAAAATGTTCAGCTTGTATATGTTCCAACCTTAATAAATTCATTTCTTATAAAGAATTTTTCAAACTCCATACCCCAAAAACAAATAATCCAGTCAAGAAATGGGCAGAAGACATGAGCAGATATTCCTCCAGAGAAGACATACAAACAGACACATGAGAAAATGCTCCATATCACTTGGCATCAGGGATACAAATCAAAACCACAATGAGAGACCTCCTCACACCAGTCAGAATGGCTAAGATTAACAAGTCAGGAAACCACAAATGTTGGCCAAGATGCAGAGAAATTGGAACCCTCTTACACTGTTAGTGGGAATGCAAGCTGGAAATGGTTAAAGATTCCTTAAGAAGTTGAAAATAGAGCTACCCTATGACACAGCAATCGCACTCCTGGGTATTTACCCCAAAGATACAAATGTAGTGATCCAAAGGGACACCTGCACCCCAATGTTTATAGCAGTAATGTCCACAATAGCCAACTGTAAAAAGAGCTGAGATGTCCACTGACAGATGAATGGATAAAGAAGATATGGTGGTGTGTGTTTGTGTGTATACACAATGGAATATTACTCAGCCATCAGAAAGAATGAATACTTACCGTTTACATTGATGTGTATGCAACTGGAGGTTATTATGCTGAGCAAAATAAGTCAATCAGAGGAAGACAGTTATCATATGGTTTTACTCATATGTGGAATATAATAGCACAGAGGATCATAGGGGAAAGGAGGGAAAACCGAATGGAAAGTCATCAGACGAAAGGAAAAACCATGACAGACTCTTAACTATAAAACACAAACTGAGGGTTCCTAGAGGGGAGGGGGGCTGGAGGATGGGGTATTTGGGTGATGGGCATCAAGGAGAGCATGAGTTGTGATGAGCACTGGGTATTATATACAACTGATCAATTATTGAACACAACAGCAGAAACTAGTGATGCACTATATGTTGACTAATTGAATCTAAATAAAGATCAAAGAGAAGTGGGGAAGGAGGAGGATATCAATACTACCTTTCAAATAAGAGATACTGGGGAATGGAAAAAGGAACACTTATAAGCTATGAAAAATGATACAAGGGAAAGTCATTTACTTTCTAAGTAAAAGAATTTACTTAGAATTGTCTTGAAAATAAACATACCAAAGATACAGGAAGGTTATTTTCCTATGAAATATCTGTGCGGAAGAGCGGTGGTCCAGAAGGCATCACCGAAAGATCTGGGATTGACTCAAAGAATATGAGAATGAGATGTCAACAGAAGACTAGTTAGAAGATTGGCAAGATGTTCATGCTTATAATTAAAGGATTATAAAAATAAGAGGCGTGGATAAAGCTTGCAGGTTCTGAAGTCTCCATTTGCAGAGTACCCCTATTTTGGTGCCAGGACTGACCCTCATGGTGATTGCTGTGTAACCTGTCTTAGACTTCAAGACAGGAAGAGCCAGGTCCATCCCTCAAATGTGGCTAGAACTGAGTTCATAGTAGGTGCTGGACTTGTCTCTTCCTGTCTTGGAGTCTAGAAGAGTTTATGCAGGAATCATCATGAATCCCAGAAGGTAATAGGATTTCCTAGAGAGTCGTTAGTTCCATGTGTGGGGCAGGAAAACTCAAAAGGGAGCCTGAGACAGCTTGCGGTTGTCACAACATAAGAATACTTTCAGAGGTAACTGAGGTAATATTTCTTAAAGGTAAAGATAAAGAAGGAATCCCTCAAAATCAATTAAAAATACAAACAACAAAAAAATGAGCAGAAGATTTCATCGGAGAGTTCATGAAGAAGACATGTGAAAAGCCAGTAAGCATAAGAAGTCATCAGAGAAATGAAAAGTGAAAACCACAGAAAATACCCCTTGAGTGGTTACCAAAAAAAAAAAAAAAAAAGACCAATATACTCAAATAAAAAATTTTTAAAAACCCCAAATGAATTAGTGAATCTGGGTAACAAGTATTCAAGAATTCTTTTCTCTCTCTCTCTCTCTCTCTCTCTCTTTTTTTTTTTTAGAAAGAGAGAACAATTGAGCATGAGTAGGGGGAATGGGCAGAGGGAGAGGAAGAAGGAATCTTAAGCAGGCTCCATGCCCAGCATGGAGCCCAATGTGGGTCTTGATCTTACAACCTCAAGATCATGACCTGAGCTGAAATTAAAAGTTATTAAAAGTTGGATGCTTAACTGACTGAGCCACCCAGTTGCCCTGGGAATTCTTAACCCTTAATGAAACTTTTCTCTAAGTTTGAAATTATTTCAAATTAAAAGTTAAAAAAATTACACCATGGAACTAAAACTGTTTGATATCCGGGGGAAAAAAGAACCCATATGAATAAAGTCTCTTTGTGGCGGGGGGAGGACTAGTAGTGAAAGTGTTGGCAGGATACAGAATGACTGGAACTCTCCTACACTGCTGTTAGGAGTGTGAAATGCTGAAACCATCTTGGAAAACTGATAGTTTCTTATAAAGTTAAACATGTAAGTTCCTGAAAACCTAACAATTCCACTCCTAGGTATGTTTTCAAGAGACAAGAAAATGTAGATACACAATTGCAGCTTTATTCATCATTAACTCTGCTGGAAATTGCCCAGGAGAATGTTTAATCTGGCATGATGCCATACTGCCCCAAACAAAAATATACAAACTACTGATCTGTGCTGTACTGATATGATATAAAATTATCATCCTGAGGGGAAAAAGCCAGACTCAAATGAGTATACATATTATACAATTCCCTTCACATGAAATTTTTTAACAAGCAAAACTTGTCCACAGTGACAGGAACCAGTACAACAGCAGTTTCATCTGTCAGGAAATAAACTGATTGGAAAGGAGCACAAAGGAGGCATCATGGGTTATTGGAAAACGTCTTCCTCGATAAGGATGTAGGTTAAAGCCCAAGTGCCCACAATCTGAACACCAAAAATATGATCCTGATTAATGTCAACTAGAGCCACAAGTCTACAATGATGTAAAATGGTAAAAAAAAAAAAAACCCACAAAGTATGTTTTAAAATGGCATATGTAATGATGAGAATTGATCACAAAATGCAGGTGTGAGTGCAAGATGTTGGACAAATGCCCAGCTGCTGAGACCGAAGGGGAAGACTATGAGAAAATGAGTGTCTGATGATGGCCCTTAGCCCAACATCAGAACCATCCAGGTAAGAGGATGTTAAATTAGACTCACTGTGTGGATTGGGGGGAAGAAAGTGTTTTTAGAACACCACATAGGTGGAGGAGAACATATTTTCAAGGACCGGCTATGGACTCTTATCTTCCTACAGATGAGGACATGGCCTTGCTGATCTTGGTTCAAAGATGGGAGGAGACAGGGGTTCCACATCATTTAGCAGCAGAAGAGCTCACATCATACTAACTCTCCTGCTGATAATTATAACTCTGGAAAACCAGAAAAAAAGGTAGCTTGAATTTACTGGAACTCAGTCAAAATCAGGCAAAAACTGGAGAAGATAGGACCCTGAAAGAATGGAAACACACTGAATGATCTCCATATTTAGCTTCGGAAGCCTCTGAGGCTCTTTCCATTTGCTTGATGAACTGGACATGGAACTCAAGCAGAAAGCCATAGTCTTGGCTGAAAATTCAGAGGACAGAGGCAGGGTGGCTACAGAGACTGGAAACTGAGAAACATGGGAGAGAAGAGAAAGCCATAGTGAAGGAGTCTCTGAATCTGCAGATAAATTTTTCTCAAATCTTTAACTGACCCCTGAGTTGTACATGTGCACAGTCAACTTCCAAAGAGTCCAGGTGGGAAAAGAACAGTTGAAGATAAAAGAGCTCAACAGATAGCTCAGCAGCAGGTCCGTGCCAGAGATCAAGTCATGTTAAAGGGGTTCACTGAACAGCTGAGGCTTCGATGGAAAACCCAGAAGTAAAGACTAAGCCTCTGGACCAAAATAAACCAAAACAGACCTGCTCAACAAATCCTAAAACCAAGCTTCCACGAGTTCAGGAAGATATGCTGGTAATCTAACTGTCTGCAAGAACGAAAATGAGGTCAATCTATATGGTAAGCATTCCCTTAAGTTAGCAGTTCTCAAATCTTGGGAAGACTCCAGTGCACTTTTGTTTATGTGGGTGATATCTACCAATACTTACTGTGTTATAAATACAAACTAATAAGGAAAAAATCTCATTTATAATTGCATCAAAAAGAATCAAATACCTTTTGAAAATAATACTTAGGAATAAATTTAACTAAGGAGGTGAAAGACCTGTTCCCTGAAAACTATAAGACAACGATGAAAGCAATTGAAGATGACACAAATAAATGGGAAAAGATTCCATACTCATAGATTGGAAGAATTAATATTGTTAAAATGCACATACAACCCAAAGCAATCTACAGATTCAATGTAATCCTTCCCTAAATTCCAGTGGCATTTTTCATAGAAATAGAATAAACAATCCTAAAATTTGTGTAGAACCACAAAAAAACCCCCACATAATCAAATCAGTCTTGAGAAAGAGGAACAAAGCTGGAGGCACCATGCTCCCTGATTTCAAACTATATTACAGTTTTAATAATCAAAACAGTATGGTTTTGCATAAAAATAGATCAATGGAACTGAATAGACAATCCATAAATAAACCCACATATATATGGTCAATCCATTTATGACAAGGAAGTCAAGAATATATAATGGGGAAAGGATAATCTCTTTAATAAACGGTGTTTGAAAAACTGGACAGCCACATGCAGGAGACTGAGTCTGGACCATTATTTTATGCCATACATAAAAATTAACTCGAAATGGATTAAAGATTTGAATGTAAGACCTAAAACCATAAAACTCCTAGAAGAAAACATAAACAGTAATCTCCTTGACTTTAGTCTTGGAGAGGATTTCTTGGATCTGATTCCAAAAGCAATAGCAACAAAAGCAAGAAATAAACAAGAGGGACCACATCACACTAAGAGCTTATTACACAGCAAAGGAAATCATTTTTAAAATAAAAAGGCAACCTACTAAATAGAAGACATTTGCAAATCACATAGCTAAAAAAGGGGTTAGTATCCAAAATATATAAAGAACTCATACAACTCCAAAGCCAAAACCCAAAAACTAATGACATACTATATGTTGGCTAATTGAATTTAAATTTTTAAAAAAGAGTGGAAGATCTGAATAGAAATTTTCCCAAAGAAGATATACAGATGGCCAACAGGTATGTGAAAAGATGCTCAGCATCACTCATCATCAGGGAAATCCCAATGCAAATCCCATTGAGATCTCACCTCACAACTGTCAGAATAGCTAGAATCAGAAAGACAAGAAACAAAAGTGTTGACAAGAATGTAGAGAAAAAGGAAACCTCATGCATTGTTGGTGTGAATGTGAACTGGGGCAGCCACTGTGGAAAACAGTATGGAGGTTCCTCAGAATATAAAAAATAGAATTACCACGTGATCTGGCATTTCCACTTCTGGATACTTACCCAAAGAAAACAAAATCAGTATCTCAAGAAGATATAAGCACCTCTACATTCACTGCAACATTATTTACAACAGTCAAGATATGGAAACAAGCTAAATGTCCATTGATAGATGAATAAGGAAAATGTATGTGTGTGTGTGAAGAATATTATTCAGCCATAAAAAATATGTTCTTACCATTTACAACAGCAACATGGATGGATCTTGAGGGCATTATCCTAAGTGAAATAAATCAGAGAAAGATAAATCCCATATGGTGTTACATATATTTATAATCTAAAATGGCAAAGAAGCAAACCAAAAAACCAACCTCAAAATTACAAAAGATTTATTATTGGTGGTTGTTGGGGGTGAGGGGTTGGGGATGGGTGAGAAGGGTGAAAGGGATCAAACGATAGAAACTTCTAAATATAAAATAAGTCATTGGGATTACTGTATACTATGGCAATTATAATTAATACTGTAATCCATATCTCAGAATTGTTAAGAGAGTAAACCTTATAAGTTCTCAACACAAGAAAAAGATTTTTCTAACTACATATGGTAACAGATGTTAAACAGACATATTGTGGTCTTCATTTCACAATTGTACACTTGAAATGTCAATTATACCTTAAAATAATATGGGTATAAAAATTATAGCATTCTTGGTAATATAGGTCAAGTATAAGTTAATAGGAGGCTAAAACAAATTTTTAAAAATCTGTATTTAATTCATTTAGAAAAAATAATAATCTCATGTTAGAATAGTTATTTTATATTTTTCAGTTATAGTTACATAATTAGTTACATAGTTTAGTTATAGGGTTAGTTTATATTTTTTAGAAAATGAAATATGCTTCTCAAAAAAAGTGAGCTATGTGACATTTTACATTATTACTAGTGTTTTCAAAGTTTGCCATGAAAGCAGACAGTTGGATTCTCATATCTGCTTTTCTATTCAGTCTGTTGTAATACCAATATATTGTTTTGATCGAAGCATATAAAGAAGATATGGCCTCACAGAAATATATATTTGGACTAGAGAGGAGTATTTTAATAGCTTATTTATATAACTGGATATTTTTGACTTTTCACCAAAACACAGCAAGTAGTCATTCCTTCAAGATTAATGTTATTATAGAAAAATTTTTATATTCTATTGCATTAGAGTCCATTGGTCTATCTTGCACTTTGAATGGATCTTTTACCCATGTATGACTTTCTACCTTGCACATTGGTCGTTTAGAAAATATTGGTTCACTGGGTCAGGTAAACCTTCCAAAGGTCGAGAAAATTTGTTCAATAGTATCAAGAAAATTCACATCACCATCGATCTTTTCAGAAAATTCTCTCAGTGTTGGGAAGCTGTCATACTCAAAAAGGTGTATACAAGTTTATCAAAATTCAAATTTTTACTTCCAAGCTCAAATTTTATAATTGTTAATAATACTCAGTTGTTTTTCTTGAAACGACAGGCATACATTGTTCATTTGTGAGAAACTGTCCGCCCAGTCCTCAAGACTATGTGACGATGGTTCATTTGCTATTTGTTCTTTCAAATAATGAAATGGTGATAAATGCAGCCAGTTCAATTTGCAGCTCAAAAGCACAAAGGCTTTTCCTTGTGACAACCCTTGTACTCTGCCATGTACAAAAAAAATTAAAAACATGCATTTAAAGGTCAAGATGTAATAATGTTAATAATTTTCACTGCTTCATGAAGGATTTTCTTCAGTCCAAGTGGCATTTTATATATTTACAATGCATGCATAAAGGCCAAGAAACACACTACCTTGACTTATGCTAAAGTAGCTGCAGTTTTACTCACCATTGCTTTCAGACCATTGGTGCAAACGTCGACGCGGTAAAAAAAAGCAAGTTAAGGAAAATCGTTTTGACCTTGCTGACCCCCTGAAAAGCTTTTCAGACACCCAGTGGTTTGAAGACCACACACTCTGAACTACTTCCCTAAACAGAAGTGCACTGAAGTTTCTGGAATGTGACAGAATCCAGGAATGGCGACAGGAGCTTGTGTAGAAAGGAGTGGAATCGTACCAAAAATTTGGCTCTTTTCTCAACTCTGACAGGACTCACGGAGTGTGTTCCTGGTAGCTGTGTGCTTTATAGACAAAGGAAAGCCCCTTCGAATTTGTTGTATCTGTTCCTGTTTTCTGCCGATCTCTTTCTTTCAATAAATTCTATATCCTGCCCTAAATTAATCGGAAATTAAGAGCAGGGATGCTTAGCGAAATAAGTCAAGCAGAGAAAGACAACTATCATATGATCTCCCTGATATGAGGAAGTGGTGATGCAACATGGAGGCTTAAGTGGGTAGAAGAATAAATGAAACAAGATGGGATTGGGAGGGAGACAAACCATAAG
>NC_081575.1:90916361-90943084 GCF_022355385.1 Mustela nigripes
AAAAAAAAAAAAAAAAAAAAAAAAAAAAAAAAAAAAAAAAGAGCAGGGATGAGTGGAATCTTTCAGCCCATCAAGAATCCAAACTAATACTGCACACACAGTATTGCACTTAATCATCACAAAAAGGTCACAGATATTTCATTTCCTTCCAGCTTTACTGGCTTTTTAACCACACAAATTTGAGACTCAATGTAACAGAAGAAACGCTGGAAGGTTCTTCTTAGTTTAGTGCCCTAAGGCAAGGGGCATATATTTTTTTTTAAAAGCAGGACCTGCAAACACCACACCCTTGTTGGCCTACTAGTTCTCTCAATACTCTATGTCAGTCCTTCTTGACCCTGGGCACACGCTGGAATTATCTGGGGAGTTTAAAAAATACTGATGCCTGGGTGCCGTCCCCAGAGATGGTGATGATGTAATTTGCCTGGGTAGCCGCATGGCCTGGGGGGATTTTCAGAGTTTCCAAGCGGATTCTCATAGCCCTGGACGAGAACCACTGAGAAGGATGCTGGTATAATCAGCCTTAGAAATATTTACCAGGGATGCCTAGGTGGCTCAATTGGTTAAGCCGCTACCTTTGGCTCGGGCCATGATGCCAGGGTCCTGGGATCAAGTCCTGCATTGAGTTCCTTGCTCTTCAGGGAGCCTGCTTCTCTCTCCACCTCTGCCTGCTTGTGTGCTCTCTCTCTCTCTCTGACAAATAAATAAATAAATAAAATCTTAAAAAAAAGAAAAGAAAAGAAAAGAAACATTTACCAAAGTCACTGCTTCTCTGCTATGGCCAATGGTTACAGTATGCATTGCAAAGTAAGAATTACACTTAACTCATTTAAAATATAGCACTTGTTTCTCTTTAGGAATCAAAGCATAGGAATGGTGCCAAGGCATCTTGCATCGTTAATCAGAATCAATTTTATTGGTGAATGTGCAGAGTCAAGATGCTTGTCTATTACTATGGTGTCTGTTCTGAAGATGTTCCACTAAAGGATTTATTTTCCTGTTTGCTCTATGACTGTGTCAGAGCTTGGGTGAAATTTTATCTCTGTGCACAGAATATGGATTTGTCTCCTCTGTCTGTCCCCCCATCAGAAGGAACGAGTTTTCCAGCAGGACAACGCTGTACTTAGGCAGCTGTTCTGAGACTGACAAGTTGACTTCAAATAGAACCAAAATGTCTCTGTTTCACGGAATTCCGTTTGACCCTTTGGCAGACTAGTAAGTGGGTTTCTGATGCCCTCTGAGACCAAGGGCGGATTTAAAGTTTTGGAGAGAGGAGCCACCCCTTTCGTGGAATATTGGAAGGCAGCTATGCTCACCACTATACCACCAATGCTTTTTCTTGGAATATTAGAACGAGAAGAAATGCTTTCCTTTCTCAACAAGTGGCAGCCATTTTAGAAGATGGTTCTGGGAAGGGACTGAGTTCCAGGGACATCTAAATTGCTGCTTCTCAAAGTGTAGTTCTCTTACTGGCTGCCAGTTCCTGGACCATTTGCTACTACTGTTTCACAAAGAGGTAGGGAACTGCAAATTCCCTATGTAATTTCCCAACATAAATCCGCAGTCTTGATAAACACATTATTTGGTTTGGCTGATATTTTTTGACAGCAAAACCTTCTCAACAGAGGCAGCATGTTGATTTTGAATTTGGAGGTAAGCTCCTTATTATGGACCAGTGCTCTGAGTATCATTGTTCTAGAGGAGATCCAGAGGTGAGCCACTTCTTCCTTTGTCTCTACGGGGACAATTACAAATCAGGAAAAGGAAACACAGCAGACTTTTCCAAAGGCAAGTAGCTCTTATATGTGACTGACGAGACTCAGTCATTGCTAGATGTCTGTAATAAGACAGCCTGTGCAGTTCCAATCAGATGTCTCACTAAAGGACTGATAAAATTCTAGACAGGCAGCCTAGCCTAAGTAAGGTCTTACCATTGTAAATAAGGCTATTAAAAGCAGAGTTGACCAGAATATATGCTGGTTGTTACACGGAGCAGTGGATGTGAGCTAACTGAGGAATCTGAGGGGTTCCAGACTTGGGGACCACTCTCTCCTTGCAGAGAACTCTGAACTCAGTTCATGGCAAGTCACAAACAGTACCGCTTCACGAAAAGCAAATTTCTACCCACATTGGTAGCGTTTGCTTTAGAGCTATCCCCTTCTGTGAGAAATGGAATGACTATGCAGCATTTTAATGTTTTAGCCCAGCTTATAAAAACTAGGAATCCCGGGCTAGGCCATGACCTTCTTGTTGACTATCCATCTCAAGACTGAGAAAAAGCATCTCAGTACGTAGGAAGAATAAGTGTTGACTCTGATATTTGAGGTTTATTCTGAATGCGCCATCTGTCGTACCACTATACTGTATCTGTCTTTGAGTTGAGCTGCACTATGAATGCTAATCATTCAATGATTCATTCATTCACCAGGAATATATCACAACTATATCACAACTAGCATAGTTCATTGGTTCTAAGATGCACATTCCCCCTGCCCCTACATTTTAACATCTCTGAAGCGAGGAATGTCTTATGATCAGTGACATCCTTCTTAGTCAAAGTCCTGTTGGGAAACAGACTCACATGGGAAAGAGGACATAATGAAAGAGATTATAATGGTGTGGGTGTGGTAAAGGAACTCAGTGGGGGGTCCTGTAGCTCTTCAAAACTTGCAGCATCAAAGGATATTTACCACCCTAAGCTTGAAGGGTAAGGGGTGGGGGGAATCAGTGGAACCCAGAGAGAGTTGTAGGTATAGTTTTAGGACAGACTACCCAAGAGGAGCTGGGACAGAGGAACACAGCCTCTAACAGCCTTCAGTCCCGCAGCAAAGGAGTATGGGGAATAAACATCCTGAACTTTCTCTCCTCTTGTCTTCTAGTCTACCACTAATTGCTCCAGTTGGCCAAACTCAGCTCAAAACCAGAGGGCAAAGGAGCAAAGCACAAAGCAGTATGGAAAAGCACCCAATACATAATAATAGGGGCTCAACAAATGTCACCTGGGAACCCTTCCCTCACCACTGCCTATGATTTATTCCAGGGAGTGCAAAGGGAGCTGTTGAATCAGGATTCAGATTTACAGGAAGATAAGTAAGCTAGACCCACAATGATGGTTGGATTCATAGCTGAGCACCAAGAACAGTTGTGTTCAGGGACACCTGGGTATCTCAGTGGGTTAAGCCACTGCCTTCGGCTCAGGCCATGATCCCAGGGTCCAGGATCGAGTGCGGGATCGGGCCCCTTGCTCCGCAGGGAGCCTGCTTCTCTCTCTGCCTCTGTCTGCCACTCTGCATGCTTGTGCGTGCTCGCTTGCTCTCTCTCTCTAGTTCTCTGACAAATAAATAAAATCTTAAAAAAAGGGAAGAGTTGTGTTTAACATCACCTCGCCTTAGAAACAAAACCTACTCACTCAATCTGTGTGTCAGTTCAGCAAATGTGTTTTTATCTGAAGACAAATAAGTATAAAAACAGGAGGAACAGGTGACATACAATGAGTCCTCAAGGGTCTCCAGGCCATCTTCAAGAACTCAGGAGTAACTTGCAATAGAACACATTAGAGATATTAGGAAAGTGAATTTAATGGAAAAGACATTAAACTTTACAGCAAGGACAGGGTGGCACAAAGCTTTGGTTTGGGGTGCATGTTCCATACAGAAGCTTAAAAGTAGGCACGTTACACATTTAAGTATTGTTACCAATTTTGCACTGAACCCAGCAAGACAAGTGGATAGGAACAATTGTTTGGAGTCAAAAATAGAACCAAGAAAACTAGCACAATGCATAGAGCCCACCCGTCATCTCCAGGGGATTTTAAAACACATTATTATTTCCTAGAGTTTTCCATCCTTTGCTCTTTACTTGAAAACAAAGATACTGCATTGTACACCTAAAAACATGTTAAGAGGGGGCAATCTCACATTAAGTGCTCTTGCTACGATTAAAAAAAAAAAATAGAAACAAAGGGACGATCAAGCCACAACAAGCCACAGAGAAACCTTAAATGCATCAGTAAGTGAAACAAGTAGGTCAGAAAAGGCCACAGACGGTAGGATTTCTACTCTATGACATACTGAGAAAAGGCCAAGACACTACAGATGGTGGAAAGATCAGTGGTTGCTACAGGTTGGCGCACAGGGGATGTCTAAGACACCGAAACTATTCTGCACGATGATGTAATTGTAGATACATGACATTTTGCATTTGTCAAAACCCACAGAACTGTAAAATGCCAAGAATGAACCCTAATATAAACTATGGACGTTAATTAATAATGATGTACCAATACTGATGCATCAATTGCAATAAATGTGCCATACCATGAGATTTGTTAGAGGAGGAACTTGCAGGGGAGGGGGCAGTGGGATACAGGAACTCTCTGTACTTTCTGCTCACTTTTCTGTAGATCTAATACTGCAATGATCAATAAAATTTTACTGATTAAAATGCAAACCAAGAGATCAGCTTCCTATCCAAGCAGGATTTGAGGAGAGTAAATGGACAGCTAAAGCAGGTAGGGGCCAGGGACAAAGCAGAATGAACAGACTCACAAGTAGAAGACCCAGTCTTTGGCTGTTTGGAAAGTTACCCTTCTTATTTCTTCGTGAGGAGATCCTCCGTTCCAGTGTCACAGTGACCCAGTCATCTTTAGCTGCTCTCAGGGTCCTGAAAGTGTTAACCTTCCTTCTCCAGCTCGCTAAACTGCTAGACTCATCTTCATGCCCAGAAAAAGCAACAACAACAACAAAATCCCTAACCTGCTTGTGACAACGACCCTCAATGTAGGGATAGGGATCTAATGCATTCAGTTGGACCCATTTCTGCCCTGATGATATGGTGCCCCTCTAAGGGGTTGTTTAAATATTTGTATAGCATTTATTTTGAGGAACACCTGCCTGGTGGAAGAGGTACAATGGAAACCCCCAATGAAGGTAACTGCCCTCTCCTTTCCCTACATCCTTAGCAATTCATGTCTGGCCCACACTGTATTCCCTACTCAACAAAACAAAAACCTTGCCTCTAGAGAGACCTTTCTTGAAATTTATTAACCATGAATTGCTCTCCAGGCATGGGGTTCCCTCTTCACTTACCTACTGAAATACCATAATACTGTACTTTTCCTTAGAGAAGTTCAATACCTCATTACCTTTTCAGGGATGTTTCGTGCCCCTTATCACCCTGGAAAGTAGCCAAGGCAGTCCCCATCCAACACTGCAAACTGGCTTTGTGGATTCAGATGCTTTGCAAACCTATGACTCTTAGGGAGCTGGGTTTGGAAGTGAAAGGAAAAAGCAGAAAATTAATAATTAATATTTCCATTAATCCATGTGAAAAAAAAAAAAGGCTTCTGGGCATCTCCTGAGATTCTTGTAGACCACTCCATCAGTCAGAGGGACAATGTAAGAAGAGCTTTAGGAATTAAGAAGGAAAGATTAATTGGTGGTAATGAGGCAGGTCAAAAGCAAAAAGATTCAAGAAAGCCTAGACATCTATTTCTTCACATCCACTGGAACCAATGATCTCTCTTCAAAATGTCCATTTATGAATAAAGAGTATGGGGACATGATAAAAAAGAACCATAAATGATGGACATAATCTGCCTTGTAACGGAATGGCTCCCTCCCTTCCTCGTTTCCAAATGAGAAAGATTTTAAAAGTTATATTGTTGGGCCTCATCCCTTCTCATGGATTGGCACAAACAAGTTTCAACTTTCTTAAGACAAAAGGAATCTTTGGCTAAGCAGAAAAAAATGCATGGAAGGAGGCATGAGATTCCTTCCCTGAAGTAAGCAGATCATACCATAAAGGGATGAAACAAAATATTTGGATTCAAATACACATCTAATTCCCTGCCCTTCTAGAAGGAGACTTTTTTCCCCTCACAAATGCCAATGACTTAAACTTCTGCTTTAACTATAATAATATTACATTTGTTTGCTGTATTGATTTTTGCCTCAACCAAGGAAAAAAGGAAAGCAGAGCTAAGTCTCCTCTTGTGCTGAACTACTAAAGAGAAAGAGAAGATCTACTACCCTATGTGAGTGTTTTGTAATCTACAGGCAATAGTAACTATATATTCCACATCCCTTATCCAAGTGGGAAAGGAACTCTCTACCAGAATAGCTTGATGAATTCTCGTGAGGTAAATGAGGTACGACTATTAATCTTTGAAACACTATGCTTTCCTCATAATGACAACAGTGGCTTATATTTCTGTGGAATTTGTTTCAACAGAATGGTACATTTCCTTCTGCAAATAAAAAGCATGATTCTCAACAACATCCCTGGGAGGAAGGCAGGTTTGATCTCCATGGCATGAAGGCTAGGCAATGGGCCACAGAAAGAGTTGGTCTTCCCAATGGAAGAGGGTATTAAGGAAAGGTGCAACAACATGGTTTGCTTGCAGATTCCACAACTTATTAAAAAATGGACCACAGTTTTTCTGTCCATCAAATAAAACACATTTTGAAATATTTATCATCTTGTCAGATGAAGCAGGAAATTCCAGCCTAAAATAAATAAATTACTACCACCCACAATAGGTCACATGGCACAAAATAAGGATTTTTTATTCTTTCTTATATCTCTGCTGTACACTGAAACCACTTCACTGTACATGGAATGATTAAGCCCTAATGAAGCCTTCAGGAAAAGAAGGGCCTAAGAGATTATGAACCACAGAGTTTTATAACTAGCTCACCAATGACCTTTCCCCCGGCCAGTGCGTTAAAATTTACAAGGCATATTTACATGTATTACTTTATTTCATATCTTCGGTAACTCCAAGTTAACCCAATTAGTCCTACTTTACAGGCAAATAGATCAAGGCCTAGATTGGAGAATTAACTTGACCAAGGTCACACAGTTGGTAAGTAGTCAAGAGCTGAGCTAACATCTTCTAAGTCCAAGGTTAGGCTCCTTTCACCTCACCACGGTTGCCTTGCAATGAGCAATGTCCAGGTTAACCAAATCCAATCTGCCATCATAACATAGAGTTAGCCCAAAGAATACAGTGGAGTTATTCTGTCCTCTAATGCAGTGTTTCTCAAACTGTGATCCATTTGTATTAGAATCACCCAAGAAGCTTGCTAAAAATCCTGGAGATTTTATTCAGTAGGTTTGGGACAATGCTCTGGAATCAGTGTATTAAATTCACACTCCAGATGACTCAGACAATCCTTTGGAATCCTTGACGTGGCCTAATTTCCATGGCTTTGGAAGCCACTGGAAGCCATTCTGCCAACTCCTAAGGGCAATGCTCAGTGTGATGTGAAAGATCTATACAGAACAAAAAATAAACACTGATCACAGTCCCAAATGCCATAGGCTTTTATTCTGAGATACTTCTGGGGTGACTTGATATTTCAATCTCTTCTGTTTCTAAAAGTGGGGTTTGCTCTTATTTCGTCCATAACTTTCTCCTCCCCCAGCAAATGGAAACCATGGGGTAGCAGGCGATGACGAGACCCCTATTACTGTGAATCAGGTAGGTTCAATTCATCCATTAGTTAGTTAAATACTTAATGGTCATTGGTCATAAATTCATATAAGTTTATTAAGGAAAAAAGAGGCCAGGAATATGAAGTCCCGCGAAATAGCTTCGCTTTTGGCATTTTTGTGACCTGGAAAATCTGCATCCCAATGATTCCAGTTCCAGTGACCGTGTGAATGAAACGGGAGTTGGCAGATAATCTTCCATGTGTCCTGCAAGTGCTGTTGACAAACTGAATGGATAAAGTCAGGCTTTAAAGCTTGCCCACGGCCCTTTACAACTTGTCTGATTCATCTGAGGGAACAGTGAAGGCCGAGATCTCCAAATAAGGCGGAGGACACTCCAGGCCAGGCCACGGTCTCTTCTGAGAAGGTGATACGGAGAACTGGGCTGGAGAGCAGCCTCTGTGCCGTTATCTGTGCTGACACAGGGTGGGGTGAGCTGTCTTGGGCTGAAACTCTATTACTTATGGTGACTGGGTAGAGGAAGGTACGAGGTAGAGAGACAGGATGTACTGAAGTAGATAGAAATGCGTACAAGAGGACAGCTCGAGTGAAGAGTTCAGTCTTGACTCTGTTGAAAACACAAACTATCCTGGTGGCTATGTCATATGGGCAGCTGGATCTCGGTCTGGGGCTGAGAGGAATGGTGTGGGTTGGAGCTGCGAGTGTGAAGTTATAAGCACAGAAACCCATGGAGGCATGGTACATGATAATGCCCGAGGGGGTGTTTGAAGTGAGGAGGAAGGAAAGAACAAGCACTAGAGAATCCAGAGTTTCTCACTGAGCGATCTTCAGCAGACAAGGAGAGGGAGACTAATGAAACAGAGAAAGTAGGCATATATGATATTATAAGGCCTCTACTGATGGGCTGTTGGATCTTTCCTATCTTTTGCAATAAATACTTTCGTACTTACTCATTTCTCACATCTATATCCACCTCTAGAGGATAAACACCCCAAAGTGGAATGGCTGTATAATACATATGCCTCATTTTGATTGTGGAAGTGTTGATGTTTGAAAGGTTGCTCAAAAAAGCCACCAAATGTAGGTAGGGAAGTTAACCATATTTAATGTGGCATTTGATAGGTGGGGTTAAATCAATGTGCCATATCCCTATAATGCAACATCTAATATAGCTATAAGAAAGAATGAGGCTATCAATCATTTCTGCTAGGGAAGATAAAGAAGGCGGATTTACTTTTCGCAGTTTTGAACCATTTAACTTTTGTGCCATTCACATATATTACCTATATTTAAAAATATTTGTACTAGTACACAACACTTAGTAAAACAGAGTGACCTGAAGGTCAATTCACCTTTTCTTTCTGAGAATACCACTGCAGGTTTCTGATGGACTTTTGCATACTTGGGTTTTTGCATTATGGAAAGACCCAGTTAGATATTGAATTTTATTAAAAACATAATATAGAGAATTGCTTTAAAAGTGGCAAAGGTCTAAACTCATAGAGTTATGCTCATCTAGAGTCCAAGGTATACATTTTGGAATTTAATATTTTGCCACTTCTGTGATTAGTGAATAAAATATACTTTAGTTTGTCTACACTGGAGAGGTCTCCAGACGTCACCAACATCACCCTCGCATGTGTCCGAAAAATGTCAATGCAGACAGAATGAGTCAGATCAAGTCTGAAGACAACTAATTATTCTAATATAGGAAGTAGTGATGATCTTATAGTTTTAGCTTTCTGTTTTTAAGAAGAGTAGCACAGGGATATGGGTGTTGAGTTAAAAAAAAAATGTTCCCTATGTACTAAGCTAAAACTGACCAATAAGTTCACTTTTTGAGAATTAGCCTATTTTTGAATAATATTGAAAAAAGACTGCTTATTCCCAAGAACAATGCTAAATATATTCTTATATCAGTTTTTAAAATTCAGGAAGAAATTCAGAATATGGAAAAAAAATAGCTTGAATAAGCCTGAAGATGATTCTAGCTTTTATATCAGTAAAATTCCGTTTCTACCTTTTTGAAGATTTTATATGAATTCAAGTGAAAAAATGAACTGAGGGGCTAGAATAGGACTCCAGAAGAAGAGAGAGGCAGGTACTTCATACTGAAATAACCCAACTCCGCTCACCTTCCTTCATCTCTGCCCTCCCATCCACCCTGAGAAGTGTAAGATTATGCCAAGGGCTACTGTAGAAAGAACACTGGCTGACAAGTCACACCCTGGATTTAAGTCTGGATATCGTCATGGCTTCTATACGATCTTGGGCAAGTCCTTTAGCTTTCTAGGGGCTTCAGGTTTGGAACATGCAAAATGAGGAACCAGGTCTGAAGTACCTTTCAACATTAACTATCTTTGCCTCTAACTTTGGTGGCTGACGCACCTGGAATTCCAGGTAATAGAAGGTAAAGTAGATTGAACTACTGAACTACTGATTCTTCTTCCCTTCCTGGATCCTCATGCTTGTCATGGCTTCACTGTGAACAGAGTAGATTTCGCTGCCTCCTGATTTTAGGTTTGGCCATATGACTTCCTTTGACCAGTGGGATATCAGTAGATACGACACATGCAGGGGCTGAAAATGTACATTAGTTCTTATTCCCTTGTAGTCAGTGGCTTAGAATATTTTACAAAATAGATATTTACAATGGAGCTCTCTAATTCCTAAGTCATAATTAGGGTGACAACATGTCTCCATTTTCCCTGGTCGATCCAACTATTGTTCGGATAGAAAGATCTAGTTCTTTCCACTCTCAAAAGTGGGCTGATTTAGATTATAGATTATATAATCACCATAGAAAAACCTGTCCGTTTATCTTGAAAACTTACCTGGTTAATCCACAAGCTTGCTACAATAACAGGGCCATCTCCTTGTCTAAGCAACCATCCCCACAATGCCTTTTAGGGATTATGGGAATTCCCAGGGTGAGGAAAGCGTAGTCAGTATTCCTTCTTACTCTTCAAGTGAACTACGTAATGAGTGGCCCCTTTAACCCTCAAACCATTTTAGGAAATGTAAAATAACTCAGTAATAGAAAAAGTTTAGGGATTCCAAATTTCAACCGTAGTTTCAAAGAAGCTTATACCATTTCCCTTATGGTATGAAGTCTATGAATCATTGCATAACTTGCCGTTGACAGGACAGTGTGGCACACTTTTTACCATCCAATCAAAAAGGCCTTGGTCCCTGGACACACAGAGGTACATGCTCTTTGAGACACTCAGTGAGACCCTAAATGTTCATAACGTGGACATCTCTACTCATGTGTCCCAATACACTCAGGTGAAAAATGGCAGGGAAGCAGAATCCTAGGTCGCAAGACCAATACTGGGATCAAACAGCAGCCAGACAGTGCCTCGAGGCCTCACTTTGGAGACTGGTACCTTCAGAGCCTACACTTCCCCATGCTGGACCGGAGCATGAGCACACCCTCGACGGGAGTCCCAGGATTGTCCGCCATCTTCTGCCACAGGCGTTGCTCTTCCCCTTGAGAGTCCATCCAATCTACACTCTTCCCGTGGCTCACACCTGAGAGAAAGGGACAAGGGAGCATTACCCTTCACAGATGAAATGTTTGGATCTTCTAGAAGACACCTATCAACCTCTGAGGGGGCGTTATTGAGCAGAGCCTTTCATTGGCTTGTTTTCACTCACCCTATCTAGTGAGTAGTGTTAGAATGGCAGACTCCCTTTCCAGTTGGTACTACTCTCTTCTGCCAAGATAATGAGAAACAAAGCAGGATGGCCCTCATGGCTCATTTCTTCCCCTGCTCTGGTAGTCTCACAGAAAGCTGGCTCATTGGGACTGAGGTAACAGGACAGAAGAACAGGATGAAGTGGGCTCTGGGGCTCTCCTTTTTTAACAAGGCCGCTTCTCCAACCTGGGGACTTTTTGGTTTAGTGGTATAGATATTTTTGGTTTTCCTTAATCTATAACTACGCATAGCACCACACAGGTGGGGTTGTTCTTAACAGTACTGACCACAGTGCACATCGACCCTCTGTGTCTGACATAAGTTATGGGATAATGAGGGTCTTGGGGGCTACCTGTGCTCTGCCCCCACCATTTCCCTCCAATCTGCCCGGTTGTGGCCGTGTCTTGTGACATCAGCGGCATGTTGCCACAATCTGTTTGGACAACATTAGGTGTTATTTTTTAGGGAGAAAAATGGGTTTCCTTTCAATTCAACCAGTGAGTCATCTGAGAAGAGGATGAAGTAAAGTTGGTCTTGGGAATCATTCTCTCCCCTGTCAGAAGCCTGTGCTGTCTCAGTGATCCTCCCCTGAGAAAAACCTGAAACAACACCCACGAAAGTAGTTGACATTCACTTAGACTAAAGTGTAAGTGATATTTTATAAAAGGACTGAATATAAACATTGAAGTTATATGTACATCTCCTACATACTAACCCACAGGAACCACTAGTCACACACAACTCAGGGTCCCCTAGTCCCTCACCGGTTCCAGAATTCAAACGAACTCCTCCCAGAAAGATGTTGCTGGAGAAGGCCTCCTTGTCCCAGACAGTAAGTTCTAGGCAAACATTCTTTATATCCTGGGGGTTCAGGCCGCTGAACATGAAAGTATGATTCCACTGAGGGTTAACACTCTTCTTTACCACCAGAGTTTTGTGCTTGGTAGCTTTGCTGTCATCTGGGAGCAGGTAGCTGCAAGAGAAAATGTAATCAAGCCATTGGGAAAAACAGAAAATGGCTTCCTTGAGTAGTTATTTCCATTCCCCGTAGTTCTTGGTGCCTGTGTGTGTATATTTCATTTTTTCTTCAAGGTACTTATATGCTTACATCTAGATTTAAGTGGAAGATTTTATTGTTTATTTTAAGTAGGACAATAGCAAAATGCCTATACTCTCCTTTCTAATCCTATTTGGTCCTTCCCTCTTCTCGAAATGAAAATATCTCCTGTAGTAGGTACTTACAATAAAGAAGACACCCTGCAACACTTAAGATTTCATTTCATGTACCAAGAAGAGACTGCTTATCCCTTGATATTCATTCTCTCCTTACTCTTTAAAAAGATTCTTTTTTTTTAAGTTAGGCACAAGATTGCCCAGAATAAAGACTACATTCCCAGCCTCCCTTGCAGCCAGCATAGCCAATGTACTAAGATCCTGCCCAAAGGATATAGAAAGTGGTTCTGCATGCAATTTCTGAGAATTGTCTTGACAGCTGGAGTTTAGATGGGATAGCTGATACTCCAGCAGTGACCTTGGCCATGAGGTGGATACCACACCAAGATAGAAGAAACAAGAGTCCCTAATTATCATGATGCTTTCATACCTGCCCTAGATGGTTTACCCTTTGTCTTTGTATACATGTGAGAGAAAGAAATTTTGCTTTCTGACGTTCTCTTCCCTTTTTAATGATTTATTTATTTTGAGAGTGAGAGAGAGTGAGCATGTTGGGGAGGGGCAGAAGGAAAGGGAGGGAGAGAATCTCAAGCAGAATCCCCACTGAGCATAGAGCCCTATGCAGGGCTTAATCCCAGGATCCCAAGACCAGTACCCGAATCAAAACAAAGAGTCAGAGGTTCAACTGACTGAACCACCCAGGTGCCCCCTTTCTAATGCACTCTTAGAAAAAAACCCTGAGGTTCCTTTAAGATCAGCTCAATATTTAAGTGTAATTAGAGAGGGAATTTACTAGAAAGTCACTGGCCTTTTTTTCATTATAGAATAAAGATATCATCCTTTATTATCTCTGTTTTGTAAATGTTCAACATGATACAGTGAAAACTATTTCAAAAGATGTTAGTCACCCCTGCAAGGCCACAATGAGGCCATAGGTGAGGAGCCATTCTCTCATCCCATTAGAGAGTGGGCAGGAAGAGGCCTGAACAGGATGGTGGGGCTGGTGAGGCAAATCGTAGTCACAGGATCCAAATAAAGCATTTTTTTTGTGCTTAAAACTATTGTGAAAAAAAATGAAGGACAGATGAACTGGGACTCAGGCCCACACATTCACCAGCAGGAAAGCCCCAGATATCTGCTTCACCTTACTACTGGCTTTACCAAAATTAGAATGTGTGAGGGTAAAGGTTTGACTCATTTTCTTACAGAGTCAATTACAGTTTTCTAAGAAGGATTGATGAGAGGAACAATAATGCTATTGACCCAAAGAATTAACCTCATGCCCCAAACCTGTAATAAAAAAACCCAAAAAAAAAAAAAAAAAAAGAAAGAAAGAAAGAAAAAGAAAGCCAAACATAACACTATAGAAACTCATCAACCACAAAGAAAGAGAGCAAGAGAAAACCAAAGGAACAGAGATGAACTACAAAACCAACCAGAAAACAATGAACAAATGGCAGTATGTGTCTACTTATATTGTATATTGTTAGTTTCAGTGGTAGAGTTCAGGGGTTCATCAGTCGCATACAACACCTGGTGCTCATTCCATCACATGTCCTCCTTAATGCCCAGCACCCAGTAATCCCATCTCCCCACCCACTGCCCCTCCAGGGACTCTGTTTGTTTTCTATAGTTTAGAGTCTCTTATGGTTTGCCTCCCTCTCTGATTTCATCTTATTTTATTTTTACTTCCCTTCTCCTATGATGCTCTGTTTTGTTTCTTAAATTCCACATACCAGTGAAGTCATATAATTATCTTTCTCTGCTTGACTTATTTCACTTAGTGTAATACCCTCTAGTTCCAAGCACATCATGGCAACAATTACTTTAAACATAAACGGTCTAAATGCTCCAACCAAAAGATAGAGGATGGCAGAATGGACCAAAAAAACCCCACAAGATCCATCCATATGCTGCCTATAAGAGACTCAAGTCAGACCTGAAGAAACATACAAGACTGAAAGTGAAGGGATGAAAAAAATCTTACCATGCAAATGGAAGCAAAAAAAAAAAAAAAAAAAAAAAAGCAGATGGAAAAAACAGTATGTATATCAGACCAAACTGAGTTTAAAACAGACTGTAATTGGGTGATGGGCATTAAGGAGGGTATCCCTATGATGGACACTGTGTATTATATGCAACTGACAAATCACTGAATGCTACATCTGAAACTAATGATGTAGTAGAAGTTGGCTAACCGAATTAAAATTTAAAAAATTAATTAAACACACTGTAACAAGAGACAAAGAAGGACAGTACATAATGCTAAAAGGATTAATCCAACAAGAGGGTATAACAATTGTAACTATCTATGCATACAATATTGGGACACCTAAATACCAAAACAAATATTAATGGACATAAGGAGAGAAATTAATGGTAATACAATAGCAGGGACCTTTAACACCCTACTTACATCAATGGATAGGCATCCTGGCAGAAAATAAATAAGAAAAATGTGTCCTTGAATGACACATTAGACAAGATGGACATGACGGATGTACACAGAATGTTCTATTCCACAACAGAATATACATTCTTTTCAAGCACATATGGAACACTGTCCAGAATACATCACATGTTAGGCTATGAAATAGGCCTCAATAAACTTGAGAAGACTGAGATCACACCATGCATTTATTCTGACCATGATGCTATGAAACTAGAAATCAAGCACAAGAAAAAAAATTGGAACAAAGAAATATGCTGTCCCCAAAACACTCTCCAGTCACTATCTCCGGGGAGGATGCTCTGAAATTTCTACTTTTTACAATTTCCCCTAAGAGAGCAAAATATGAAGGAGCCAATATTCTTGTTGTTGTTTATTGCCAGTACCAAATTATAACAAAGCACAATATAAATATATTATACAGAGAAAATCACATTTTCTCCTCTTTTGAGAAATGAATCTCACAGGAAAATCTGTCAGTATTGAGGGTGAGAATGATGGGAAATCCTGAGATATGCTGGAAGCAAGGGGAAAACTAGAATTAGGAGCCTCCTCGCCTCGTGTTGTTACGGATCTAAAAGCCAGCATATAAGGGTAGCTTTCTCCTTGTCCATTTAGAGTAAGATGAACACAGAAGTCTCACAGCCAACCCTGTCTCATGGGTCACAGAACCTCTCAACTCCCATTAAGTATCTTCTAAGATGAGTTAGAACAAAATTACCCCTTCACAAAGCTATCAGAAGTGCCTCCTGACTTCACCGCTGTCAAATTCTTTGCCTCTTTGATCAACACTTCCAGTATTCCTCCAAAGATTACGGATGACTCCTTCTTCTTTCCCCTTTTGAAGGTCTTCTTTCCTGCATCAGCCATCGAAAAGATAGAGACAGAGAAGGAGGGAGGAAGAAAGGAAGGGAGAAGGAGGAGGAAGGGAGAGAAGGGAAGAGAGAGAAATCATGGGTTCCATTTCAAAATTCACAAAGAAAACCTGCCAAGATTTATTTCATTTGCTGACTGAACTGGGCCTTTATGTTATTGTGTTTTTCCATGATTTATTCAAATGTTTCTACCCCACCAGATTCCTTCTGGATAGGTGTTTTTTTTTCTATGTAATTTTTAATATATTTATTACAAACACTTTTTTTTTTCAAAGTTAGTGCCATATTACATAAAATATACTTATCTTTTTTTTCTGGGTAAATTTTTTTAAAATTTATTTTCAGCATAACAGTATTCATTATTTTTGCACCACACCCAGTGCTCTGGATAGGTCTTTCATTTGTGTTTGTTGCAAAAAAAAAGAACAAATAAATGTAAAACTATAAATACTTCCCAACAAGGAGTACCTTTTTACAGGGTATAGAGGAACAAAATGGAAGTGAATCTGAGAGCTGCCTGAGCCATATTCTTGCTCTCAGTGAGAACAGCTACAGAGAAAGCCACACAGAAGTGCCAAGACTCCAAAAGAGAAAATTCCGTAACTTCCTTCTTGGGTGTTTTTGTCTTATAAATTTAGAACTGTGCAAAGGCCAGCCCAAAGGCTATACAGGGCCCAGGCACAACTATGTTTTTGATTGAGAGACAATTCTCCCCACGTCACATTTTTATTCTGAGGAAATGGCTCAACGCGAGTAATAACCACCGCCACCACCTTTATTCCGAACTGCTTTAGGCACTTTCCATGAATGAACCTATTTAATCCTTGCACTATCCCTATGAAGTGAGGAAACGGAGGCGAAGAGGCAGTGAATTACTTGCACAGGGTTACACTGAAGAGGGTGACAGTGAATGGAAGGCTGGAGAAGGCTGCTTGGATCAGTTGATGGCAGAAGGCCAAAAGGACCTAAAAGTTGACTCCATCTGGATTTTTCCTTTACATCCTGTGTTCTAGGTCAACTTCTTCCTCCAGACTCCCTGAGTAACTGTGACTGTCAGAAATCTATACAGCAGCTTTTTACATCTCTCCTTTCCGCAGACTGTACTCCTCCCCACCTCCCCTCTCCATCCTGGGGAACATCCTAGATCTCTGGGATTTCCAGGAAACAAATGCCACCAGTGAGCCTGGTTTCCAGTATAAACTTTGCCTTTTACTCGTAAAGATCCTGCCCCCTTCCCCATTTGTAGGACATACTTCTCAACTCTCCTCCAAGACAGTGACACCCAACCCTATACATTTTCATCTGTGTAATGCCAAAGTAAAATAATCCAACCAATTCCTGATCCCTGTTACCATACATCTAGACACAGAATGCCCGTGGTCAAAGTCATTGATTTTTACTCTACCTTGAACTTGTTCTAGAGGAATCATCAGGTTCTCCTCTGGGGGGATGTAACGTAAAACAACTGTTAGCTCTCCTTTATAGTGAAGGCCTATGTCTGCAGCGAATTCCACCTGGCCAAAGGGAGACAGGTGAAGACAAAAAGTGAGAATGTTTGGTTTATTATTTTGTAGTCCATGTTTGAATGGCCTTGTCACATTTACTTGCTGGTTTAAACACGACAGTCCATTCCTATTCAACTGTTAGTACTTACTGGTTTAAGATATGCCTTAGTTAAGAAAAGAGAGAGGCCAGAAAACTTCGTATTCTTTGTACAAAAGGTATTTGTGTGTAACGTTTAACATTAAAATAAAGGAATTTGAGAGGAGATATATGACACACGTGTGGTCATCAGTGGCTGCTGACTGCCTGTGGTGCAAGGAGAACCAGAACCCATCAGTGAACATAGAGTTCGGGGTATGAGGCACAAACAAAGATGCCACGGAGAACAGCTCCAGAAGATATGTCTCCCTGTCTGCTCTTGATGTCTCAAAGCTTTCCTAAGTGACCAAGAGGGGGAAATAGCCAGGAATGCGTGATTCACATTGGGCTGCCCAGCCACTAATTATTCAAAGCTATATTGTAATTCACATGATTAAAATTTGATGTGGAAGGCCACCTGGGTGGCTCAGTTGGTTAAGCATCTGACTCTTGATCTCAGCTCAGGTCTTGATCTCAGGGTCATGAGTTCAAGTCCCTCACGGAGCTCCACACTGGGCACACTGGAATTTTTAAAAAAAAAATTCAGTGTGGAAAAACTGGTTCAAACATTGTTGGTGAGAATGTAAAATGGGGTAGCCACTCTGGAAAATGGTAGGGCAGTTTCTTGTAAGACTAAACATACAGATACCATACAACCCAGCAACTGCACTTTTGAGCATTTATCCCAGAGAAATGAAGGATTATGTCCACATAAAAATCTGTATACAAATATTCATATCATCTTTCTGTGGACTAGCCCCGAACCGGAAATGGATTAGATGACCTTCAAGAGGAGAGGTGGCTTGTGCAACAAGGTGTGGTACAGCCATACCATGGACTACTGCTTAGCAGTAAAGAGGAATGAACAGACAATACACAAGACAATTTGGATGCACCTCTACTGAATTACGCCAAGTGAAAAAGCGAGCTCAAAAGGCTAAGTACCATACAATTTCATTTAAATGACAGTCTTGAGGTGACAAAATAATAGATATGGAGAATAGATTAGTGGTCTCTGGAGGTAGGGAGGGGTGTCAGGAGGGAGGTGGGTATGGCTATAAAAGATCACAAGAGAGCTTTGCGATGATGGAACTGTTCTGTACCTTGGCTATAGTGATAGATAAAGGTACAGATGTGATAAAATTGCATAGAACACACACACACACACACACACACACACGAGAAGTGAGGAAGTCTGAAGAAGATGGGTGTGTGGTATCAATGTCATCACTTCAGGTGTGGCATTGCTCTATAGCTTTGCGAGATGCTACCATTGGGGAAAACTAGGTAAAGGGTACATGAGATCTCTCTGTATTACTTCTTACAATTGAATGTGGCTCTGTAATCATCTCAAAATCAAAAGTTTCAGTTCAGAAATTCAATGTGAACACATACCCAGAGACTTTGTTCTGTAAGTCTCCTCATTGCCATTGAGTCAACTCAACTGACTTTTTATAAAAGGGGTAAGAAAAGTAGTATATTTTCTTTGGCCTTTCCTTCAGGAACTGGCTCCTGGGTGCTGGGAACTACTGTCTTCCAAGAGGGTACACCGAAAGAATTCAGAAACCCCCAAACTAAATTGAGAAGCAAAAGGCTATTCAAGCCTCTGCAAAGATGATGGAAACCAGGCAAAGGAATCCTTACCTGACTTTCCTCCTGATTGGTGATAAAACTTAATCAGCAAAGGTGGGAAAATCATTTGAAGTATTTTATTCAACCTTCTTGCTAGGGGCAAACATGAGATTAGACAGTGAAACAGACTATCCATCTAATTTTTAATCTAATTAAGTCACATGCCTTGTAAAAAGGACATTTCTTGTTGTTTTGACAGTTTTAGTACATTTTACTTTATGTGAATGTCACAAATGGAAAGTTATAACGGACGTTATAGCAAAGTAAAAAGGTCATTACTTTTTCAGTGCTATAGCCAATGAGCTACAGCTCATTGGTGTTTATCCTTTCTCTTTGGGTCTGAGTGGACCTTGTAATTGGTTTGACCAGGAGAGCATGGCACCAGTGACAATGTGCCAGTTTCTGGGCTCCAAGCCCGAGATTAACAATTTCTACTTCCTCTCTTAGAATGAACATCCTTGGGATGCTCCCATTGAGTACCCATGGTGTTGAGGCCCAAGCCACAGAAAGAAGCCACATGTAGGTGCTCTGGTTGGCAGTCCTAGCTGAATTCCCAGTTGGCAGCTAACAGAAAGTGTGAGATGGCCAACTCGAACAATCAGCCCAGTCAAGCCGTCATACGACTTCAGCCTCAGTCTACCATCTAGCTGCAACCAAATGAGAGACCTTCAATGAGAACTACCTAACTGAGCCTAGTCACTCCACAGAATCATGAGCAATAAGAAATTGTCATTTTAAGCCACTAAGGTTTAGAGTAGTTTTCTTTATAAAAATTAACCAATGCAGGCTCTATTTGCTTTTAGCTGAGAGCTTTGGATGGGAAAATATGTTGGTAGGAAAAAGTGATGTATGCAGGTGTGTGCATATCAGTAGAGGTTAGAATATCCAATACTGGGATTTATTAATGTTCCATTGGTCTTTAGCTTATATTAATTAAAATATACTGGTGACTTTCTATAAATACAGTCTTGAAAACTTATAAGAGTAGAAAAGAGTAAAGATGAAGACTTGTAGCATTATAATCACATACAAAAGAAATTCAAGGAAGGGAGTCATTCTACAGCCTGTGCATAGCTAATATCTTGGGATAGTTTTGATATTCTTGCAAGGAAATTCCAAGGCAATGTCTCATCTCCTGACATACCACCATTTTACATCACTCAACCACCTTTTGCTCTGAAAAAGGTAGAATTCAATTCAATTAAACTCATTCAATCCTATCATCACATACGGGATGCCTTCTTGTAGTAATGTTTTGAAGGCATTTTGCTAAGTGTTGCAGGAGCATATAAGACACAGACCTTACTGAGCTTTCAATCTATCCAGGAGACATATATTCAATAGAAGCTCTATAAATCTGTCCTTAACTGACTCATCAGATTAATGTTCTCTATTCCCACTGAAGAGACCATGCATGCCTACTCTTGTCAGTTGAACTGTATGCTCACCAAAAGCCAGCCGCATTCATCTCCCAGGTTCTCTATGCTGGGCACATTTGTGGTTCTAATTATATAATTTAATATCAGTAAGCTAAAGAATGCAAAAAGACAGCTACTACTATAAACATTAAGCTGAATACTTTCAAAGAACTAAGTATTTGAAAATAAATTTGCTATTGGATTACATTTGGGCTCGAAGCTGTAAAAGATTAAAAAACAATCATGAATATTTAGAAAGCTTTTATATTTGGTTTACTTTGAAAGCATTCTCAAGTTCCTGCTGTACTTTAGAAAAGCTCAAACTAGAAACTACTGATTAGAATGCACTAGGGTCAGAATTTAAGCCAGGAAGATAGGACAGAATTCTAATCACCGAAACTATCCTCAAGCAAAATGAATTATCCTTATGTTCAAAGACTTGAAAATCAATGCGTATTTGGTTTTTTTTTATTTATTTTTATTTTATTTTATTTTTTATTTTTTTAGCGTATTTGGTTTAAGTTGAAATAAATGACTAAGAAATGCACTCGGGGTGTGTGTTTGTGTAAGTGTGATTTCTGTGGATTTATGAACTGACCTAAGGTCAGTTCTGACAAAGGATGACAGTTGTTCCAATACAGGTACAAAGAAACTACTGGGGGAAGAGACAGAATCACCTAGATTGGGATAAAGGGGTGACCTTTATCCCAATGGGAGATAGGATGACTGACAGAGGATGGGAAGAAGGTCAGCCTGGGTTAAGAAAACACTCATATCAAAATGCAGTTGGGACTGTGCTGTGTTTAAAAGCTGGCGGGGAGTCAGGTTTAATAGATCAGAGGTTTGTGTGAAGGGAAGTGGTAGCAAGGAAGACAAAACGGGGTTCTACTCTAGGTTGCCCAGAAGACCCTAAGACACAAATTTATCTTAGTGTGTTTTATTGGGATGGGGAGTGGGGAAATGGGACCACAAAGTCAAGGAGGCTTAAGAAGTTGTGATATCAAGCAAAGGTTTATGATGAGTAGCTTTTTCTCAGTTCCGCAAGGGAGCGTTGCGAACAAGGCAGATCACATCTCTGAGTGCTGTCTCAACCAGAGACAAGAGAATAGAAGTGTTGATGACACTCCTTCGGCCATCAGTTACTGAACAAGGGCTCTGCCCTCCACTCCTCAGAAAACTTAAATACCCAGGTTCTTCTGCCTCTTCATGACCACAGACCAAGCCCACATCAGCACCCTGAGGGCTCCTCTCCTACGAAGACGGACAGGTGCTGGCTGGTGTGAGCAAAAGCCATGGGGAGCCACATACGAATGATGCTGGGGATCCGGGTAGAGCACTGACATCCTCCCCTGGTACAGAAGGCGGGGCCATATCAAGGAGCACTGAAGTGCCAGGATGATGGGTCAAGATTTATTCAAACCATATGCAAAAGCAGTAGGGAACCAGTGAGGGTATCTGACTGAGCAGGGAGTGTGGCGTCACCAGGGAACCCCCATTATCTGCCTTTTCAAAAGAGCAATCCACATTACATCAGTGTTGGAAGCAGAGCTCCTTGTACATTTTCAGGTCTACTACAGTGGGGGTAATAAATTATGGACAAGAGTCTGCCCAAACCACCAGTTACAGAGAGCCTTTCAGCTCAGGAATAATTTCACAGAAATTTGCATCAACTCCCTGCCTGAAGGCAGAGCACAGATTTACTTGGAAAATACTCGAGCTTGCCGGTGATTTTCAAAGCTCCTTGTTTTTATAATAGCACCTTCTGGGAAGACATGAAAGGCAATTCATACTGACAAACCCTTCTCGTCTAACTACCTAATATGCCTTTCAGAGAGATAATGAGTTACAGCTAATAAACAGTCTCATATCATGCAGTAAAATGGAAGTCATACTGTGAAACTGCTTTACAGGACGCTTGACAGCTTGAGATCTTCCTCTGTCCGCCCCAGCCTCCCCACTGGCTTAGGGCCATAAGGCGTACCAAAACCAAAGGCGGTGTCAAAGGACATTCGCTAACGCAGAGTCAGTAAGAAATAAGGCACTGTGTCTTTCCAGTATTCCCACTGCAAAGGGATGTCAGTATTTCCGAACACCGAAGGACTATTGATTCTGATCCTCTGTCACTAAGGAAATTGGTCCCTGTAGTTTACACTTCACGTCTCCCGCTTGATAATCTAGAAGGAAACATCGAGTGTCCAAGGCTGCTCATACTCTATCCAGAGCTGCTGAAGTGACTACTGCCTTGAAGGGGCTGAGACAGGAGACTGAAAACGAAGTGACAGGCTGATACCCCAGCACCGAGAGCCCAGCCCAGCCTGAGGATGAGCCACCAATAAGAGAAGGCAGCCTACGGAGTATGTTGCATCTGTCTTCCCCATTTCCCATTTCTGGAAGGCATGGTGCCCAAACAAGGCTGACTCTGCGGGCTTTCCTCTGTATGTGTCAGAGACACATATGCACGTCCCCCATGGGTCAGAGACCACATGTGTGCCTCTATGTGTCATCTTTTTCTTGGAAGAGAAAGATGGCAGGGATTAAAGACACAAACCTAGGGGCACCTGGGGGGGCTCAGTGCTTCAGCCCAGGTCATGATCTCAGGGTTCTGGGATCGAGCCCCGCATACGGCTCTCTGCTCAGGAGGGAGCCTGCTTCCCCACCCCCAGCCTACCTCTCTGCCTACTTGTGATTTCTCTGTCAAATAAATAAAATCTTAAAAAAAAAAGACACAAACCTCTAAGGGGTTCCCCAGAAGCTCACCGTGTGGTGAGGGTTCTTACACACTGCCTCATTAAGAATTGTTCCCAGGATAAAAAATAAAAATTAAAAAAAAAAAAAAAGAATTGTTCCCAGGATAGACCAGGGAAGGGGTGACAAAGATGAAGTTTAGGGTCAGGGTAGCCTGATCTGGTGGGAAAGCTGTAGAGTGTAAGTAATGCCTTGGGGCACCACTCCCTTACCCCCGCACCACTCTCAGTAAGGGAACTGGGCTTTCCGACTCCCCAGTGTATGGGTTATTGGCAAAGGGCTGCCTTGTGAGAGGCAGTACGTAAGCTCCTAGGAGCTTTGGACTCCCTGCTCATGGAAAAAGCTACAGTAGTCTGGAACAGTCTTCTAAACAGTCTCAGGTGAAGGCTGTTGGAGGCCAAACTCCTAACAGTCACAGTTAAAGGAATGCAAGGGGGATCTGGCAGAGGACCAAGGAGTTCCAAACGTTACACTCAATCAGAACTTTTCTACCTTGAGCAGCCCGAGAGCTATCTCTTATGACAGAAAAAGAAATCACTCAGTGGCAATGTGAAGGTGATTGCCTGGAAAGTGCCTGGTCCCTAAGCACAGAGGATGCACCTGGGAGAGCTTAGATAACATCCCAGGGCAAGTACTTCCACCATTTCCAGGAAACTGACTGGAACATTCCAAGCTGTTTTCCAAAGAGCCCCTATGTGCTTTAATGTTACGTTTATGACAGATCAGTTATTTTCAGGTACTAAAATGAACGTTACTTGTTCTTCATCTACATCATGCTTCATATAATGTCTTAGACATTTTCTAACTATGAGTCTGTGGTGCCCATCTATTACACACAAAAGGAAGCAAGTGCCAGGAGACTGCTGAAGTCAGATTAAGTGCTATCCTTCATGGTAAGGCTTTTCATTCCATTCCAAGAGACTCCATGTTTAATGACTGATTATTTCCCACAGTTAACGTCAAGGGAATATTAAACTATTGCGGACTTATTTCTTGTGACTTTTGTGCTTCCTATCATATTTATGTTAGTCAGAGGTCTGCAGTTATTTTATGTTTAAGGGCTTTTATTATATTTTATTATTAATTTTACCCACAGCCCAATTATACTTCCCAAAGATTTCCTATGATTACACCAAGTTTGAGGTCCGTAGTTCTAAAAGTCTACCAGAAAATTGTGTTCAGCTTCTGAGCTTCAATCTCAGATACAACGGAAATGATGATACTTAGACCTCACGATGTTTGTCGTGGACACTGTGTTGCTGCTGATGATCGATGCATGTGTTGCTGTCCAGCTTCCACTCACCATTGTTTTAGAACTACTATCCCTGGGTTCCCTTTGGGGAAATACTATCTTCAGGACAGGGGTATGTTCTGATTGTCTTAAGTCAGCCAGTACTTCTCACCTCCCTGGCCGGCCATGGCAGTTAGCTCAGGGTGAGCAAGTGATGTCATCCGAGTGAGGAGAACCAGGCCCAGGGTGCTGAGTGCACTGCTGCAAGAGGAGGACATTTTCCTCTCCCCGACTGTGTAGCGCAAGGAGGAGGGGCTCGCGCATATTGTAATGTCCAAGAGAATCATACTGGAGCTAGTGAGGGAGACCAACCGCACAGAGTCTCAAAATGAAGCCAACACAGAGGAGAGAGACCAAGGGGCACCTGGGTGCCTCAGTGGGTTAAAGCCTCTGCCTTCTGCTCAGGTCATGATCCCAGGGTCCTGGGATAGAGCCCCACATCGGGCTCTCTGGTCAGCGGGGAGCCTGCTTCCCTTCCTATCTCTCTGCCTGCCTCTCTGCCTACTTGTGATCTCTGTCTGTCAAATAAATAAATAAAATCTTTTAAAAAGAGAGAGAGAGAGAGATCAAGAGAATCCAAGGCCTAGATATGATGTGAGTTATCTGGGTAAAACCATGTTTGATAATCACTGGCCAATAATTTCCTTGTATATTTTTGAGTGGTATGAGCAGGGTTTCTGTCAATTGTGATACAAGGGCTGTGATGTAACAGAAACACTACCTAGCCTTTATTGAGGACTTAAAATGTACCTGACACGGTACTGTGGGTATCACAGGGTGCTTCTTCAAGTTTCACAATGTCCCAGTAAGATATGTTTAAGCATTACCTCACAAATGAGAACACCAAAGCCTGGGGAGTTAATGTGTCAAATGTCAACAGATAATCATGAAGCCAGGACTGAACCCAGCAAGTCTGATTTGAGTCTACTATCTTTACCGTCATGTTCTTTCTGCCTCTCTGTATATAAAGAACAATCTTCATGGGCGTCTGCGTGGTTCAGTGGGTTAAAGTTTCTGCCTTAGGCTCAGGTCATGATCCCAGGGTCCTGGGATCGAGTCCTGCATCAAGCTCTCTGCTCAACAGGGAACCTGCTCCCCCCTCCCGCCTGCCTCTCTGCCTACTTGTGATCTCTGTCTTTCAAATAAATAAATAAAATCTTGAAAAAAATAAAAAGAACAATCTTCGGATACATCAATGTGACCTTTTTTCATCCCACTTTTGACTTAAAAAATCACTATAAATGTACAGAGACTCCGGTTGCATAGGGCGAAGCCAAGGTACTGTTGCTCTAGTTCAGAACATGCTCTGTTGCATTTAATTTCTAGAACGAGCTTCAAAACTGTTTTTCTGACTATAACTTAAATCTGGGTTATGAATCTCCAAAGTCAGAATATAGGAAACCAGATACTTTAGCTACTGATTGCTTCCTGAGGCAAGGCAAGACCATTCCTGCTTATGTTTGAATTGTGGAGAATGGGGAATAGAGAGAATGTTCTAAGACTCTTTGCCTCTATGGATTTGTTTTTACTTCCATGAAATCGAATGCTTTTTCCTGCTGATAGGGTCATATAATGTATTCCTTCTTTTTTAAATCTATGGAGACCTCCAAATGATGAATACATTTTTAGTAAGTCAAATTAATATTATATATGACTATGTGACTTGCATGGTACAGATAGTCTGTATTAAAGAGAATTCCAAGGAAAGGATTTACGTGTCTTATATTATTCCAAAATTAGCTGCATTCATCTGTTCAGATTACCGCTTGAAAATGAGAAGTCTTCAGATTCTCTAGGCCAAGGACATCAATTTTGTTCCTAACTTGTCCCGTTGCATAACTGTTTGATTAATCTCCAGGCATTTCCTACCTTGGGCTGAAGCACAAACCACTCATCGCTTGGATTTTCAAAGTTCCATGAGTCAAAAGGAATCTCCACCTCCCCGAGGAAGCTGTTACGGCCGAATCGATCATGATGCCAGACCGAGAGCTGCAGAGTTCTCGTCTCCAGCTGGGTGTGGCTGATGGTATACTGCAAAGGAGAGTCACAACATTACACTCCACGTGGATGGCTCTGCCCAGTTCTACGACAGGCTGAAATTTACTTTCACCAACTTTCAGGCCATATGCGCTTGTAATACGAACAAAACAAACACAAAAAACCACCATATTTCTCCTTGTTGGTGCTACAGCTGGGGTTCTAGGCCGTACACTTATTTTGTGTTAGACCTTCAACTGAAAGATGTATCAGCCAGTTATTTAAGAAAAAGTCAATAAACTTCAAATAGTACATAAAAAGGGTTAGGTAATGATGATTGCCCCTTTCCAGTTTTACCTGGTTTTC
>NC_081575.1:90943484-91047961 GCF_022355385.1 Mustela nigripes
AGGCTCCCTGCCAAGCAGAGAGCCTGATGCAGGACTCGATCCCAGGACCCTGAGATCATGACCTGAGCCAAAGGCAGAGGCCTAATCCATTGAGCCACCCAGGCGCCCTTCTTTCTTTTAATTAACATATAATGTATTATTAGCCCCAGGGGTACAGGTCTGTGTCAGGTTTACACACTTCACAGCACTCACCATAGCACATACCCTCCCCAATGTCCATCACCCAACCACCCTCTCTCTATCCCCCTCCCCACAGCAACCCTCAGGTTTTTTTTTGTGTGTGTGTGTGATGTGAATCATTTTAAAAAATCTACTTTGTAAGCTTAATGTTTGCTGCATCAACTCTCCAACTTCTCTGTCTTCTTTTTTTTTTCTTTTCTCCTTTTTTTTTTCCATTTATTTATTTTCAGCGTAACAGTATCATTATTTTTTCACCAGACCCAGTGCTCCATGCAATCCGTGCCCTCTATAATACCCACCACCTGGTACCCCGACCTCCCACGCCCTCGCCACTTCAAATCCCTCAGATTGTTTTTCAGAGTCCATAGTCTCTCATGATTCACCTCCCCTTCCAATTTACCCCAACTCCCTTCTCTCTAACTCCCCATGTCCTCCATGCTATTTGTTATGCTCCACAAATAAGTGAAACCATATGATAATTGACTCTCTCTGCTTGACTTATTTCACTCAGCATAATCTCTTCCAGTCCCGTCCATGTTGCTACAAAAGTTGGGTATTCGTCCTTTCTGATGGAGGCATAATACTCCATAGTGTCTCTGTCTTCTTCTAATCATGACGAGAACCCCCAAATCCAGAAAAGTCCTGTCAGTGAGGAAGTTGCAAACACCAAACTTCATCAAGTCTCGCCTAAGTGCGGGAGGGAAGAGACCCGCTACAGAGATGGAGCAGAAAGACAATGTTGCTGGGGTAGCTTCTCCTTTTCAGCAGAACGTGATCCACAGCCACATGCCTATACACCCTTGAACCTCACAACAGGCAACAGGTGGCCAATCACTACCACAGGAGACACACTGCAGGCTGTTTCTGGATCTTGGATTTGCTTCTATACCCATCCTTGCTGTTTCTGGCGTGACTGGCTTTGGCTCCCGGCTTCTGGAATTTGCCACATCACTCTATCTGTTCTGCTAGGCTCGTCTTTGCTACCTTGTTAGAGCCGCCAGATTCACCCCCTGCCCATATTCACTCATTCTCATTTTGATCTGTCTTCATATTGGCTCCTGCTTCCAAACACGACCCCACTGATGGATGTCCCCACTCACCAACTTCCTGCTATGGTGGATTCTGACTCCCTCACTCTGGGTACAAGGCCCGTACATTTTCCTGCGACTGGCAATAACTTCTACATTCCAGTCTCCCCGGATCCTTCTTACCATGCTAGATTGGTCCAGGGTGGGAGAAGGGGTCATTACACAGTAGCCCATGGGGGAAGTAATGTCTCCAGGAATGTGGCCTGGGTTGTGTCTTACCAGGGCCACTTTCTTTGAGCTTCCTCAAATCCAACCGTGCATCTCCACTGTTCATTAACCATGGGCCTAAATTTAGCCCAACTCTGAGATCTGACAAGAAATAGCACAGACTCATGCTGTGGGAGCACATCAAGGAGTGTGTACAAAGTGACTTGCTAAGTTAGTGTCAAAACTGTGACAAACACCTTTTAAGGGGAACTAGGAAAAAACCTCTTTCCCAAGGGTGAAACATATTTTTTGACAAGATGCATCAGCTCAGGGGCGCCTGGGTGGCTCAGTTAGTTAAGTGAATGCCTTTGGCTCAGGTCATGATCCCGGAGTCCCAGGATCGAGCCCCCCATGGCTCTCAGCTCCATGAGGAGTCTGCTTCTCCCTCTGACCTTCTCCTCTCTCATGCTCTTTCTCACCGTCTCTCTCTCAAGTAAATTAAAAAAATCTTTAAAAAAAAGATGCATCATCCCTGCCGTGTGCCTGGCTGGCGCGGGGGGGAGGCGGGTTGGAGGGAGGGGGGTGGGGTTATGGACATTGGGGAGGGTATGTGCTTTGGTGAGTGCTGTGAAGTGTGTAAACCTGGCAATTCACAGACCTGTATCCCTGGGGATAAAAATATATGTTTATAAAAAATAAAAAATTTAAAAAAAAAGATGCATCAGCTCAGATGCAATTTCACTGGATCATCTTTTCATCAGGTGTCATGTTAGCAGCAGCAGAGAAATAAACAGAGTAAAGATGGCTTACAGTTCTTCTTTTCCAAGAACTCTTAGAAAAGCTAAGAGTAAGACACAGATTATTCAAATTCTGCTTTTCTAAAAGATATTTAAACCTGGACATGCAAATCCCCCATAGTCAATTTTAAACCAATGAGGGTATGAATGGTGTCACTTGAGTGAATATGAGAGAGCCTGTACATACCTTTAGTGTCTCATTGAATTCTGGATTGGTGCCTGTTCTGATCTTGGTCTTGCGCTTATTGTTTCTGGATTTGTCAGGAAGAAGGTACGACTTGACATAACTGTAGATGATAAAATGTGAAAGTAATTATTGGGAGACCTCTACTTTGCAAGGAACAGTAAGGGACTTGGGTGAACAAAAGAGGTGAAGGGAACAGGTCATCAGACATGAGAGAACCAAAGAGAATGTAGTCTACATGGCAGGATACCTTAAAATATAATTCCAGGCTTCCAAGAAGAGAGAAGCAGTTAATGTATAGTGATGAAGAGTGTGTGCTCTGAAATCCAGCCAACTAGACTTGAATTACTCTATGCCTCAACAGTTTTGGTAAACTCAAGAACTTATTTAACTTCTCTGTGCCTCAGTTTATTCTTCTGTAAAACTGGGATAGTAAGAGTATCTAACTTATGGCCTTGCAAGGATTAAATTGGTTGATACATACAGGAGCTGACATGTTATATCACTCAACAGATGTCATCTGTTCATAGGATCAATTCTCTCCCAAAATACTGTAATGTTATAGTCCTCTCCATTCTGATGTCAGGACTTCTGATGAGTGAAATCAATGGAAATGTGGAAATGGATGAATGAAGGAAAACAGTGAAAAAGAACAAATAGGAAATAACAATCCAATGTCACAATAGCTATCCTACCCGACACCTTGTGTTGAGCTATCCCAGGAGCCTCCTGGAGCAGGGGCACCAAGGCAGACTTAGAAATGCACAAGATGTACCAGAGTCCTAAAGCATATTGATCAGGGCTTTAAATGACCTCCTTCCATACTACTCTGAATGATTATATTGGTCCTGAAGCCCTTGGATATTTAGTTAAGGAAGGAGGTGGACCAATCTATACTCAGAGTCTATACTCTTTTGTCTGTTTTTTAAAATTTTTAAAACATTTTAAGTAATCTCTACACCCAACGTGGAGGCTTGAACTCAAAACCTTGAGATCAAGAGCCGTACCCTCCACCGACTGAGGCAGTCAGGTGCCCCACTCCCATTTGTCTATCTTTAGACACTTGGAAACAGCTTCTCTGAGCTGTTTATTGGACCTAGGTCACCTGTTACAGAGGAGAAGGATAACCCGACCGGCCTCAGATTGAGGTCCTTGGAAATGCCTGCGTACAACATTAGCCATTGACAGGCATCTGGAAACTTGGAGGATTCTCATCACTCCCGGAACAGATGTGAGTGGCTCACTGGGACTAAGCTATTTGTAAAAACAGTATGGCTGAGGCAGAACATCTGCTTTCCTTCACGGAGACTGGAATTTTGGTACGTGACCAGTTGAGGCTCTAAATGAGCTTCCCCAGTAAACAGTTCTTCAGAACTTCGCCACACATGCCTTATATCTTTGTGGCTGTGAGTCTTCCTAGTAAATCATCAAGCCTGGCAATGACCTTGGGAGCCCCTGACACATCTTTCATCTAGCTCCCTTCCAACGTACCTATGGTCCATACCTGCCTCCCCGCTGATATCTGGAAACCTGAGAGCCTCAAATTGTCCTTTCGAGTCATTCAATTGGGCTAACAGCTTGGTGATTTTCTCTGGAGGGTCTCACAGAACAGGATACTCAGCGATCCCGGGGTATGACGACGTGTCAGCCAGCCTCTACCTCAGAGTGGCCTCTGGGTAAACTACCAATAGTCCTGAGTCATGTTGACTCATAGCTTTGGAAAAATCAGATAATCACGGACACAACCATTATACATACACTTAGAGAGTATTTAGAAGGGTTACACAGGAGGAAAAGGACAATCGACCTTCTGAGAAGGCTCTGAATCAAGAAGAACGCTAAGACAAAACCACACACGCTGACAAAGAGAGCAGTGATTGAAACAATCCAAGGAAAACGCTGCGTGCTTACGCATCTGTCCTCTGTTTCTTTTCATCTCCTATGGCCAGATTTCTGCAATTCTTGACAAAAATGTAGAGCCCGCCAGTTTTGTAGCAGTAGCTGATGTGGAGAAGGATTTCACCACTGACCTTCACGTTGCCATAGTCCCCTGTTTCACTGTAAACACTCATCATGCTGTTAAGGCTGGTCTGGAATAAACAAGATGAAAAGAGGTGTCCAGTGTTATTCTAATTAGCTCTACACAGAAACCACCCCCTTTATTCAATTATAATTCTTATTCTTTATAATGAGGAACAAAATCTAGGGTGAGTGAAGAAAAAAAAATCACTTGTTTTGCTTGGTTTTCTGGTATTATATAAAATCCAAGCCTGACAAGGGACAAGAAGACTTAAAGAAGCATTCTAAAGGCAGGCAGGAAGCTTGCTGATAGGGGAAGCATTGCCTTTCTGGGCAAGTGGATAGCCTTTGTTTATTCACTTCTAATGAATACAGGGTCATTAGGGGCATTTCCTCGATCTGGAGTCCTCTTCCCATGCCTGTAGCTTTTGTCTCTCTCCCTGGAAGACTCAAGGTCAATCTACTTCAAGGTCTAGAATGCATCCATCTGGACAAAGAGAAGCTCATATATTTCGTACTAGCAGGAGCCACAAGTTTCTTTCTCTGATATCCACAGAGAGCCTTCCAGCAGTCTCTGGGAAGCCTTAACAGCGGCTTTACCAAGGGCATGCCAGAGCATCATAGACCCTGGGCTGCCGTGAAATCCCCGGGCAACTGTTTGGGTTCCAGAGGTAGGTCAAAGACTAGGGCTTTGCAAACCCTCTGCAAAATTACCACCCACAAAAGAGAACACAGAACAACCAACACACTGACAAACAAAATAAAATGTAATAAAAAAGTCCAGATCCACCAGAATGAATTTCTGATTAGACACTAGTGACAAGAGACACAGTTTAAATTAAATGTAACAAAATTACCCTTTAGTACCCAAACTGTATCTTAGCAACATGACCGTCACAAGAGACCACGTGGAAGGCTTTCATGAATGACCTAGCAGTTTCAGGAGCCCTGTCGGTGAACCACTGGGAAGGCCTAGAGTAAGTCCAAAGAGAGCCTAGACTTCCCACTTTGTCTGTTATGCGCAATGAAAGTCAGGACATTTCTCTAGTTGCACAGAGACTGATCAAAGAACAGGATGCTGGCAAAGTGGCCAGTATCTCTTCTAAGCTTAAGTCAAGGGCAAGAGTAAACCAAGAATTTCATAATTACTTAGAAATTATAATGGGAGCCAGTGAGTGATCTCATTTTTCTTCCCTATTCCTAAAACAAAACAGAATTTTCATAACAGGTGGCTTTGAGTGGTGCTTTTCAAACTTTAATTGCACATAAATCACCAGGGGATCTTCTTAAAATGATTAAGATTCTGATGCAATCAGTCTCCCGGTGGGGTCTGAGAGTCTTCCTCTCTAGCTCCTAGGTGCACAGTTTGAAAATGTGTATTGAGACATCCCAGAACACCACAGCAGCTTCCCAAGGGGACCACGGGGGCATTTTTAAAATTTCAAGAGAAACGCAGTGACATCAATCAGACACCATGCGAACTCTTAGCAGTAGTTCACAGTGTCAACATTAAATCACAATTTATTCTTTTTCAGTTAAGTCCTATCTGTGTGAAGCTGACTTTTTGACAACTGCTGTGAAAAATAAGTAAGTACTAGATAAAAATCAACACGGAACAGGAAATAAAAGTGGTGCTGTCCAGTCAGATGCCGAGATTTGACGAGTTGTTAAATGCCCAACAGATACTCACATCCCAGTAGGAAGGATTAAGGGCTATTTAAGAATGGAATAAAAGTATTTTTCTTTCAATGTATGCGTATTATTGTTTTGCATGTCTACTAAGTTTTTTTGGTCTGACTGGTGTGGAGAACAAAGGCAAAAGAAATATATTTGGCAAATACTTCAGATAGACAGGGTGACCTTCCTCCAGGAGCTCAAATATCTCAATGTTCATACTTTTGCTAGAGTCAAAAGGCAAGCTTAACTTGACATGAGCCTGACCTCCAGGATCCCATAAGTCTTCTTTAATAGATATAAAACCCCCTTGGAAACTTCCTTAAGCTCTACCAGCCTCCAAGATACCAGTTAGCAATCATCCTCCAAACGTATGGCCCCCTGGTATATATCTGAAGGGTCTCATGCCTTGAGTTTTACTAGACAGTAGTAAATGACCTTATCTTCAACAGCAGCCCCTCAAGGTCCTGGAAACCTTGCTTCCAAATTCCTTAGAGACTTATGCTGTCCCCGACCCCCTCCCAACTTGAAAGTGTATAATCAGTCACTCCTCATGACCCTAGTGTCGCTCTTTCTGTCCATGGGCTCCGTCCCGTGCTTGAATAAAACCGCCCTTTTTACACCAAAGATGCCTTAAGAATTTGTTCCTGAACCACAGCATTCCGCTATATATCACCTATCACTAGCTACTTAATAAATGGATTCATCAGGTGTTACTTTTGGCTCAGGAGCTGGATGGAAAAAATCACTAGGGGCTCTGTGAACGGACAAAGTGTTCGTCTCTGCCCCAAGTGAGGCAAGGCTGCCGGTCCCGGGACTATTCTTTGACTTCCAAGGGCTTCACGGGTAAGCCACTACGCCCTTGTGTTACATAGGAGGAAACACTGGCTCAGAGAAATTGTTGGCAGTGCCAAGACACAGAGTAAGAGCTCTGGATTTTTAGTCTGAACACCTTCTGAACACTCAGCTGTGCCAACACCACGTCTCTCTCAGTAGCCACATCTTCAAAGCAGTCCTCAGTGAGCAGCGGGCCCCTAATGATAGGAAACTTAAGAAGCCATAAATGCTGAAGCTTGGGAGAAGTTAAGGCAGCTAAGGCAATTTTCCTACTAATCAAACTTTATACTCTTAACCGCGACAACGTTGAGATTTAAAATAGGGATATTTCTGGGGCGCCTGGGTGGCTCAGTGGGTTAAAGCCTCTGCCTTCAGCTCAGGTCATGATCCCAGGGTCCTGGGATGCGGGATCAAGCCCTGCATCAGGCTCTCTGCTCAGCAGGGAGTCTGCTTCCTCCTCTCTCTCTCTGCCTGCCTCTCTGCCTACTATCAAATAAATAAATAAAATCTTTAAAAAAATCAAAAAATATAGAAATATTTCTTCTAAAGGTATCTCATTAGTGGTAAAGCATGTGGAACCCTATGTTCTTTGACTGGCACTTAGGTTCTAACATTTAATGAATTTTTCTTTCCTTGAGATACTTGGATTCCGATAACATTGTTTACCCTTTAAAGAGAAACTCCGGGTAACTGTTCACAAGTCAGAAAATGATACATGCTGGAAAACCTGCCCACCTAGTCAGATTCCGCATACCATGAAATTTGCAAAGCATGGTTGGAAAGAAGGAAAAGGAAAGACTGAAAACTCACAGTGTCTGAGTCCGCATCAGGGACACTTAGGTAGGTCCACTTCCTGTCACAGCCTGGTTGAGAATTCTTTAAGAAAGTCACCCAAAGGTCAAAAGAGAAAAGGGTATTAAAGCAATGGACAGAAATCAGAGGACCAAAGAAAAAGATTTACACAGACACAGACACACAGACGCGTATGTGGACACGGGGGCCCCTAAAGACAGCCTCTCAAGCAAAGCCTTGAACATGAAAATAAAAAGGGACATTATTCTACAGGCAGTGAGTGAGAAGCTACGGCCAGTGTCTGAGGAGGAGAGAAAGCTGACCAGTTCCGTATTTTGGGAAAATGACGGGCAACAGCATGGTGGGTGGTTCAAAGCGGACAGAATGGTGGCAGGGAAAGAAAGCCATCATCAGAGACCTGTGACAGATTATGGGCTTGCGCTGATGAGAGCCTGAATTAGGGAGTGAAGAGGTTTTAAAAACTGAGTGAGGACCATGGAAGAAGAGAGACGGAAAAGCTCACACAAAATTCGACCAAAAAGTACTCCGCGGGCAAAGGGCAAGCGGGAGATTATAGTGTCTTTTAACTCACTGTCACACATATTCTCAAGAACATTCCCCTCCCCTTTGGGAAAAATACAGAAAACCAAAAAGGGAAAGAAGAAGCTTCCAGTCACAAGCTAGAGAAGCGCTTACGGTTGACAGGCCACTTGCTAGACTGTGGGTGTTGGCAGAAAACCGGGAGGATGCTAAGCCATGAACACCTTGCTCAGTCTCTTCCAAGGAGTCCTGAGGAAGAAGGAGAAAATCAGTAGCTTGTTTTATTTCTTTTCTAGAAAGAAACTTTCTTCTTAAATATCTAAAATAAAATACCTAAAATAATAAAATAAATATAAAATAATAAAATAAAAATAAAATACCTAAAAATAAATACCTAAAAAATCCTATCCAAATATCTAGAAATCACCCTATCCTGAGGTTTCTTTTACTATCCATCCAACCTGAATATACTTTATGCCACAGAACTACAAACCTAAAAATAGGTAAAATAATGAATTTTATGTTACATATATATTTTATCACAATACAAAAGTTTGTGTAATATTTAGAATTATAATTTCCTTGAAAGGGTCATAGAGGGGCACCTGGGTGGCTCAGTGGGTTGGGCCTCTGTCTTCGGCTCAGGTCATGATCTCAGGGTCCTGGGATCGAGCCCTGCATTGGGCTCTCTGCTCAGCAGGGAGCCTGCTTCCTCGTCTCTTTCTTGTCTGCCTCTCTGCCTACTTGTGATCGCTCTTTCTCTCTGTTAAATAAATAAATAAAATCTTTTTAAAAAATTAAAAAAAAAAAAGGTGTCATAGAGCTTGCCAATAAAGTCATCAAGGTCTCTCTTGTTTTTCTTCATGAGAAGATTTCTAACTATTTCAATTTTATTTCTCCTGTCTAGAAATTTCAAATTTGGGGAAATTATATTTTTATAGAAATGTATTCATTTCATCTAAGTTTTCAAAATTCTCGGCATATCATTGTTGATATTATATCTGTTTTATCTGTAGTTACATTTACTTTTTCATCTGTAGTATTACTTGTTTTTGGCTTCTGTATTTTTTCCCTTGGTGGCCTTTCCAGAGATTATTTACCATGTTAGTGTTTTTTCAAAGAACCAACTTTTGTTTTGTTGTTTTGTGCTTTATCTTTGTTTTGTAGTTAATTTTTTCAAATTCTTATTCTTAATTGTATCTTTATTTTTTCATTCCTATTTAATTTTAAAAAATTATGTTCAACAGAGACTACATCATTAGTTTTTGATGTAGCATTCAGTGATTCATTAGTTGTGTGTAACACCCAGTGCTCATCACCACACACGCCCTCCTTAATAGCCATCACCCAGTTTCCATACCCCCACCTCCCTTCCTTCTGTAACCCTCCAGTTTGTTTCTCAGAGTCCAGAGTTTCTCATGGTTTGTCTCCCTCTCTGATTTCTTCCCATTCAGTGTATCTTTACCGTGAGTTTAGTAATTCTTCTCCTAACTACAAGTTAAATTCATAGTATATAATTTCACCCCTTCTTCCTCACTCATATAGATATTTAAGGCTATATAATTTTGGCCCAAGTGAGACTTCTGTTGCATTCTTTACTTTTTATTGGTAGTATTGTTATTTTCATATAGTTTGGATTGTTTTTATAGGCTCATTAAGATTTCTTCTTCTTTAACCCAGTAATTATTGAGCAGTGTGTTTTTACTTGGCAGATCTATGGAGTAACTTATGTTTTTGTCATTAATACCATCATAATTGTTAAGGTCAGAGAACATGCTGAGTATGATTTTTAACAGAATTTTAAGACTGAGTTATTAGGTATACATTCTCTCTCACTTCTTTGGTCTTAGCTTTATAGTTATTAAGAGAGCAACTTTACTAGCTTATTTAATCACCTTTACTTTTTATATCCCTTGCAACATTTCCTGGGATTTCTTTCTCCTGAGTATTTCATTTAAACCTATTTCACTTTGAGCCTTTTTTTTTTTTTTTAAGTGAATCTTTTTTTTTTTTTTATCTTTTTTTTTTTTTTTTTTTTTTAAAGAGAATCTTTTTTTTTTTTTAAAGATTTTATTTATTTATTTGACAGAGAGAGATCACAAGTAGGCAGAGAGGCAGGCAGAGAGAGAGAGAGGAGGAAGCAGGCTCCCTGCTGAGCAGAGAGCCCGATGCGGGACTCGATCCCAGGACCCTGAGATCATGACCTGAGCCGAAGGCAGCGGCTTAACCCACTGAGCCACCCAGGTGCCCAACTTTGAGCCTTTTTATCTTGTACCCACTGTTGTTGTTGAAAACTCTGATATTAATTTGATCCTTGTTCATGTGTATGTAATAGGATTTCTCTAGAAGTTTTTTTTTTTTAGGATTTTCTTTTATAATTTATATTCTTGATCTCACTATAATGTACCTATGTGTAAGTTATTACTTATATCTCATCTTTGGCACTTTCCAATTGAAACAGATTTTTCTTTAATACGAGGCATAAATCCCAATTTTTTTTTTCTTATGGTCCCTTTTCTATATTTTTATCTTCTGCTTTTTCTGGTTATGCTACTGTCCAGTTGATAGCACTTAAACTATTACTTCTCATATTTATTTTTTAAAAAGATATGAAAACTTTCAAACATCCATAAAAATAGAGAAACAGTATAATGAACCCTTGTAACTGACCACCCAACTTACAATGATCGATATATTGCCAAAGTTTTGTCAGTTACTCTTCATGCTGTTTAATTATTTCCCACAGCTTTACTGAGGTATAATTTAAAAACCATAAAATTTGCTAAATCTAAGTGTATACCCTACTGTCTTTTAGCAAATTTATAGTTGTGCAAACATCAACATAATGCAGTTTTAAAAATATATCAGCCCAATATGTTTCCTCATGCCTGTTTCCAATCCAAGTCCACTCCTTTAGAAGCCATTAATCTGCTTTGCTTTCTCTGTAGATTCGCCTTTTCTAGATATTTCATATAAATGGAATCATACGTATGTATCCTTTTGTGTCTGGCTTCTTTCATTAAGCATTGGGCTTTTAGGCCCATCCATCTCGTAGTGTGAATCACTGCTTCCCTCCTTTTTATTACTGAATATTATTCCATTGTATGGAATACAATGTATAATTTATTTATTCACCAGCTGATGGATATCTGTATTATTTCCACTCTTTGGCTTTTAGAATATATATATCTATGAATACTTGTGTGCACATCTTTGTGGGGAAATAGCTTTTCCCTTCTCTTAGACACTCTGGAATGGAAATGGTGGGTTGTATAGAAACTGTATGTTTTGCTTGTTTTTTTTTTTAATATAATTTTTTATTTTTTATAAACATGTATTTTTATCCCCAGTGGTACAGGTCTGTGAATCACCAGGTATGTTTTGCTTTTAAAGACACTTCCAGGGGTGCCTGGGTGGCTCAGTGGGTTAAGCCTCTGCCTTCAGCTCAGATCATGATCTCAGGGTCCTGGGATCAAGACCTGCATCAGGCTCTCTGCTCAGCAGGGAGCCTACTTCCCCTTCTCTCTGCCTGTTTCTCTGCCTACTTGTGATTTCTGTGAAATTAAAAAAAATTTTTATTAAAGAAAAAAAAGACACTGCCAAGCTTTTATTCCTGAGTGTCTGTACATTTTACCTTCCTAAACATCAGTGTAGAAGGGCTTCAATTTTTGTACATCTTTGCCAATAGTTCTTTTAGCTGATAGCCATTCTAGTAGATGTTAAGTGGTATCTCATTGTAGTTTTAATATTTCATTTCTTTAATAATTAATAACATCTTTTCACAGTTATTGAATATTTATAAATATCCTTTGGCAAAATATCTATTCAAATCTTTTACCCATTTTCTAATAGGATTACTTGTCTTTTTTTATGTTGATTGTATGGGTTCTTTATATATTCTAGATACAAGTCCTTTTACAAATATATGATTTGCAAATATTTTACTCAAGTCTATGACTTTTCTTTTCTTTTTTTTTTTTTTTAAAGTTTTTATTTTTTTATTTGACAGAGAGAGATCACAAGCAGGCAGAGGGGCAGGCAGAGAGAGAGAAAGAAGGAAGCAGGCTCCCCGCTGAGCAGAGAGCCCGATGCGGGGCTCGATCCCAGGACCCTGAGATCATGACTTGAGCTGAAGGCAGCGGCTTAACCCACTGAGCCACCCAGGCGCCCCTATGGCTTTTCATTTTTATAACAATGTCTTTTTAGATACAAAAATTTTAACTAAGGTAAAATTTATATTTTTCTTCAATGTATCATGCATCATACATTTGGTGTCATATCTAAGAATTCTTCGCCTAACATGAAGTCTTAAAGATTTTCTCCTAGCCTTCATTTTAGAAATTTTAGTTTTAGTTCTTACATTTAGGGATATAATCCATTTTGAGTTAGTTTTTATTCATGGTGTGTGTTTTTGGAGGTTTTTTTTTTTATGGCATATGCATATCCAATTGTCCTATCATGATCTGATGAAAGATCCTTCCCTCATTGAATTGCCCCAAATCAACTGACAATAAGGGCTTATTTCCAGATTCTCAATTATATTCTTTTGATTTCCTATGTTTATGCCAATACTGCACTGCACTGATTACTATAGCTGTATACAATGTTTTGAAATCTACTAGAGAAAATCTTCCAACTTTGCTCTTTGAAACTTATTTTCTTATTCTGGACATTCTACATTTCTGTGTAAATTTTAGAGTCAGCATTTCTATTTCCACAAGATAGCCTGCTTAGATTTTAATAGGGTTTGTATTGAGTTTATAGATTCACTGGGAGAGAATATTGAATCTTCTAATCCATGTGCATACAATGTCTGTTTATTTAGATCTTCTTTAATTTAGCTCAGAAATATTTTTCTAAATTTCAATAAAACTGTCCTACAGTTTTTAGACAAATTTATTCCTAAGTATTTTATTCTTTTTCTTGCTTTTCTTTTTCTAAATTTTTAAATTTTTAAATTAACATATAATGTATTATTAGCCCCAGGGTACAGGTCTGTGAATTGCCAGGTTTACACTTCACAGCACTCACCATAGCACATACTTTTCCCAATGACCATAACCCAACCACCCTCTCCCTACCTCCCTCCCCCGGCAACCCTTGGTCTGTTTCGTGAGATTAAGAGTTTCTTATGGTTTGTCTCCCTCCTGATCCCATCTTGTTTCATTTTTTCCTTTCCTATCCCCCAAATCCCCCACGTTGCCTCTGCCTCTCAACTTCCTCATATTAGGGAGATCATATGACAATTGTCTTTCTCTGATTGACTTATTTCGCTAAGCATAATACGATCTAGTTCCATCCACGTCATTGCAAATGGCAAGATTTCATTTCTTTTGATAGCTGCATAGTATTCCATTGTGTATATATATACCACATCTCCTTTATCCATTCATCTGTTGATGGACATCTAGGTTCTTTCCATAGTTTGGCTATTGTGGACATTGTTGCTATAAATATTTGGGTGCATGTGCCCCTTTGGATCACTACATTTGTATCTTTAGGGTAAATACCCAGTAGTGCGATTGCTGGGTCATAGGGTAGCTCTATTTTCAACTTTCTGAGGAACCTCCTTGCCGTTCCCCAGAGTGGCTGCACCGGCTTGCATTCCCACCAACAGTGTAGGAGGCTTCCCCTTTCTCCGCATCCTCGCCAGCATCTGTCATTCCCTGACTTGTTAATTTTAGCCATTCTGACTAGTGTGAGGTGGTATCTCATTGTGGTTTTGATTTGCATTTCCCTGATGCCGAGTGATGTGCAGCACTTTTTCATGCTATTCTTAATCTCATTTCAGATTGTTCATTGCTGATATACAGAAATACAATTGATTTTTGTATATTGATTTTATATCTTACAACCTTGGTGAACTTGTTCATTAGTTCTAGTAATATTTTTCTAGATTCTTTAGGATTTTCCATATATAGAGTCATGTCAACTGCATATAAAGCAGTTATTACTTCTTTCTTTCTAATGAGATGCCTTTCTTTCCTTTGTCCTGTTTCCTCCTTTTTATTTTTCCTTTCTTTTCTTTTTCCTCTTCCTAACTGCATTGGGTAGAATCTTCTATAAAATGTTGAACAGAAATGATGAAGGCGAAAATCTTTGTGCCTTGTTCTTGCACTTAGGGGGAAGAGCATTTTTTTCTTTTTTTGCCATCATGTATGATGCTAGCTGTAGGAATTTTGTAGAGGCCCTTTATTACACTGAGAACGTTCACTACTATTTTTTTGAGAGTTTTATTATAAATAGATTTTGAATTTTGTCAGATGCTTTTTCTGCATCTACTGAGATGATGTGGTTCCTGTCTTTTATTATACTGATGTGCTTTATTACAGTAATTTATTTCTAAATGCTAAATTAATATTGCATTCATAGAATAAATCCCACTTGGTTATGGCGTGCAATCCTTCTTCATTACCAGACTTAGTTTTCTAATACTTTATAAATGGTTTTCCCATCTGTATTCATAATAGATATTTTTCTGTAGTTTTCCTTTCTTGCAATGTCTTTCTCTAGCTGTGGTGTCAGGGTAATACTGACTTCACAAAATGGATTAGAAAGTAATTTTCTGAGCAAATTTATGAAGAATTGATATTATTTCCTTTTCAAATATGTGATAGACTTCATCAATGAAGCAGTTTATTACTCAGCATTTCTTTAGGGGAAGATTTTAAATTACTAATTCAATATTCTTTGTTTTTAGATTTGAGAGAGAGAGAGAGAGCATGCACACACACGCAAGTGGAGCGTGGGGAGGGACACAGGGAGAGAGAGAGAGAATCTCAAGCAGACTCGCTGGTCAGCATGGAGCTTGATGCTGTGCTCAAACTCATGACCCTGAGATCAGAACCTGAGCCAAAAATCAAGAGTCAGATGCTTAACCGACTGAGCCTCCAGGCTCCCATTTAATTCAATATCTTTTTTACTTAAGTATAATTAACATGCAATGTTATATTTGTTCAAGGTGTATGATATAATGATTCAAGAATTCCAAGTATTTCTCAGCACTCAGCAAGTTAAGCATACTCTTATCCCCTTTATTTCATCCATCCCCCCCAACTCCGGTCTACTCTGGCAATAACCAGTTTGTTCTTTGCATTTATAGGTTTAATTATGCTTTTGGTTTGTTTATGCATTTCTTTTTTGATTTCACATACACATGAAATCATATGGTATTTGCCTTTCTCAGACTTATTTCATGTAGCTGTATACCCTCTAGGTCCATCCATGCTGTTGCAAATGGCAAGATTTCATTCTTTTTGAAGGCTGAGTACTGTTCCATTGTATATAGACATATCTTCTTTATCTACTTACCTATGGATCCACACTTAGACTGTTTCCATATCTTGGCTCTTGCAAATAATACAGTGATAAATATAGGGATGCATGTATCTTTTCAAATGAATGTTCTTGTTTTGTTTGGTTAAATACCCAGTAGTGGAATTACTGGACTATATGATAATTCCATTTTTCATTTTTTGAGACTTGTCATACTGTTTTCCACAGAGCCTTCATCAATTTGCATTCCCACCAACAGTGTATGAGGGTTCCTTTTTCTCCACATCTCCACCAACACTTGTTATTTCTTTTTGACTCTAGCCTTTCTGACAGATAGAAAGAGATAGCTCATTGTGGTTTTAATTTGCATTTCTCTGATGCTTAGTGATGTTGAGCATCCTTTCAAGTGCCTGTTGGCAATCTGTACGTCTTCTTTGGAAAAAAAAAATGTTCATGAAAGTCCTCTGCTCACTGTTTAATTGGATTGGTTTTTTTCCCCAGTGTTAAGTTGTATGACTTCTTTGCACATTTTGGATATTAACCCCTTAATGGATAAATCTTTTGCAAATATCTTCTCTCATTCAGTAGGTTGCCTTTCTTTTTTTCATTGATGGGCTTTTCTTTTTTTTTGTGGGACAAAAGCTTATTGTTTTGGTATAGTCCCAATAGTTTGTTTGTTTGTTTGTTTGTTTGTTTTTACCTCGCCTGAGGAGATACATCTAGAAAAATGTTTCAATACCTGATGTAAAAAATTACTGTTTATGTTTTTTGCTAGAATTTTTATGGTTTCAGGTCTCACATTTAGGCCTTTCATCCATTTTCAGCCTATTGTTGTGTAAGGTGTAAGGAAATAGCCCAGTTTCATTCTTTTGCATGTTATTATCCAGTGTTCCCAGCCTCATTCGTTGGAAAGACTGTCTTTTCCCCCTTCATATTCTTGCCTCCTTTGCAATAGATTAATAGACCATTTAAGTGTGGGTTTATTTCCAGGTCCTCTATTCTGTTCCCTTGATCTCTGTGAATATTTTTATGCCAGTACCATATTGTTTTGATTATTGCAACTTGTAGTATAGTTTGAAATCTGGGATTGTGATATCACCAGCTTTGTTCTTCTCCAAGGTTGATTTGGCTATTTGGGGTCTTTTGGTGGTCCCAAACAAATTTTAGGATTATTTGTCCTAGTTCTGTGAAAAAAGTTTTTGGCATTTCGATAGGGATGGCATTAAATCTGTAGATTGCTTTGGGTAGTATGGACATTTAACAATATTTTTTCTTCCAGTGCATGAGCATGGAATGTCTTTCCATTAGCTTACGTCCTCTTCAGGTTCTTTCATCACTGTTTAGTATATGTGCTGCCGAAGCGAGCACTCATCACTGTTTATATAAGTTTTCAGAGTATAGTCTTTCACCTCTTGGTTAAGTTTATTTCTATGTATTTTATTCTATGTATTTTATTCTTTTTGGTGCAACTACAAATGGGATCATTTTTTAAATTCCTCTTTTTGCTACTTCATTATTAGTGTGTAGAAATGCAACAAATTTCTGTGTATTAATTTTATATCCTGTGACTTTACTGAATTCATTCATCAGTTCTAGTAGTTTTTTCATGGAGTCTTTAGGGTTTTCTATACACAGTATCATGTCATTTACAAATAGTGAAAGCCTTATTTCTCCCTTACTAATTCAGATGCCTTGTATTTCTTTTTCTCGTCTGATTGCTGTGGCCAGGGCTTTCAGTACTATGTTGAATAAAAGTGGTGAGAGTGGACATCTTTGACTTTTTCCTGATCTTGGAGGAAAAGTTCTGAAGCTTATGTTAGCTCTAAGTTTTTCATATATGGCTTTTATTTGAGATATATTTCCTATAACGTCCCTTAGTTTAGAATTTTTATTATGAATGGATATTGTACTTTGTCAAATGCTTTTTCTGCATCTACTGAAATGATCATATTTTTTCCTTTCTCTTGTAAATGTGATGTATCATGTTAATTGATTTGTGAAGACTGAAGCGCCCTTGCATCCCTGGAATAAATCCCAATCAATCATGGTGGATGATTTTTTTAGTTTTATTTTTTCAGTGTTCCAAGATTCATTGTTTTTGTATAACACCCAGTGCTCCATGTAATACATGCCCTCCTTAATACTGTGGTGGATGATTTTTTAAATGTATTGTTCAATTCAGTTTAATTATATTTTATTGAGGATTTCTGCATCTGTCTTCAGCAGACATATTGGCCTACAATATTTTTCTTCATCGTGTCTTTATCTGGTTTTGGTATCAGCATAATACTGGCCTTACAAATGAATCTGAAAGTTTTCCTCCTCTTATATTTTTTGGGAATAGGAATTGACTTTTCTTTAAATATTTGGTAGAATTCACCTGTGGAGCCATCTGGTTCTGGGCTTTTGTTTGTTCGGAGTTTTTCTATTACTGATTCAATTTCATCATTACTAAATAGTCTAATCAAATCTTCTATTTCTTCCAGATGTAGTATTGGTGTTGAAGTCCTTTGCTTATCTAGGAAACTCTATCTCTTTTTCAGTTCTGAAAAGCTTTGTTGGGTGTTCTTCGTTGTAGGTTTGTTTTTTTTTTTTTTTTCCCCTTTCAGCACTTTGAATATATCATGCCACTCCCTTCTGACTTGTAAAGTTTCTGATAAAAACTCAGGTTATAGCCTCATGATGTTTCCCTTGTATTTAACTATTTTCTCTCGCTGTTTTTAAAATTCTCTCTTTATCGCTACCCTTTGCCATTTTAATTATTATGTGTCTTGATATGGACTTCCTTGGGTTAATTTTATTGGAGAATTTCTGTGCGTTTTGGATTTGAATGTATGTTTCCTTGCCTAGATTGGGGAAGCTTTCAGCCATTATTTCTTTTAAAAAGTTTCTTGCCCCCTTTTCTCTCTCTTTTTCTTTTGGGATCCCTATAATGTAAATGTTATTATGCTTAATGATAGTGTTGACTTCCCATAAGCTATTTATTCTCATTTTGTATTAATCTTTTTTTTCTTTTTGTTGTTCAGCTTAATTGTTTTACATTACCCTGTCTTCCGGATTGTTGATTTGCTTTTCCGCATATTCTAACTTGCTGTTGATACCCTTTAATGCATTTTTAATGCCAGTTATTGAGTTCTCTAGGACCAGAAATAGTTTAATAACATTGGAATTAGCTGTTCTTTAAAGGTTGAAGAGAAGTAAGCTTTGAAGCCATTTGATCTTATAGCCTCCCCCTCTGCTTTCTCTAGTGGATTTAAGAAAATACTTTCCAAGTTTATTTACTCTAGTAAATAACACTGAGTTTTAAAGATAAGTTTCCTGTCTTGCTTCGGAAAATTACATCAATGTCATTTAACATTTGTGCTATATCTTTCTTCCAAGGAATTCTAATTGCATTACAGCAATTAGAGAAATCAGAATCAAGATATTAGAACTGGAAGGAACCTTAAGAATAATCTAACTTAACCTTCACCTTTCATAAATGAGTTCACATAAACATTAATTTTCACATAATTTAGTTTCAGTTAAGGGGGTAGTTTATTAGAGGTAACTTCAGATGTAGAAATGTTCATACAAGCTATATAGTCAGCTGAGTTTAGTAAAATTTGGTTTAGGAAATGTTAGGATCCTTTACTTTCCAGGTTTAGATGAAATGATGTTAATCCAGGAACTGAAATTCCCAATAGGTATTTTTTTTTCCTTTACTGAAAACCTTCACTCATTAACCTGATTACCAGTTAATTTTCCTAAATCATTCTTTAGCTGTTTTTAATGTATTGAATGTGAATACTAATAGGAACAGATAATCATATATCTTCACTTTATTCTTCCCTAAAATTGAAAAGGCTTGGAACAAGACTGTCCTTTCCTCATGATCATGACTTTCTTCCACATCCAACTTACCAAGTCTTTGTCTAAAGCCCCAGGGACGGACTTGCTTCTTATGTTTACAGTATTCTCTAAGTCTTCCGGATATGACCCACTCAGATCTAACTCAGATCGACTCCGGTCTGGAGGAAGGAAGAGAGAAGGAGAGATAGGAATCCAGCTAATTTTGTTAGAAGATTATTCTTCTTATTGCAAATATTTTATCTTTTTTCCCATTCCTTCTAGGCACAGGGCATAGAGTGTCATGAAAGCAACAGAGTCAGTAACTAATATTAATACACTAATGTACTTTGTATTTTTTTTTAAAGTATTTGAACACTGGGATACAGATGGCCATTCTTTTCACACATCTGTATCTTTGGGGTAAATACCCAGTAGTGCAATTGATGGGTTGTAGGGTAGCTCTATTACTAATTTTTTGAGGAATCTCCACACTGTTTTCCAAAGTGGCTGCACCAACTTGCTTTCCTACCAACAGTGTAAGAGGGTTCCCCTTTCTCCACATCCTCTCCAACACTTGTTGTCTCCTGTCCTGTTGATTTTGGCCATTCTAACTGGTGCAAGGTGAATACTTTGCTTTTAAAAATATAATTAAAAAATGATGCACAACTCAGTAATACTGTGGGCAACTTACTAAGGCACGGTTTACTTACACAGAGCAGTTCTATATCAAAGTCCTGCTAAAATAGATAGAGTTGCTCATAATGAGAAAGACTAATGAGAGCCATCACATGCTTGAGTTTGAAACGGTAAATTAAATAATGCAGAAGGACTTAGGACAGTGCCCGACACAGAGTATGTACTCCATAAACAGGAGCTGTTGACCAGAAGTAGGAGCAAAATGATCTATGAGGTTGGCTTCTATGCTCGTTTAAAATTTTCCTCTTAATGGGAGAACTAATCTTGTCGTCCCAATCAAAATGCAACAATAGCCACATATATTTAGAAAGCGCTTTGGGAGCCCCCCCCCCCCCCGCCCCCATGACAAAGAATAGGCTCCCCAGCTCAGCACACAGAATCTAGCCTCAGGCTTTATGTAAATATCGTCATTAGGTATAACAGTTAACTTTCTCCTGTTGAGGATTTTGTCATGCTTTTAATTCTACACAAGGGACATAAGCTTTATAACTACAGCATATTTCTCTAAAGAATTTTCTTATTCATAGGTAATAAAATTACAACACAATTAATACCTGCTTCCCAGGGTTGCTGTGATGAAGAAGTGGAAGGATATATTGTACTGGAATATACCATACAAATGAAAAACATTGTTACTGATACCTTACTGCTGCTTGCAAATAACTCTTTATTTAAACCACAGGACAATTCATCTGTCTAGACATAAGGCATTTATGTCTACCATGTCAAATGAACGATCATTTCCTTGAATTCTGGGAAAGCGCCTCTATCTTTCCATCAAACGAACCAATTCTATGTCCTACATTCCTGTACCGACATTTGGTACAGCTCTGAAACTTGGCAGTGATGCCTGACAAGAGGGTGCACTTAATCAATGGATTTTGCATGAATGCAAGAGGCTCAGGGCATCACCTGGGTCTAGATTTAAGCTTTTCTTATGGAGCGGGACTACCATGATGAGTCAAGGAACAAATGGTGATTTTCTAAAGCATGGCACATCCACGGAATGTCACACAAGGCAGTTAATTTCAAGTGATTTAGTCATTTTTTTTTTTAAAAAGAAGAGTAATCATGCTGTAAACACCCACCTGAGGAGAGGGAGATCTCAGACACCGCTATGGAAGGTGTACCAGAAACATTTCTGCGATGACTCTTTGTGAGGTTCTCATACGTGCTTTCAATGGCAGCCAAATCCACGGAACTTTCAAAACCATGTCGCTTCTCACAAAGTAAAAATAATAATAAAAAAAAAGCCAACATTATGATGACTGTAATTTACTTTAAAAGCCTCCCATCTGAATATACTTCAGTGTAACCATATTGACATCATATTCCTCTTTAGGGAGGACCGGTGGACATTGGCGAGGATCCTTATCATGAGTTCAGAGAACCCCGAACCCATCAATAATTTCTCTATAAAATCAATACCAAGAGGTTTGTTAATTAACACAGAAGTCACTCAAAATAATACTTCATTCACAAAATTGTGAGTGTTCAACTACAGGGTTAGCAAGAAAGATGATATAAGTACCTCCAATATTACAGGGCCCATATATGGGACTCTGGCTAGCTTCACATCTCCGGAGTAATGTTCAAGCTTAGTATTCTTCTTGTTCCTATGTTTATCCCCAGTTTCAACACCCTCTTTCCTCAACCAACCCTTACATCCTCTACCCCCACTTAATGGAAGACCATGACCCACAATCCAGGTGAACGCATGGCATAGAAGGGTCCCCAGGACACTGCCCCTGCCTTGGTCCAGAGTCTGTGCTGATTGCTCAGTGCCACATCAGTTACTAAATATTTTGAATATCATTCCTTGTTAGGTTGCCAAGAAGTAAAATAATCAAATATCCACACACTTTTCTGGTTATTGAACAGTACCACTCACCGAGCTTCGTATAAAAATTTATGAAATTTTAAATATGCTTTTCACCTTATCAGCAAGTACAATTCAGACTTTAAATATCGAAAGAAATGTTCTATTATTCTTCAGTCTTTCTGAATGCCTTTTGGCATTTCCTTAAAAATATTACAGAATCTGACAGTTCCTAGCCTCTGCCTTTTTTTTTTTTTTTTAAGTTCATGATTATTTTTCTGAAGTCACATTCTAGGAAGAGTCGATATTTTAGATAAATAGTTTTTATATTCAGTATTTAGCTACTCTTGTTATTGAAGCATTGTTCACATATAATGGTAGTGTCAGGTAGATAACACAGTGATTCGACAGTTGTATACCTTTTGCAGCGCTCACCACAGTAAGTGTAGTCAACATTTGTCACCATACAATGCTTTTACAGTATTACTGACTCTATTCCCTAATCTTCTCCTTTTCCTCTCTGGGACTTATTTATTTTATAAATGGAAGTTTGTACTTCTTAATCCCCATTCACTTCTTTTACCAATCCCCTCATTTCCCTCTCCTCTGGTGACCATGAGTCTGTTCTCTAATATATAGGAGTCTGTCTCTGGTTCTGTCCCATTGGTTCATTTCTTCTGATTTTTAGAGTCTATATATTAGATAAATGGTATTTGTCTTTTTCTGTCTGATTTACTTCCCAAGCATAATATCCTGGAAGTCCATCTGTGTTGTCACAAATGCTATGTTCTCATTCTTTTTTATGGCTGAGAAATATTCCATTGAGAGAGTGTGTGTGTGTGTGTGTGTGTGTGTGTGTGTATCTACACCACATCTTCTTTATCCTTTCATCTATCAGGGGACCCTGGGGTCACTTCCATATCCTCGTTATTGTAAATAATGATACAATACACACAGGGCTGCAGATATCTTCTTGAATTAGTGTTTTGGTTTTCTTTGGGTAAATAGCCAGTAGTGGAATTACTGGATCATATGGTAATTCTACTTTCAATTTTTTTTTTTTTTAAGAAACCTCCATAATGTTTTCCCCAATGGTTATACAAGTCTGCGTTCCCACCAACAGGGCTCGGGATTCACAACCTCCCCTTCGATCTCCTCGTTCCGAAGTCTAGTTTCTCGCCTGCAGTAATACAATGGCATCCTAACTGGCCTCCTGGCTTCTCCATTTGTTCCCCCTCAAATGCTTCTCAGCACAGCCCCCAGATCCCATGTAAAGAGAAGCCATATCCTCTGCCCGTTTTTTAATTGAATTTTTTGTTTTCGGGGTATTGAGTTGTATAAGTTCTTTATATATTCTGGATTAAGGAGGGGCACTTATGATGATGAGCACTGGGTGATGTATGGAATTGTTGAGTCACTATATCGTACACCGGAAACTACTATAACATCGTATGTTAACTATACTGGAGTTTAAAAAAAAATAATCCAGACAGAAAAACAAGAAAAAAATTACAAAAAAGAAAAGCCACATCTGCTCAAACCCTCCAGTTGGCCTCATCTTATCCCAACTAAATGTCAAATTGCCTACAATAGTCTGGCCATGTTATATCCCTGAGCTTATTTCCTAGGACCCCTCTCTTTATTCACTTGCAACAGCTATGTTGGCCTTCTTGTTCTTCCTTGAACATACCAGGCATGTTCCCACTTCAGAGTCTTAGCACTGGCTGCTTCTATAGGGGATTAAAAATCTTTTAGCTGCTGGGTGGACAAGTGCATCAGCCATTCAAGGTGGAGCCCAGCCATAAGTAACTGGAACAGCCTTCCCCATATGTGTACCTGCTGAGTATCAGTGCTGCTCCTGCCCGAAGGGACACCTTGCTACAGACTCCTGCATGGCTGATTCTTTCACTTCCCACCACCTTTGCCTGACTAGGACCAAGATTTCTTAAGTATACGTGCCAGCTACATTTATGGAGTTTGCTGCTTAATTAAAAAAAAAAAATCTAGATGCTCAGTCATTCAAAAGAACAACTTCCACGTTCCATATATATTTTATGCATAATGCAATTTATGTCTTCATTATGTGTTGGTCCCAAATTTTGGCAGTGTTCTAGAAAGGAAAACTATTAAAAATTTTCAAGAGTCTACTTGTCCTGATTTAAATCCGTGTGGAAAATGTTTCATGCAGGCAACTTACAAATGTCTTTACAGATAACATGGAGGATTAAAGGGGAGACTTCTAAACATTATTCAGGTTTTGTTTAAACCATGTAACCATCACCTTTGAGCCCGCTCCTTCTCTTTTGCTTCACACTTCTGGCTTCCCACCAGGAGCAAAGGACGTAGGAAGCTCAGTCTTGATAAAGAAGTTTCTACAATTAAGCAGCATAAACAGCATGCTTCGAGATACAGAGAACCCAAACCCAACCAGGACATGATGGTGCGGTCAGGTCTCAGAAGCTGGGGGTCCTTTTGCATTTGGTACTTACTCTAAAGCTGACTGAAGCCACACTGTGTGTGCTTGGGGCTGGTGACCTCTGAGTGATGGGGGTCACACCACTGCTCCGGCTACTTTTCGGGGTTGAGGGGCCAGCTTCCTGGTCATTAAGATCGGATGAACCCGTGCTTCCCCTAAATGAGAAAGAATATTTTGGATTTAACATGGTCAGCAGCTACCATTTCCCTTTCCTCCTCAAAGACTCGCTAGATTCAAGCCCATCTGTCTGACTCTAGGGTTTTTGTAAGTGAGCTTCGCCCTTCCATTCCAGCTTTATTTCCCACTGCTCACCAGCATTCTCCCGGCTCCTAGACAGCCTCCTCACTGTCCTCTCAACCCACCACACCCATGGCTCCCACTTCTGCTTCTACCTTTAAAGCTTTTGTGGACACTCTCTCCACCTGCTATGCTGCTCCTGCTCCACTCTCTCCTCTTTGCCACTCCCTGTTTATGCAAATCTTCTCCATCCTTCAAGGCCTGGCTGAAGTCCAGCCTCCCCTTCAGTGTTTTCCTGACATTTACAAGGCTTTTCAAGCTCTGCTCAGTTCTTGTTGACTTACAGTCTTGACCCAACTGTGTAGTCCTTGACTACAGAATGTTTTATTTGGCTCCCCAAGAGATACACATATGTGTGCCTTGGTTCTTCTTTCAACCTAAACTCCCTGGGGACAGAGTTCATATTTGCCATGGTATCTCCACCACCTTCATAACACCTTGGTGCAAAGGAGGCACTCAGTACATATTTAATCAAAAAGTGGGAATTATGTTGTATTTCTCTGTGTTATTTCAGTGTCTGACTCACGGTACAGATTTAATAAACATGGTATAAAAATAATGACATTTGGTAAATGGGCTTGACTCACTTTGTTTGCTAAAACTGATTCAATTCCATTCAATAATGATTAATAAAAAAATAGTTCCTGCCCTTGAGGTGAACACAATTTTCTCATTAAATGGGAATTTCATAACTCAGTGTAAGTTTTGACAAATTAGAGTTTAAGAGAAGTGCCTGTTCTATTTCATTATTTATCCTCAGTGAGCACAAAATACACCAAGAGGTAAAATAGAAGCCTTTGCGAATTTCCTCTTTTATTCACTACTTAATAAGTTATAAATGCGTCTATAACAATAAAAATTTTACTGTTTAAAGCCTCACAGTGATAGTTAACAGTGATTAGAACTTACTGAAAAGATATGCTAAAGAAAAGATATGCCAAAGAAGAGAGAAATGGTTTTTTGTTTGTTTGTTTGTTTGTTTTTAAAGAATGACTGTGCATGTGACATTACTAGAAGACAAATCTGGCAGGAGAAAGAATGGGCATTGACCGCTGCAGCTATCATCCACAGCTTATAAGTTTTTCAAGACTGTGCACCAGAGAAGCCACTAAAATCAAATCAAATATGCCCTGACTGATACAACTACTTACGACCGCCCTCCATCACTACATAAATAGAAGCTACATTTACTGAGTATTTTCTAGGTGTTTGACACTCTCCATTCCCCAACATCCCTGTTTAGAAAAAAAAAAAAAAGATACCTATAGTCTTGTTTTTATTTTAATTTAATTTAATTTAATTTATTTATTTATTTGACAGATGGAGATCACAAGTAGGCAGAGAGGCAGGCAGAGAGAGAGAGAGGAGGAAGCAGGCTCCCCGCTTAGCAGAGAGCCCGACTCGGGGCTCGATCCCAGGACCTGGGATCATGACCTGAGCCGAAGGCAGAGGCTTTAACCCACTGAGCCACCCAGGCACCCCAACAGTCTTCTTTTAAAGATGAGAACACTAAGTCTTGGAGAGGTTAAACAATTATTCCAGATATGCACACATGTGTCTGTGTCCACACATAACACACACCATCACTACGATTACCACACTCTCACCCAGGTAGTACATAGGAAAGTCAGGATAAGAACTGAGACCTGCCTGTCTACCCAAAGCCTGTGCTCATTCCAGTTGTTCATACTGCTTGCTCATTATTTCCCCCAAATCAAATTGATACAACAAGCAGTTTCTACATTGACAGACAGAGATATATCATGCAGAAAATAATCCTAGGATCAGAGAGCTGGGAGGTAGTTTCTTGGAATCTGATTAAGAGAACTAAAAATTCCTCTGTGTAACATTCTTCTTCTTTTTTTTTTTAATTTATTTGAGAGAGAGAGAGAGTGAGAGAGAGAAAGCATGGGATGGGGGAGGGTTAGAGGGAGAAGCAGACTCCCTGCTGCACAGGAAGCCCAATGTGGAATTCAATCCCGGGACTCTGGGATCATGACCTGAGTCGAGGGCAGGTGCTTAACTGACTGACCCACCCAGGCACCCTGGGTAGCATTCTTCTGATACCACATAGAAATGGTCTCTGGCTTCGTCTAGAGATGGCACTCTGAATTAATTATAGATTGCTCAGGAGGGGTCAAGACTGTGTCTTGATTCTGATGACAAGAGAATATAAAGTTTTGTGATTAAATAAACTGCTATAATTTGAAATTATAAGTTCCTTGGTAAATATCTCCCTCAGGGGCTACGCTTCCACACTTGACAACAGTTCACCATCCAAGTGATTTTGCTCATCTCAGAAGTCCTACTTAGAAAGGTTGTAGAGATCTATCCAGGAATGCTGTGCTGTGACGGTAAGTTCTCTACTCTCAGAACAATGTTACCACAAAAAATCTCTCTCTCTACACTTTTAGGTAAAATCTCCTTGGGGAAAAAAAAAGAATACACATGAATTTTTCAGAAATGAGCCAAGAAGTTACGACCCAAAGGGACTCATGTAGATTTATCTGTTTGTGCCTGTCCTAAAGGTTCTCCTTGACCCAGGTGGTTTTGAAAAAGTCCCCATCATGGAATAGCTTTGCTGGAACCAAAAGTCCTACTTATGTAGAAGCTCAAGCATATGTTGATTAATTGTGGTGATGACATTCAAAAGGCTATCCTGTAATAAGAAAAAAATTCTTATAAGTCAGCTACTGAAAATTGTTGCCAGAATCATTATCTCAAAAATGACATACAATTTCACATTTGTCCCTGACATTTACTGTGAACATCTCAAAAATATTTTCCTCTCAGCTGATTGTCTCAGCTTGTTAGACTAAAAAAGACTTAGTCTAATGAGGCAGAATATCATAAATATTTGGATGCCAACTCTTTCAGATGTTATATAAAAATATGACATGAAATACATAAATCTTTGCCACTTAAATAGGAAGAAGATAAAGTTTAAATTCAAGAAGTTTAAAGTTCAATTAAGAAAGAGATATTTTTTGGGCAGAGGATCTGAATAGACATCTTCCCAAAGAAGGCCATACAGATGGCCAACAGACACAAGAGAAGATGCTCACCATCACACAACATCAGGAAAATGCAAATCAAAACCACAATGAGATCTCACCTCACACCTGTCAGAACTATTAGAATCAAAAAGACAAGAAATAACAGGGGTTGGTGAGGAGGTGGAGAATAGGGAACCCTCGTGCACTGTTGGTGAAATGTAAATTGGTGTAACCGCTGTGGAAAACAGTCCGGAGGTCCCTCAAAAAATTAAAAGTTGAAATATCATATGATCCAGTAATTCCACTACTGGGTATTTGCCCAAAGACTACAAAAACACTAATTCAAAGGAATACATGCATCCCTATGTCTAGAGCAGCATTATTTACAATAGCCAAGATATGGAAGCAACCCAAGTGACCACAGATAGATGAATGGATAAAGAAGATATGGTATGTATACAATGGAATATTACTCAGCCATAAGAAAGAATGCAACCTTGTCATTTGTGACAACAGACATGGACCTAGAGGGTAGAAGGTTCAGTGAAATAAGTCAGTCAGAAAAAGCAAAATACCGTATGATTTCAGTCGTATGTGGAATCTAAAAAAAACAAAAGAATAAACAAAAAGTAGAATCAGACCTATAAATACAGAAAACAAACTGGTGGTTGGAGGGGAGAGGGATGGGCAAAATGAGTGGAGAGTGGGAGATAGTCTTCTAGGCATAGAGTGAAGAAGTCACAGGAATAGAACGTGCAGCAGAGGGAATACAGTCAATGGTATTGTAACAGTGTTGTGTGGTGACGGATGGCAGCTACCATTCCTGGGAGCACAGTATAACATATAGAGTGGTTGAATCACTGTTGTATGCCTAAAACTAACGTGATCCTGGGTCAGCTGTACTTAAAAAAATGAAAGAGCTATTTTTTTTTAGATTTGTATTTATTTATTTGCAAGAGAGAGAGCGCACAAGCAGTGGGAGCAGCAGGCAGAGGAAGAAGCAGGCTCCCCACTGAGCAGGGATCTGGATGTAGGACTTGATCCCAGGACCCCAGGATCATGACCTGAGTTGAAGGCAGATGCTTAACCAACTGAGCCACCCAGGCATCCCTGAAAGAGCTATTCTGATTCAGATATCATGTTACTGTTACTTAAATCAGAAGTATTACAAATCAGCATCAACAAAACTTCAAGCTAAAATTTGCTTAAAGGGAAACTGGCAAGAAAGAGGTATATTTTTCCTGTTCTAATAGATCCCAAAGCATGAGGATAGGACAATGCCTAGGGAGCTTGGACATTCCAGGTTACTTGAAAGACATATTTCCTAGAGGAGGAAGCAGTCTCATTTACTTTAGTTTATGAAATATAACAAAAGCCTTCCATTTTATTATCTCTAATATCATGCTGGCCCCAAATCTTGATAATGGCTTTCTAGATGTATCTATTTTATTTATTTAGTTAGTCAGTTAGTTGTTTGTTTAAGAGGGTGAAAGAGAATGAGAAGGGGGAGTGGCAGAGGGAGGAGAAGCAGACTTCCAAAAGCAGGGAGCCTGATGCAGGGCTGGATTCCAAGACCCTGAGATCATATCCTGAACCAAAGTCAGACCCTTAACAGACTGAGCCACCCAGGTACCCCTAGCTCTATCTGTCTTTCTAAGGATAGGGGAGAGAGACTATAATTTAATGAGTTGCCTTTGTGGATTATGTAACTGTCTCCCAGGAGTTGTAGTCTGAAAAGCATTTCCCAGGATGCAACCTTCCCAGAGGGGATGGACAATGTTGAGTCTGTGCCTGCATGGTTAAACAAGTACTCCCCTAAGGAAGGTGAACCAAAAGGCAGCATTAATCTGAGAGATACTACCACTCACTGGCTAGTGCATAGCATGACACAGAGACTGCATGGTATTCTTTCTGTGGTTTATGCACTATCCTAATGTTTCTTTGTTAATCAGATCTGAAACGGATATGAACAAAAAGCAAGGGAGGTGGCAGTGAGAAAGTGAGGTGATCCCACTACATGGGAAAGAGATGTTAAACATGAGAAAGAAAAGAGAAAAAAGGTGAACGTAGTTCAACTTTCCAGTCTTTGGTGATCCCAAAATGCTTCATCTTTGTCAACAGTCTTGTGGGAGATGGGTGGCCCTTATCCTTGGCTTCATATCAGAAACACTGGGGAAGCTTTTAAAAATCCCCATACCCAAGGGGTACCTGGGTGGCTCAGTCTGACAAGCATCTGACTTCAGCTTGGGTCATGACTTTGGGTCCTGGGATCAAGCCCCATATTGGGCTCCATGCTCAGTGGGGAGTCTGCTTGTCCTTCTCTTTCTCTCTCTCTCTCTCTCTCTCTCCCCCCCCCCTGCCCCCCCCCCGCCTCGTATTCTGTTCCTCTGTTTCATTCTTATCTTTGGTCACGTGGCCAAGTCCTCCTCATCCCTTAAAACTGCTTAGAGGTCATCTCCTTGAAGCTTCTCTGAATCCTCTATAAGGGTAAGTGCCTTCTTCTGGTTTTCCCATAGCACACGGAACATCTTTTTAACATGACACAATATTGTCTTGAAATTATTTGGTTGTCCCAATCTTCCCTTACAAAGTTTGTGAAGTTCGTGAAGGGGTTGGATAGGATCATTGTCTAAACTCTTCCACACTTAATCACCATTTAGAATACGGTACTAGATCTATAATATGGGCAGAATTATGTATTGAATTTTATGTGTATAAATACAATTTATAGGTGAGCAAGTCATATACCTCTACTCCTCAGTGAAGAAGAAAGGCCATTATTGTATCTTAGCAACCCTGAGAAAGTATGTTGCACATAATACACCCGAGTGAAAAAAAAAATTATTATACTAGAGGAGAGAACTGTGTTAAATTTAGTTCATTGAAACAGAACATGTTAGGGCATTGAATCTTTGAGAAATGACTGGAGAAACAGATCAGATAGCAAGGAGGTATCTTTGGGCTTACAGTTGTTTGGCCACAACAATGAAGCACGTGAAGAACCCAGCTGTGATCCAACCAAAGTATAATATCAGGCGTCTGGCTGAACCACCAAGTCTCTGTAACTCCTCACATTACTGTCATTATAAAAAGGAAAGTCATGTGTATATAAGGTAAACACAAATCAGGGATGGAGCAACTGGTGGTCTGATCAACTGCACCTTTGGAGGAGGGACGGGGGCGTGGTTTGGAGGGATGCTGTAGCAGAGAGCAGTGCCCCCACTCATTACCCCTTAGCCCTCACCTCTACCTACAGAATACTGTTTACTGGGAATACCCACAAGTCTGTGCCCGAAGACTTTCTTGGATCATGAGAGCATGGGGTGCCTGTACACAAAACAAGTCCCAAGTGCCAGAGAGTTAGTGCCCTCGAAATAGTCCTCAACCAGTGACCAATAGGGACCTGGTATATACATACCCCGGCTTCCCAATCTCTTGACTGGATAGTTCTGGAGTTATACACTGTTTCCTACAATTACCCACAATGGTAACTGACTTAATGATACTGTCTTTTTGGCTTCCTTTCCTTCCCTGGATAACTTCCCCAATCCTCCTGGGTTTCCAAGACCATATCATAAAGAAATGACTTGCTCTCGAATTCTTTTTTTTTAAGATTTTATTTATTTATTTGACAGAGAGATCACAAGTAGGCAGAGAGGCAGACAGAGAGAGAAGGGGAAGCATGCTCGCCGCTGAGCAGAGAGCCCAATGGCGGGGCTGGATCCCAGGACCCTGGGATTATGACCTGAGCCCAAGGCAGAGGCTTTAACCCACTGAGCCACCCAGGCGCCCCTTGCTCTAGAATTCTTATTTCAGGGTCTATTCTGGGGGAGCCCAAATCAAGGTAGGTGTGTATGATGGGCAAAAGATGAGTGAAAAGGGATGACTGTGAGAAAAAAGCAGAAGTTTCTAGCTGAAGACATGTTTGACAACTCCAAATCTCGTGTTGCTCCCACTGATATGGCCACAACCCAAGTTAAACACCCTTGTGAATCTGCTATGCTTGCCACATTCTCCAGTGTGAGGACAGAAATGCTGCTAAGAAACAAAGCATCACCCCTCATTTATTTTTTACTGAACAGAGTGAATTTTAACTTCAAAGTTCCATTTTTCCTTTGTTTTTTTAAGGGACATTATTGATGTCCTACCCAGATCCACTCAGATCACTTGTACCAGCTCTGAGTGCTTTCCTGCTAATGACTTGCACCTATGGCCTTCAAAGATTTGCCCTTTAGCACGGGGGCCTAGATATGCTTTGGAGTGTGTCTCCTCTGACCCCCATGGTTGGAGTTATCAAATAAAATACAGAACTTTCCGTTAAATTTTAATTTCAGATAAACAATGAATACTTTTTAGTATAAAAATATACTATTTATAGAGTATATAAATGAAAGTAATATTTCATGGGGGTTAACTTATTTATTTAAATACTTATTTTGAAAAGATTTTATTTATTTGACACAGAGAGAGCGAGCACTAACAGGGGGAGCAGCAGGCAGAGGGAGAGGGAGAAGCAGGCTTCCTGCGGAGCAGGGAGCCTGATGTGGGGCTTGACCCCAGGACCCTGCAATCGTGACCTGAGCTGAAGGCTGCCACCGAGCCACCCAGGCACTCCAGATGTCACTTTTTAAAAAAAGTTGTTTATCTGAAATTTAGGTTTACCTGGGCATCCATCCTGTACATTTATTCATTAAATCTGGAAACCCTCTCCACAAGAATCCACAGTCAATGGCTAATTGGTATAGGAGTGCTATGGTCCAGCTCCTCGAAATGAAAAAACTCAGAGACACAATTTAGGATCCAGAATCCCTTGTCAGATCAAGCTGGGTTTTCACATGCAGACCTCATCTGAGATGGCACATTGCTTGGGTTCTTTCCTTTCTTTATTCTGCTTCCATTCCTCCTATACTGGTTTCTCCTGGAATCATTTCATTAATAAACCACTCACTTACAAATCCTTGTCTGAGGGTATGGTTCTGGACGAGCATGACTTCAGGCAGATACCTCACAAATCAGACCACATTAACAACTCATCACAATGTAAAAGGGATTAGGTATCCCTGCCCTGAGGAGCATTCTGTTTAACAACTATAGCTTAATGCATATTCTTTTTATTTTTTCAAAAGTCTCCTATGCCTCCTCTGTCAAGTCCCTAGCAACAAGGGAAGAACAATTTGCCATGCTCTCCTGGGAGGCTGCGGGGCCTTGCCTAGCCCCTTCATACTCTCCCCTGCTTTCCAACTACTGAAGAGAAAGTCAACCAGGTATCTGGTAAAACATCGTTTCCACTCTGGTAAGATAGGAGTTTCAAACAAGAATGCCCAAGGCCAGCTGCTCCTGAAAAAGAGCAATGAACCATGAAAAAGTAGGCATTATGGAGGGGAAAGGGGAATTCATTGCTAAACTGGGTCAGGTACGAGACCAAAGAGCCTGGGCTCTTAGACTCTCTTTAGAGAAATTTGCTGTTCCGTCTTCGAAAATGAGTTACTGGGGAGAAGGCAGTTTTGCTTGCAAAACCTAAGGAGAAAAGAAAGTCTGCCAGTTTTACTATTTGCCTTTGCAGAATTACTGCAGCTTCAAGCAAACAAAAAGGAGCTAACAACGTCTTTTGGTGATGAGAGTTGAGAAAAGATGGGCTACTTCCTGCCCAACTTTCTAAGGAATAATTTTGGGATGATGTAGCTCATCTCACTGTGGCAGTCCATTAATGAGTCATCACTTTGATAAATGCACGTTCTAGGAAAAGAACATTTTGCTCTACTGATCTCCCAAACAGCTTTTCTTTCCCCCCTCTTTCTTAATGGGAAAACACTGTTCTTGACATGCTGAAGCCAAACCATCCCTGACCACTACATTCTGATCTTCTAGAAACCATTTCAGGTTTAAAGATCAATCTATTTCGCCTCCTTTCAGTTTACAACAAGAACAAGAAAATCCTGAGTCAGTGCACCAGAAACACGTCCATATGGCTTTATAACTTAATGATTATTTACACCCAGCCGTGGATAAGACCCAAGAAATAAACCCAGGCAGGTAGATTCTGGAAGAACAACAAAAGCACTATGATACTAGAGATCATACCCCTTATTCTTGTTGAGTAACCTGAAGACTAATTAATTTAAAATGGAATAACCTGTTGGTTGAGTCAGGAGATTTTTTTACAAGTTCCTTTTTTTTTTTTTCAAATAGGACTCCTATCTTTCCTCTTTTTATAGATATTGTCTTTCTGAAATGGTAGCCTGAATTCGTTACCAACACGGTTCATCCATGGAGTCCCCAAGAGGCTGGGCAAAAATAGCAACACTAACCTAGTTGCTTATCATCTCTAAATAATTTGGAGCATGTCTGAGACTCAGGAGTTCAACAACAACCAAAAACAAAAATGAGAATTTTATAGAAAGATTCTGTGGAAATTGGCATGAGGCTGCCCCAAGGTCAGTCAAAGGAAACTATTTCAAAGATAAAAGAAACCAGGGTTTGAATTTTTTTTTTATCATCGAAGAAGTATATCTATATTCTTTTTTTTTAAGATTTTATTTATTTATTTGACAGACAGAGATCACAAGTAGGCAGGGAGGCAGGCAGAGAGAGAGAGGAGGAAGCAGGCTCCCTGCTGAGCAAAGAGTCCGATGCGGAACTCGATCCCAGGACCCTGAGATCATGACCCGAGCTGAAGGCAGAGGCTTAACCCACTGAGCCACCCAGGCGCCCCAGTATATCTATATTCTTGAAAATTTAAAAAATACTGAATATCGTGATGATCTTCTGATAGTGGATGATAAAGGATTTATCTCCTACCTCCTCGTTTGTTTTTTTTTTTTCTGTGTGGTTTTACAAAAAGGGCACTACTTTGAAAAAATGCTATAGAGAAAAAAAGCAGCAGGTATGGAGATTAACCATGGGGGGTGAAAATGAATAGTAAAAAGAGGGTCCTCTCTATGGGGATTTGGTGTTCCATATTCTAAAATGAATTAAAAGGGAGAATTCAATTCTGCTTGCGTAACCCAAAAAGGCTTCACTCCCTGGCTTTGCAGAATTACTGCAGCTCCAAGAAAAAAAAAAAGGTAGTTAACATTTGGACAAACCAGTGAAACATGAGGATAGATGTTTTTTTCTCCTCATGGCCTCTGATAATGTATTCATCGCGAAAATAAGCCTTGGCTTATGCCCTGAGATGATAAAGAAAATCCAGCCAGATAGGAGATGACTATGCTCTTGGCTACCTTTTCATTTTCCTTTTCTTGACAAGGTGAAAACTCTGTGTATAGGAGATTCTCCACTGGCCCCATTGTTAATGAGTTAGAAGAGGTAGAACTAGAAAGAAGTGGAATTTATGGAAATTCTCTGGAGCAGTTCAACTGATGAAATTATTACCAATTTTTTTAAAAGCTGCAAGGAGTATATATATCCCTCAGAGGTTTCTTTTTCAGAAACTTAAACAGAAAGATCATGAACTCAAGGAGCAGAATTTATTTTTCCTGTATATCTCCATTCGAACCGCAGCCTTAAGCGCCAGAACATCAAATCTCATCCTTACAGGTAACACGGAAGATTTTGAGAGCTGTAATTCCAGAAGGGTAAGTGCTTTCCATTTCAATTAAAAAAATATCCTCTTGTCTTTTCATATTATGTTGGGAGTTCTCCAAGATGTAATACTTTATAGGTACCCAGAAGCACCATCTGATTGAAAATACATTAGTTTTCTTCTCAGGCTCTACCACTGCCTAATCTATATGCACCTTACCTGTCCGAACCAGGGACTGACTTTAAACTCCGCAAGTTCTGGCTGTCTAGGTCCAAGCTGTAGCTCCTCCCACTTTCCGTTTTTGGAGTCATGATCTCTCCCCTGGTTGCTGATCTGAACTTGCTCAGAAGAAATCTGAAATTACATAAATAGGTCTATACTTAAAAAGTAACATAAGAGAAAAGGCATTTTAAGATATCCTTTCAAGAATACCATTTCTTAAAAAAATACCATTTCTAATATTTTCAACAGTAAATAATTCTTCAATAAAACGGCCTTTGGGCTGAGAGGTCCTGGGGAGACCTCTGCAAGTACACTGTCAAGGGTGAGGGTAGAGGAAGTTATCACATTGTCCCAAGGCCATACCACTTGCTGGTAGACCAGGCTTCCATCCCTGAAAGGAAAAAGACCATCAGCTTTCGAACTCCCCACTGTCACCTGAGAATGGAGAAACATGGCCTGGGTTGAGCCTACGTTCAGGGATACTAAGGACCGGGAGCCTGGACTCCCCTTGCTCAGAGAAGGGAGCTAAAATGATTCTCTGGGACAAACCGAGGTGGCCACAGATTAGCTTACAGCTCCGTGAGAACAGCGGCTCTGCCCTGCTGGTTTCCTGACAGCTCCCTGAGCTGAGAGTGATGCCTGGCACCCACGAGAACCCAATCAATTCTTGCGGAATGAATGACTAAACCCAGGTGGTGGAAACCATCTTTCTATCTTTCGTGACATTTCTCCCCGTGGGAGTGAAGTTTGAACAATGGAGCGTCTCATGTACGATGAGATCTGACTCTGTTGCCATTTTACTAAATTATTTAGAACTGAGCAAAAATAGCTTTTCAGGAACTGAGATTTGAGTCATGATCCAAGCTACTGAATGCCCAAAACCTAGGGGTTTTCAAATATACTTTAATAAAGAACCAAAGCTATCTTCTTGTTGTGACAGCATTGGGAAAAGCCAGTTCTTTTACCTTATATTCTAGTTTTCTAGGGGGAAAAAAGTGTACTCCAAAGGTAGGGGGACAATCTTAAGAAAAGCTGCCAAATGCCTCTGTTTCAAAGATATATCAAGAGTGTCTTGTCAAAGTGTCAGAAGCTTCAATCTAATGGGAAAATTACATATTTTGGTGAAAATGACACTTAATATACTATCAGTCTGGGCTGCTCTGAGCCCCCTTAAACGTGACCCCACATCCACTCTTCCACTTAAGCTGTATTTCCAAGTGGAATCACTCTTCCCCACGTTTGGCTATCCTGGATCCCTGCCCATCTTTCCAGGTCCTCATCTAGTCACACTTAAAATTTGATGTCATTCCCAATGGCCTCTGTGACCTCCCGCCACTGATTAGCTAAGCTTCTTCTTTAAGATTTACTTAATTATTTATTGCATTATGATCTCTCTTGTAGGGAATTAACACCTCATTTCCATTTAGAAAGGCTTTCAGGTAGCTCATATTGTCCTCTTACACTTTCCCGAACTTCCTCTATACAGATGAACTTTCCAGGCGTGAACCTTTTCTACCCAACTAGCTGTTACAGTTATTGAAGACAGTTCCATCAGATCTCAGTTCTGAGTTCCCCCAGGGCACGGTCCCGGTGCTGTGACTGTTTTAAATTCAGAGCACCTGCACTTCATTGTGCGGGTGGGTTACTTCTTGTCTCCCGGCTCCAAGTTCCCGGCTCTGTGACCTATGCAGCGAAGCCTGGGCTAGCATCTGCAAATTACGGCTCCTGCAAGCACTTGTGTGCGCTGCGTGGCTTGTTCAATCAAGCCTGATGAGCCAGGCTGGAATTTCCATGCCAGAAACTGTAGCATGAAAAGAAAGAAAAAAAGAAAGAAAAAAGCCACAGGTCCAGTGCTGGGGAACTCACAGTTAAGTACGTCCTGAGACGACTGTAATGGGAATGAGGTTGAATGGTAGGATTGGGTCATATAATGGAAATCTCTGAATGTCATGTTAAGGAGTTGGAATGAACTTTCAGTTTTTCTAAGATGAGTGAGGGCGTGGTGTCAGACTACCAGGTAAGGAGGGATATGCAGGCACAAGGCCTTGTGGGAATGCTGAAGGGCGATGAATGGATTCAACCTGGGAGGAATGACCCATCCGTGGGGTGGGATGTACAGTTGGTCACTCCAGGCTCTCTCTCACATTCATACCCACTAATTAATGAAAACGTGGTTAGTCACGAGTGTCTGAGCTACAGGGCATTTAGGTTTCATTCCCACTCAGAGTTCGTGATTCAAAGAATAAAAGCCAAACCAAACCAGACTTTCTCTGGAGTCAGAGAAAGGCTCAGATACTAGTAATCTCTCACGCTGCTTCCCACTGAGAGAACAAAACACTGCTACCTAGAGAGAATCATGCACTGACTCGGCAGGTGTTAGAACACTCACTACCTAAGCAACAAAATAGACCAACAGTTGCCTGAGAAAAAAAAGACCAGCAAAATGTAGAGCTGGAAGGCAGAAGTTGGCCTTTTGGTCCTTTCCACCTGCATTTTTGGGGGTCTCTTTCCTTCCCTGAGGAAGCCCCTATACCCCTGGTTTCCTAGTGCCTCTCTGAATTGTGCTCCTCTATATGCCTCCCGTTCTCATTTCTGGTACTTGAAACATATCTTTTCTGAATTAATGAGGTAGCCAAATGGGATTTCTTCCTTAAGGAAGCCCACATTTTAAACAGGGGACACTATGTTTTAAGCCCAATTAATCAGTCTTTCATTTGGTTACTTCCTGTATCAGCACTCAGGTTGGGGGTTGGGTGGCGACATTCTACAACCAAGCCAGTTGTCATGTCTTTATAGACAAGACTGGTCCTGACAGGAAAGCTTCTACCTCGAAGTAATGAGGACCTTTCTGGGCAGGACCAGATATGTTAAATGAAATAAAAACTTTTACAGGTTCAGGGTCAAGGGGAAATTTAATTATCTAAGACCAAAAGTAAGTAAGACTGCATTTACTGAGGGGAATGATAGAACGTTGCCTTGGTTGGGTATGATGACCTTCTCTGTGTCACTGAAATGATATCCAACTTGAAAAAACCATGGAGTCTTTCTTTCAGAGGTTTCTGGAATAAAGATCAACTATTCCTTTGGAAAGGGTGTATCTTACCCTTTTTTCCTGGGTCCATCACGACTGGCCTTTTGCCCAGAAGAAGGTGAAGTGTCTGCCTTTTCTGGGTCCTGGCGGGATTGCTCTTGACTTTGTGTTTCTTCAGTTCCTCATTAAAAACAATCAGAAGACAAATTTCCATACAAAATGGCCAGAAATGAGAGCAATTTTCTATTCTTCATTCACTTTCCTACGTTCACATGGGACAAAGAAGTCTATAATAATTGGCAATGACATTGCCATCCTGTCTCCTAGTCACACAGTTATTTCTAATCTGCTGAGTGCTCTAGAGTTAGATGAAGATGACGATCAGGACTCATCTGTGGGAGGTTTGCTGAGGTAAGCTTTCTAGGGATGACTATGATGGAGGAAGGATGTCTCACCCCCTCTACAGATATTTTTAGGGTAGAGGAGGCTGGGTTCATGAGAAATCAAAATCCCTAGAGACGGGATTATAGAAACAATACCTGATTTCTGAGCACATAAACCAGATTTCCTGTGAGGATGAGCTGCTTGTCTACACCTCACGGCTTGAAGGAGTCTACATTCCGAATGGTGCTGAAGTTTGGGTGGGGAAAGCAGCCAGAGCTAACTGCTTCCCCCTAGCTCTACTCCCTGTGGCATCAGAATTGATCTTACCCATGTGGGAAAGCCCTTCCTTGCTGGGGCCACATCTAAAAGTGATAGTGAAATCAGTCCCAAATCTCCCAACTCTACCTTCCGGACTTAAAAACAAGGGCATTTGTCTCTGGATATGAAAGATGAGACACCCTAGGAACTAAAGAGTATTCATTCCACCCCAGGCATTGTAACAACCAGAAACACCCCCCTTTCATTTCTAAATGCTCCTCTGGCTTGAGGGAGGAGGGCACAGTGCACAGTACCATCTCTTGGTTGAGAACCACTGGATTAGTAAAAGGAACATGTAAAAGATATTTTATGGAAATACATCGTGTTGAAAAAAATCAAGGATTGCTTTCACAATGTGAATCATTTAGTTCATCTGTTTTATGTTACTTTCTTAAATGTCTAGGAAAATACTGGAAATGCATTCAGGGAAAGAACTATCTATGATGAAGATAAATGCCTCCTTTGAAAATCACAGTGTGTCAGATATATGGAAAATCGCTGTGGATTTTATTTTCTACTGACTTCCTCTTCCCTTGTATGAATTGCAGATTTATATTTCATGCTACTGAGTTTTGAAATGACCTAAGGGATTCAGGAAATTCAGCTATGTTCATTTGCAACATATATAGGGAAATTATGGAGCCCACCAAAATGAAGAGTAAGACAGTTTCGAAACCAAATAATTATTTTAATTACCTGGACTTCTTCTTAAGATGGACTGTCGGACTACATCAGTGCCCAGAACGTTGACTTGCTTGAAACGCTTTGCCTTTTCTTCAAAAAACCATTCACCAGTTATAATCCTTAGCTGTCTGCTCAAGGGAAAAGGGGAGACCACTGAAATTGAGTTATTTAGCCAAATCATTAACTCTCACAAATCCCTAATTGAGTAAAAACTGGCCAGTCATTTACAAAGTCTACCTGAATGTCTTGAGTATTTCACAGTCATTACAATGGCTACTATTACTTGAATATATACTATATACCAGTTACTTGCTAATAGCTCTTCATACTTCATATGCTTTTATCCATATAACAACCCCATGTAAACATTATTATCCTCATTTTATAGATGTGGAAATTGACACTTAGAGCAATAAAATGACATGTCTCATATCACATAGCTGGTAAGTAAGTAATAGAGCCAGGATCCTAGCCCGAGCAGCCTGGTCTAGGGCTCAAATTGTTAACACTCAAATTTGTTAACACAAATACTCTTCAGTGGAAACCATGGGGAAAGAATGAAGGTTTTGAATTACAGAGGGACTAAAGTTAGAACTCTGCTTTAGAACGATAGATACCTTGATGTAATATGATGACTGGCTTAGAATAAAGAGCAAAGGGAACAAAGAGACAGGTTTGGCCAGGGTAGTCGTCCAGAAGAGAGGTAAGACCCATACTGGGGCAATGGCAAGACTTACAGAAATGAGATCAATTAAAAATATAGGAAGTAGAAGGGCCTGCTTGGATTTCATAATCAACTGAATGTTGAAGGTGGAAAGGAAGGATCTTTGAACAACCATGTCCATTTTTAGAAGCCCGGCCTGCAATGGCTACACAAACCCTTTACCCCAGGCCTATTTACCATTCTCTGACCATGGCTTGTAGAAGTGTTGGTACAGCAGTGTTCAGCTGCCACCATCTGAACACTTCCTCCCCAGGACCATAATGGGAATGAGGTTGAAAGGTAGGGTTGGGTCATATAATGGAAATCTCTGAATGTCATGTTAAGGAGTTGGAATGAATTCTCGGTTTTTCTAAAGCTCAGGCTGGATGATTTCATCTCTGGGTCATTATATGGACAAAGGAGAAACCAGACACAGGCCAATTAGGAAGTTATTGCAACAGATAGAATAGGAAATGATGAAGATGTGTATCAGGGATGGGGGCAAGGGATACAAAGAAAGATACAGATTCTTGGGTCACTGAGAATCAGCAAGATTGGTGACAAGTCATGGGGTGCCGGGTGGCTCAGTGGGTTAAGCCTCTGCCTTCGGCTCAGGTCATGATCACAGTGTCCCAGGATCGAACCCCACATCGGGTTCTTTGCTCATTGGGGAGCCTGCTTCCTCCTCTCTCTCTCTGCCTGCCTCTCTGCCTGCTTGGGAACTCTCTCTCTCTCTCTCTCTCTCTCTCTCTCTCTCTCTCCATCAAATAAATAAAAGATCTTAAAAAAAAAAAGATTGGTGACAGGTCAGACATGGTGGCTGAAGAAAGCAGCTGAGAATCAACTAGAGGTTTCTAGCCCTAAGAATCATATACATATGATTCAGTAACTAAGTGGACTTAAAAACTAATAATTGGATCCTAAATTTGAAAAAACCACCCCAGGAAAATATGTCAATATGTTCCTTACCAGCAATTATAAAAGACAAAATTAAATTATATATGAGGGGCACCTGGGTGGCTCAGTGGGTTAAGCCTCTGCCTTCGGCTCAGGTCATGATCACAGGATCCTGGGATGGAGCTCCGCATTGGGCTCTCTGCTCAGTGGGGAACCTGCTTCCCCCTCTCTCCCTGCCTGCCTCTCTGCCTACTTGTGATTTCTCTCTCTGTAAAATAAATAAAATCTAAAAAAATTAAATTATATATGAAATACAGTTCCACTAGTTGGGGGGGGGAGTGAAAATGTTACCCTTGGAGCAAATTATTCATTGAAAGGAAAGACCATAGCATGTATATTTCAGATTTATTCCCAAGCAGCTAGATCATCTGTTAAGAAACAAGGGCTACTGGATTAGCTACCAACTACTTCCAGTATATTTATGGAATATATCAAATCTGAGAAGATCTAATCTACCAACACAAAATGCTTGGATAGGATAAATTATTTCTGGATACCTCTAGTGCTCCACAGACATATATCATTACTTACGTTGGAAACAGAGGTGGTAATCATGCTACTCTGAATTCTAAAACATGTCTCTTCAAGTTTCCTGTCCCTTCATTATTCCCCCAAATGCTTGGTATTGCTGATCACATGTCGTTAGCAGAATTAAATTTACAAATCAGCTGACCGTAAAATAGAAAGATTGTCCTAGATGATCTAGGTGGACCCAAAGTAATCCTAAAGCCCTTAAAATCAGTATGAACAGGAGGAAGTCAGATCTGTGAGACTTCAAAGCTATGGAACAGGAAGTCGGATTCCAAATATGAGAAAGATCCAACACACTAAGAAGGTTCTGAGATATTGACATCAACAGGTAAGGACCAGAGAGAAAGGATTTTAGAACTAAACCTGACTCTTAGCTAACAACAAACAAGGACACAGTTGCCTCATTCCTATGGCCATCAGGAATCAGATTCTGTCTAAAAAGAGAACTTGGAAGTCAAATCTCTGCAAAGCCTTCCAACAGGATCTCAGCCTGCCGACACCTTGATCTCAGCCTTGTGAGCCTTGACTACAGAAACAGACCCAGCCAACCCAGGTTTCTGAGCTACAGAACCAGGCGATAATCTATTGGCACTGTTTGAAACTGCTAAATTTGTTATGATGGCAAGAAAAAGGAAAACAATACTCAAACGTAGAAACATATTTGTTCTAATAGTCAACCCAGGAAATGACGTGTGATAAAATAAATACAGGGAATTCAGGAGACCAATAGGGCAGAGGTTGGCAAACAATGGTGTGTGGACAAAATTCATCCCCACTACATGTTTTGTGTGGTCTGGGAGCTAGGAGTGGTTTTTATATTTTTTTAGTGGTTGGGGAAAAAATATATCAAAAGAACAGTATTTCATGACATATGAAAATTCTATTCAAAATTCAGGATCTGTAAGTCAAGTTTTATTGGATTATAGCCATGCTCACTTGTTTATGTATTATCTCTGGCTGTTTTTCCACTATAAATGCAAGGTTTGGTATTTTTAGCAGAGACTGCATGGCCTTCAAACTCTACAATATTTATTCTCTGAAATTTCAGTTTTTAAAAATTTGCCAACCTCTGCAGAAGGACAGAGTTTACACACAAAGAAAAAAAAAAAACAAGGGAAGTAATATAAATCAGCAATTGAAAACGACCCAATAGTGGCATACCAAAATCACACTTGTGGTTTTTGTTTGTTTTGTTTTGTTAATCTTTCTGGGATATGGGGTGAGCTGGATAGCACACCAACAGCAGTTTCATATGTGACAGTGAAAAGTGGGTAACCACCTGTCTACATGTCCCAGGAAATGGTACTCCATATCGTCTTTACAATATATGCCTAGAACTGCTGCCAACACCTAACACAAATAAGATCTTCCCAGAATTGTTAGTCATTACCTCTTGCTATCCTTGTAAAAACAATAACTATAATCCCTGTATTTGCTCAACTCAGATGGGCACTTGAGTCATTTGTCATTTCAGAGCTCTGGATAACATCAGAACAAGCTCTTAGGATTGTGCCTTTGCCATGTTCTCTGATACTGGAGATAGATGGGAGTCTTGCTGGAAGAATGGGGAACCGATACGAAGGGAGTGTATACCACGTACCAAGGAATGTGCTAGGCGCTTAATACAGATCTCGAATCCTTACTCTAAGCCATGAAGTAGTTATTATTATTCTCTCTTTCAGATGAGAAAACCAAAGCTGACAAAGGTTTAATAACTTGCCAAAGGTATAAAGGTATTATGACAGAAACGGGATTTATACTGAAAGCTCATACTCTTTACATTTGGCTAAACTGCCAGAAAAGAACACATAGGTGCCAGCTATAAGGCTTTAAGCAAAGATGAAAACATAGAGAAGTAAAGGAATAATACATAGCATTTCATATGATGGGCTATGATTACACAAAGATGTGCAACCGCACATCCGCACATGGACCCTAGGGCCAGAGTGAGAGGATATAAACATGACACCAACTGTGAAATTTATATCCCTCTCTGTCACATCATCTAATATTTGAAAGATACAAGGCTTGGAATATATTTGGTGTTTCCCCTAGAACATACTTTGAAGAATGAGTTTGACTGAAACTAAGGGAGTTACACTCATTATTTGTCCTTAATGATTATCTACTATTCAGAGTTTTCTAGGCCCTACTTTTTTTTCAAGGTCAAACTCCTTGGACTTCAAACTTTCACTTGGAAGCTTATTTAAATGTAAAGTTGAGTTCTCCTTATATTTATAGAGGGAAAATTTGTAATCTTGCCCTTAAGAAAAAAAAGAAAATAACTAAAACATTCATTTCCTGGTTATCTTCCATGAGCTACCGGAGAGATCTGAGATAAGACATGTTTATTAAATATGCTGAGATACGAAAGAAGTTTCCTTCCTGTTATTCATAAGGAAACTAATAAGAATTCTTTTACAAATTTAATCATTACATATCAAATATTTATTGCATTCCTACTAGGTACTAGGCCTTCCGTTAAGGCTAGGAGTAAAAATGTCAATAAGACAAGCAGGGACCCCGGCCTTATGTAGAAGATAGTCTATATTTTTTCTTTTTTTCCAAACACAAAATTTGAAAAACAAATCCCTAGATACATTATGGTAAAACGGCAGAACACCCCAGAAAAAGAGAACATCTTACAGATAGGTAGAGAGGAAAAAAATTTCCCAAATTACATACAAAGAAATGACAATTAGAATGATAGTTGACTTTCAATAGTAATAATAAAATATGGAATCTATCCAGTCAATGATCTCTTCAAAGTACTGGAAGGAAATAACTACCAACCGAAAATTGTGTATACAGAAAACTACTGTTCAGGAATGAGGATGAAATAAAAAAAAATTCAGCAAATTAAAAACTGAAATGATTAATTGTCAACAGAGTTTCACTAAAGGAAGATCTAAAAGACTGTACTTCAAGAAGTAAAAGAGATCTCAGATATAAAAGGAAATGGTGACATAGCAGGAATGCTCATAATAGCCAAACTGTGGAAAAAGCTGAGATGCCCTTCAACAGACGAATGAAGAAAGCTATGGTCCATATATACAATGGAATATTACTCAGCCATCAGAAAAGATGAATACCCAACTTTTGCATCAACATGGATGGGACTGGAGGAGATTATGCTGAGTGAAATTAAATCAAGCAGAAAAAGGCAATTATCACATGGTTTCACTTATTTGTGGAACATAAGGAATAACATGGAGGACATTAGGAGAAGGAAAGGAAAAGTGAAGAGGGGGAAACAAGACAAACCATGAGAGACTGTGGACTCTGAGAAACAACCTGAGGATTTTGGAGGGGAGGGGGGTCCAGGGATGGGTGAGCCTGGTGGTGGGTATTAAGGAGGGCACGTATTTCATGGAGCACAGGGTGTTGTACATAAACAATGAATCTTAGAACACTGCATCAAAAACTAATGATGTACTGTATGGTAACTAACATAACACAATAAAAGAATTTAAAAAAAAGAAATGGTGGCAAATGAAATTAGTAAAACATGTGGATAAATCTAAACAGTGATATATATACAAAATTAAAATATCTAATTGTTGAATTAAAAAAATAAGATATGTCTAGACAATAACTTAAAAAATGAAAGCCTACAAATATATATATCTAAAACAAAACAAAAAGTATATATAAGCCAGGGGGTGGGAGTCAAGATGGCGGAGGAGTAGCAGGTGAGATGACATCAGGTTGCGGGAGTTCAGTTAGATAGTTATCAAACCATTCCGAACACCTACAAATCCAACAGGAGAGCTAAGAGAAGAGCAGCAATTCTAGAAACAGAAAATCAGCCACTTTCTGAAAGTTTTTCCTCCATGCATTTGGCCCTTAACTTTCTTCATGTGACTGTGCATCCCAGCTACTTATTTATAACGACCCACAGAAGATTCTCTGGAGGAATAACATGGAGGACATTAGGAGAAGGAAAGGAAAAGTGAATTGGGGTAAATTGGAGGGGGAAACAAAGCATTAGAGACTGTGGACTCTGAGAAACAAATGGAGGGTTTTGGAGGGAAGGGAAGGGGAGGGGAGTGGGAGGTTGGGTGAGCCTGGTGATGGGTATTAAGGAGGGCACGTATTGCATGAAGCACTGGGTGTGGTGCATAAACAATGAATCTTGGAACACTGAAAAAATAAAATAATAATAATTTTTTAAAAAAAGTATATATAAGCCAGGGAGAAGATATTCAAAGTTTAAGAAGATCAAATTCCTTTTCTTAATTAGAAGAAAAATAAAACTACTGATTCATAAAATTGAATATGAATGTTGTGATTTCTAGAGTAACCACTGAAAATAAAAATCATATATAATATCTGCACTAGTCAAAAATATAAAATGGAATGAGAAAAATATATTTTAATCTGTAAGAAGTATGAATAAAAGCAAATAAAATCTACAGATAATATATAAAGGTAAATATTATAGTGACCACAATAGAAACAAATGTACATATTACACTAATTACTATGAATATAAGTAAACTGAACTACAGTTTAAGAAAAAATACTGTCAGATTAAACTTTAAAAATTATGTATGGCATATATGTATAGCATGTGTATGTATATACATGTATTATGTATATAGCATACAAGTATAGAAAATATTTACATAATTTAAAATAGCATATATGCTATATAGAAGAGTCTCACTGTAAGCATATGGACATAGAAATGTTAAAAGTCAAGGGTAGAATAAGATATACCATGTAAATGTTAATTTAAAAAACTTGATACAGTTGTATTAATGGCAGACAAAATAGACAAAGACAAAAGCATTTCTAGAAGTGAAGAAACCCATTAAAAAACCTTCAAATTAGTAAAGACTAACAGTCAAACAGAAGATTGGGCAATGGTCATAAATAGTCATATCACAAAAAAGGAGACCAAAAAGACCAATAAACCTATGAAAATGTGATCAACCTCGTTAGTCATCAGAAAATTTCAGATTAAAATCACAGTAAGATATCTACTTATCTCTCTCAGTTTGGCAAAAATTTAAAATTTTTGTGAATCCAAGTGTTGGTCAGATTGTGAAATAAAACAAAACAAAACAAAGCTTTTTATAATGCTGGTGGAGTTTAAACTGCTATAATCGCTATGAAAAACAATTTTAAATTATTTTGTAAAAATGAAAAATGCTCATATCATTTGTCCTACAAATTCATTCCTAGGTGGACTCCCTAGAGAAGTCTTCTCAAACATTTTTGGCATAGGTCACAGTAAAAAATATGTTTTATATCAGAAAATATATTCCAGAACAGTCCAGAAAATACAAACATACATATTTACATACATATATACAAACACATTTGTTATTATATTTACACACACATATAACTATCCGTATACCGACATTTTCTGTTCTATTTTCTTTTTAGTGCTGGTCACAACCCATCAATGGGACAATGGGTCATGACCTATAGTTTTAAAAACCCCACCTTAGGGAAACTCTTGTATGTCTTTGTCAGGACATATGTACAAGAATGTCATAGCAAGAACAAACAAAACCCAAACCCAGCAAGAGGAAGGAAATAATAAAGATTAGAGCAGAAATAAAGGATAGAGAAACTAAAACCAATAAAACAGATCAATGAAACCAAGAGCTGGTTCTTTGAAAAGACCAACAAAACTGATAAATCTCTAAGAAGATTCATTTTTAAAAAAAAGAGAGATCCCAAGTAAACAAAATTACTAATGAGAGAGGAGAAATAACAACCAACACCACAGAAATACAAGCAATTTTAAGAGAATATTATGAAAACCCATATGCCAACAAATTGGACAACCTAGAAGAAACAGATACCAAACTGTAGCAGGAAGAAATACAAAATGTGAACAAAACAATCACCAGCAATAGAATAGAATCAGTAATCAAAAACTAAACAAAACAAAACAAAAATTTACAACAAACAAAAATCCTGGACCAAATTACATGAAAAACACAAAAGGAAGGAAAACTTCCAAATTCATTTAATGAGTCCACTATCACCCTGATGCCAAAACCAGATAAAGACACCACAAAAAAAAAAAAAAAAGAGAGAGAGAGAGAGAGAACTATAGGCCAATATCTGTCATGAATATAAATGCAACAATCAAAACAAAGTATTAGCAAATCAAATCCAACAATACACTACAAATGTCATAAACCATAATTAGGAGGGATTTATTCCTGGGATTCAAGGGTGGTTCCATATTCACAAAACAATCAATGTGATATATTACTTCATAAGATAAAGGATGAAAAAAACATATGATCATCAAAAGATGCAGAAAAAGCACTTGGCAAAGTACAACATCCATTCATGATAAAAACCCTGCACAAACTAGGTGACTAATATAACATAATAATAAAAAATAAATAGGGGCGCCTGGGTGGCTTAGAGAGTTAAGTCTCTGCCTTTGGCTCAGGTCATGATCTCAGGGTCCTGGGATCGAGACCTGCATTGGGCTCTCTGCCCCCTCTATCTGCCTGCCTCTCTGCCTACTTGTGATCTCTTGCTCTCTATCAAATAAATAAATAAAATCGTCAAAAATAAATAAATAAATTCGTCAAAAAAAAAAAAAAAAGGTAGGTCTAGAGGACACATATCCCAACATAATAAAGGACATATATACAAAACCCACAGCCGACATCATACTCAGTGAGGAAAAACTGAGGACTTCCCCCTAAGGTCAGGAAGAAGACAAGGATGTCTACTCTTACCATTTTCATTCAATATAGGACTGCAAGTCCTAGCCACAGCAATTAGACAACATAAAGAAATAAAAGGCATCCAAATTGGTAAGGAAGAGTAAAATTCTCACTATGTGCAAATGATACTACATATAGAAAACTAAAATGACTCTACCAAAAAACTTCCAGAAACGATAAATGAATTCAGTAAAGTCACAGGATATAAAATCAATGTACAGAAATCTGTTGCATTCCTATATAGTAATAATGAAGCAGGAAAAAGTAAAATTAATGAAACAATCCCATTTATAATTGGACAAAAAACCCCAGTAAAATAGCTCAGAACAAACTCAACCAAAATGGTGAAAGATCTACATTCTGAAAACTATAAAACACCCATGAAAAAATTCAAGAAGATGCAAAGAAATGGAAAGATCTTCCATCTCGTGGGTTGGAAGAACAAATAGTGTTAAAATGTCTATACTACCCAAAGCAACCTACAGATTTAATGCAATTTCTATTAAAATACCAACAGGGTTTTTTCACAGAACTAGAACAAACAATCCTAAAATTTGTATGGAGCCACAAAAGGCCTCAAATAGCCAAAGAAATCTTGAAAAAGGAAAACAAAATTGGAGGTATCGCAATTCCAGATTTCAAGTTATATTACACAGTGGTAGTAATTTAAAAATGGTATAGTACTGGCATAAAAAATTGACATATAGGTCAATGGAATAGAATAGAAAACCAAGAAATAAACCTACAGTTATATAGTCAATTAATCTTCAACAAAGGAAGAATGAATATAAAGTGGGAAAAAGTGTCTTTTTAAAAGATTTATTTGAGAGAGTTTGGGGGAGGGACAGAGGGAGAAGAAGAGAGAAAATCCAGTCAGACTCCCTGCTGAGCATGGAGCTGGATGCTGAGCTCCATCCCATGACCTTGAGATCACAATTGGAGCCAAAATCAAGAGTAAGAAGAAGAAGACAAGGATGGATGGATGATGAGCCACTCGGGTGCCCCAGAAGACAGTCTCTTCAATAGTGTTGGGAAAACCAGACAGCCATTTGCAAAAGAATGAAGCTGGACAATTTTTTTTTTTTGCTGCATACACTAACATAAACTCAAAATGGATGAAAGAAGTAAATGTGAGACCTGAAACCAGAAAAATCCTTGAAAAGAGCACAGGCCACAGTATCTGTGACAATGGCCACAGCAACATATTTCTCGGTATGCCTCCTGGGGTAAGAGACATAAAAGCAAAAATAAAGTATCAGGCTATATCAAAAGAAAAATCTTCTACACATTGAGAGAAACAATTAACAAAACTAAAAGGCAACCTAATGAATGGGAGACGAAATCTGTACATGACATATCTGATAAAGGGTTAGTATCCAAATATATAAAGAGCTGATACAACTCAACCCCCCAAAAGCAAATAATTCAATTAAAAAATGGGCAGAAGTCATGAACAGACATTTTTCCAAAAAGACATACAGATGGCCAACAGATAAAAAGATTCTCAATATCACTTATCATCGGGGAAATGCAAATCAAAACTATAATGAGATATCACCTCACTTCCACCTGTCAGAAGAGCTAAAATCAAAACACAAGAGACAAAAAGTGTTGGCAAGGATGTGGAGAAAAGGGAACGCTCTTGCACTCGTGGTGGGAATGCAAATTGCTGCAGCCACTATGGAAAACAGTATGGAGGTTTCTCAAAAAAATTAAAATAGAACTACTCATGATCCATGAATCACAGTACTGGATATTTATCCCCCAAACACAAAAACACGAATTCAAAGGCATACACGCACCCCTATGTTTATTGCAGCTTTACAAAAGCCAAACTGTGGAAGCAACCCAAGTGTCCAACAACAGATGAATGGATAGAGATGTGGAGCGCACACACATGGAATGTCATTTAGTCACAAATGTGAAATCTTTCCATTTGTAACAACATAAGTAGAGCTAGGGAGTATAATTCTAAGTGAAATAAGTCAGAGAAAGACCAACACCATATGATCTCATTCATATGTGGAACTTAGGAAAAAACAACCAAAGGGAAAGAGAGAGAGAAAGAGAGAGAGAGAGAGAGAGAGAGAGAGAAATCAAGAAAGACTGTTAACTAAAGAGAACAAACTGATGGTTACCAGAAGGGAGGTAGGTAGGGTGATGGGGGATTTAGGGGATGGGGATTAAAGAGTACACTTAATCATGATGAAAATAAAATTTAAAAAATGAAATTGGAAAAAAATATTCTGGCCGCATTTTTATAACATTATAAAGTAAAACAGTATAAATGCCCATCAACAATAGACACCTTACATGATGATACAATAGTGATGATAAAGATGCATGTAATGGTATTCACAGAAACATGGGTAGATTTCACAAAAGAATGCTGAGATGAAAATGTCACAAAGAATACATACAGTAGTGTTTGCAGTTTTGTAGCCCTCAAAAATGAATGATTATAAAACATATCACTTAAGGACATATCCAAGTGCAGCAACACCATAAAGCAAAGCAAGGGAATGAAAAATAGAAAACGAGAATGGTCTCATTCTTAAACAGGGTGATGAAGATACACTCCTTTTATTTATTTATTCATTCCTTCATTTATTTATTTATTTATTTAGAATGCTTTTTAAAAAAAGATTTTATTTATTTAGAAAGAGAGAAAGAGGTCACAAGTAGGCAGAGAGGCAGGCGGGGGGGGGGGGGGCAGCAGGCTCCCAGCTGAGCAGAGAGCCCGATGTGGGGCTCGATCCCAGGACCCTGAGACCATGACCTGAGCTGAAGGCAGAGGCTTAACCCACTGAGCTACCCAGGCGCCCCACAGACACTCCTTTTATTATTGTTTAAACTGTACATACACATTACAGAGTGTCTTTCTATATATGATACTTTCACATTAAAAGAAACCCCCTAGTCTATGTAGGTGTTTAGAGACCATTCCATAGTTAACAAAGCATTCTAAAAACTGGGGAGTGCTCATATATATAATTATATATTGAAATAAATTGAAATCATATATTGAAAAATATGAGTGAAAAATAGCATGTCAAGGCACTCAAAACAGCTTCTTACCACTCCAAAATTCTCTGGGTCAATGTGGGATCACTCTGATGTGAATCTCTCCCTTGCAGCTGGATTATGGAAATTTGACAAAGTAAGGGTGATTTTGAAATCACTCTGTGGTAACTGTCAATGCCCATCAAACCAAAGATCACCAGGAACCCGCTTATGGCTGGACGAGTTGATATATTTTTCATCACAATGAAGGACAAGACAGGCCATGAACCACGGGACAGCTCAGGAAGAGGGCATTTGTAAGAGGTTAATATAGGATTTGGGTTTTTGTTAGGTAATTTTGGAGAGAGTTCAAGGGAGCAGGGATTTGGTCTAGATTTGGTCTAGATGTCAGGAAGTGGGAACAATGCTACAACCAGGGTCTTGCGTTTCCTGTAGAAGGAGGCAAATGGGAACAAGGCTGAAGCTTCAACTGGTAAAGAAGCAGCAGTTTATTCACATTAGTCGGAAAAGGGGGGATGTTTTGCTTTTTGTGCCTTGAACAGTCATCTTATTTTTGTCTGTTCTTGGACAAGACTATGTATTGTCTTTACTGTGTTTCATTTCATCATGGTTGCAGTATAATCCTGTGGGATGCCCGTGCTCTGAGATGATGTCCAACAGGAGAACACCATGGCCTTCTGGTGAGTGTCAGCTCATCTCCTACTAACAGCAAAGCCTGTGTGTAAACATCAGGCCAGTTTCCAGATGTCAGGGGCTGAATGAATCTTTGTCATAACAAAGGGCTATACATTCCCTTTTGCACTCTCTGTACTATCTTTTTTCAAGTTTACTGATGGAGACTCATATTTTAGCTATTTCGGTGATATTTCATCTACTTCAGTAATTATTACTAATTTGTTGAAAACAAAATCAGTTTCCTCCTTCTTTAAAAAGAGAAAGACTCTCACAAGGATATGCAATGGCATGAAATGTCATAGCATGGCATGAACAGAAGATCAAGTCATCAATACCATAAAGGTAATTCATTTTTTGGTTCCATCATGTTGTCTGAGTTCAACTGGAGTACTGATGAGGAAAAATGACCATTATGACTGTCTTTGTGTTGGACGGCAACCGCCTCCGTTAGTATAATTATGTGGAATTTTGTAGTTCTCATTAAGAGAGCAAAATGAATGAACTGGCTGTGTCAGGGTCCCTTTCATTCTGTTCCTAGAGTTAGATCTGAGACTAGACCTATAGCAACCAACTTGTCAAAATGAGAAGTGATTGTAGAAAATGTCAAGGGCTGCTCAGCCCTTTGTAACAGGTCGCCTCCCCCCACCCACGAGTCCTTGCTATAAATTGTTCCAGCGGTCCAGCAATAAAAATCTCTTTACTTTGATCCCATCCAAGGTAAATTACAATAAAGGTTGTGCTTCCAGCTGATTAGAGAATGAGTCACTTTCTGACTAATCTCATCTCTTAGAGGTCAGGGTGAGAATTTCAATTTTACGGTCTATTAAGCATGGAGACAGCCCAGTGGCTGCTGGAGCATTCCCTCCCAACAAACAAAGGGTGTTCACTGCCAAGAAAATATCATCCATGCTTCCTTTTTGAAAACCACTCCATAGACAGCAAATAAGATATTTCTAATCCTGACAAATAGTTGAAGTCTCAGAGATCACACAGACTAGGAGTAGGGATAGTAGAGCAGCAATGGTCTATTTTCAGCTTTAAAAATAAGGAGGGACTTGGAGAAGTCAAATTAGACACTCATCATGTAAATTTCCAGCTGTCACAGAAGGATGTAAGTTGTTGCAGAAGCGTAAGAATTAATTGAAAGCTCTGTTTCTGCCTCCAGACATTTGAAAGCATAAAAACAGCATTTATGCTACTGAGAAGACAATACTGTAATGAAATCATCTTCCTTCTCTGACTGTGAAACCATTCAGGGTGGTCCATGTTTTATTCATCTTTGTATCTGCAACTCCTTCTCTATCAATAGGTTATCAATAAATATTATAGAAGGGAAGAATCGATGGGTTGATGCATGGATGGATCAACTGGACAGGTGGATGGATGTGTTTGTTAAGTTATTGTTTCATCAATATATGTAGTACAGTGATTCAGAAGTTCTATATTAATGCACTGATATCTACTAAGGAAGACACAGCACTTTCAAATCATTATTATTTATTCTTACACTCTTCTGACAACAACTGGTATTATAACTTTCTGTGACAGCTGAGAATTTACTCTGTTCTGAGGATAAATGTAGTTGGTATAGCTCATGGATTTTTTTGTATTTTTTTCAATCCCATGCGGCTGACAGAAGAAAACCACATTTGTTCCAAAATTGCTTAAACCTGAAATGCTTTAAGTGGAAACCTGCCATCTACTCACTCACTCACTCATTCACTCACCCGTGTATCCATTCCTTTGCTTATCCATCCATCGTTAACAGTCACTATGTACACTGAGTACTCACTACAGGCCTTCTTTTAGGTACTAGAACTACATCAGTGAACACTGTCGATAAAAATCTGTGCCCTCGTGGTTATAAAGCTTATATTCTAATGGACGAAGAAAGATAATAAACAGGAATAATAAGTAAAATACATAGCATACATGCAGTAAGGTAAAAAAAAACACAGGAAGGGGTGTATTAGTTTGGGTAGAGTGGCTTCCATAACAAACAACTTCCAAATTCCATTGACTTACCACATTTAAAACTTCTCTCTTATTACTATAACCGAATGTTGATCTGACAAGATTTAGAGGAAAGTTTATGTCAATCAGACCTGCAATTACCATCTATGCTGTCTAGCAGACCAGCTGATGGCAAAACTTTCAATTACCAGTGTGTGAATACACCAGTGTAAGACCCTAGGGTCTTACACTGAGAAGTATGCTTCAGTGATTACAAGTGGCATTCAGAGGCTAAAAACAAAATTCCTCTTCCCATATAGAAGCTCGAGACAACTCCTGATTGATTGAAGGGCTCATGACTCACAGTCCCTAGTTACTATTGTCTGAGCAAATGAGGGTCCAGTGTTGGAGGGAGAACAGTAATGGAATAAGAAATAGAAATGATTTAATACTAGGAATCAAATAAAAATACTGTATAAGATTAGAAAAATAGTTATTGAGAAATTCCTTATAAGTCTTCAGACTCTGCAACTGGAAAGTCAGTCATTTATTAAAATTCCATTTTCTTCTTCATTGCCCTGAAATGGTAAACCCCACCTTGACAGCATTTTATGGAAAAAGAGCTGGGTGAAGAAATAAACTTTGATACTCATCCCAACTCTATTAACTCCTTATACACATCCTAACCTCTTAATTTTCTAATTTCCACTATTTATAAAATCTAAAATCAATTGCCTCTCTTACATAATCAGTATACTTTGAGACCTTGAAGGACTATTCCTGAGGAGTAAATGGGACCCAAAACAAGATCAGCTCTCACAGAGGAAGAACTCCAATTCTGAAATCAGCTCAATCTCTGATTTGATTAATATAATCTTGAATATTCAGTGGTCCTGTTTTCTTCCCCTCCTGGAAGTAAAATACACGCTCTCAATTGATACATATTGTTACAGAGAGTCTCGCCAATTTTTACAATTTTTCAAATACTTTGTCCATCAGTCAAAAGTTACCAGGTTTATGAGAAAACAGGATATGACCAAAACCAAGAAAAACAAACAGATCAGTCCCATAAGGGACTCAGAAAATAGAATGATCATTCATAGACTTTTAAGTAATTATAATTTTTCCAAGAAATTACAGGGAAAGGATGAAAGTCAGCAGAGAGCCAGAAACATAACAAAAGCAAAACAAAAAAATCTAAAACTGAAAAAAATTAATTTAAAAATTTTTAAAAAGAAAAATCTAAAACTGAAAAACACAACTGAATTAATGAATTAAAGAGCTGTGCTCAGCAGCAAATTAGACATAGTCAAGCATAAGATTAGTGAATTGAAAGATCAGAAAAAATATACAAAACGAATTCAGAGATATAAAGGGATAAAATGTGGAAAGAAGTATAAGAGATACATGAAAGCTATTGAATAAAACTAAGATACATATTTGGAGTATCTGGAGGAGAGAGAGGGGAAAGAGCAATATGTGAAGAGATGTTATGTGAGCAATATTCAAATATGACAAAAGATATTAATAGATGCAGACTTAAGACATTCTAGATACCTCAAAATGTACAAATATAAAGAAAAGCAGACATAGGCTAGATGTGTTATAGAAACCGTGTAAATCCAACAGAAAAGAGGAAGATATTAAAAGGAGGCAATGGAAACTACTGGTACAATTGATTCTTGGACAACTCAACTTTAAACAGCATGGGTTCACTTACATGTAGATTTTTTCCAAAATACTGGTAAAATTTTTGAAGTTTAGTGACAATTTGAAAAAACTCACAGATGAACTGCACAGCCTGGAAATAATTTCTTAAAAATCAAGAAAAATTTAGGTATGTCATGAATGCATAAAATATATGCAGACACTAGTCTGTCTTATCATTTAATATCATAAAATACATACAAATATATTATCAACAGTTAAAGTTTATCAGAATTTATGCAAAGACTTACAGACCATACAGGGTACTCTTTGCAGTTGAGAAAAATGTAAGCAAATGTCAAGATGAAGGATTAAAGCACGACTGCATGAAATTACTTGTAGTATAAACTGTTCTGATGTAGTAATTTTGTAGTCCCCTCCTGTTGCTACCGTGGTGAGCTCCAGTGTTGCAAGTGCATGCCATGTGACACTAGTCATCATCACATGGACGGTTATCTCTACAGTAAACCGCATATCCCAAGAAAAAGTGATCACTCATGGTTTTCCTATTTGTTGTTTTAGTGCAATACCTCAAACTTCCAACAACACCACTGGACCCATACCAAGTGCCACTAGTGATGCTGCAAGTGCTCCCAAGAAGCAGAGAAAAGACATGGCATCATAAGGAAAGGACGAATTGCTTGACAGGCACGAAGATTGAGGTCTGTAGCTGTGCTTAGCCAGCAGTTCAAGACATATGAAGCCAGTGGAAGACCATAAAAAAAAAAAAGAAAAAGAAACTCATGAAGCCCTTGCTGCAGTTAGAACCAGCAGGTGCAAAAACCTTGGCGCTTTTTGAAAAATACCTAGCTCATAATGAAAATGCAGATTTTATGTAGGTGCAAGATTGCTAGAAGAAAGGCATAACCTATAGATTCTAATCATTTGGGGAAAAAATGAAATCTTTATATGATAACCTAAAGCAAAAGGAAGGTGAATGATCTAAAGATGGAGAATTTAATGCCCACAAAGGATGGCTTGATAATTTCATAAAGAGGTTTGACTTTAAAAAAAAAGGTCAAGATAACAAGAGAATCAGCTTTGGCCAACTAAGCAGCAGCAGATGAGTTCCTAGATGTTACTTACATACTCACTGAGGAGAAAGGATATTTGCTAGAGCAGGTTTTTAATGCAGGTGAAAGTGCCCTATTTTGCGAGAAAAAAAAATGCCACAAAGGACATTTGTTACTAATGAAGAGAAACAAGCACTAGGATTTAAGGCAGGAAGAAATAGGCTGACTGTATTGTTTTATGAAAGTGCGGTTTGGTTTATGAACAGGACTGCCCTTATTGTAAAGCAACCCCAGAACCTTGGAGGGAAAAGATAAACATTAGCTGCTAGTGTTTTGGTTGTAGAACAAGAATGCCTGATCAATGAGAACCCTACTTCTAAACTGATTTCATCCATGCTTTGTCCCTGAAGTCAGGAAATAGCCTGCCAGTAAGGGACTGCCTTTTCAAGTTCTTTTGATATTGGACAATGCCCCTGGCTACCCAGAATCCCATGAGTTCCACACCAAGGGCACTGAAGTGGTCCATTTGCCACTTAAATATAATGTCTCTACTTCAGCCTCAGATCAGAGGGCCATAAGGACATTTAAGACTTGTTATACATGGTACTCTATGGAATGGACTGTCAACATTATGGAAGAGAACCCTGATAGAGAAAACATGAGAGCATGGGAGAACTACACCACTGAAGATGCCATCACTGTTAAAGGAGAAGCCTTTCATTAGTTTTCTTACTGTTATATTACCCTACATTAAGCTTCTCTCTCCTAGTTGGAGAAATTGTGTATCAGCCTATCATTACAGGTAAGTGGTTTTAAAAAAGTAACAATGTTCCCCAAGCTGTATTATTAATATGACTCTAATACCATACACCATAAAAAATTGTCTAACAATTCATTCATTCATGTATAGGCTAGGCTACCACAAAGCAAGAGTATCAATTACATTAGGCCACCAAAAAGCAATCATATTGCTTCTTCCTCATTATCAATGCATGAGTCATCATACCTATAAATAAATGCAAATTTCTTTTTCACATTATCTTTTGAGGTCTAATGTTAATAAGATATGTAATGTCTACCGTATTTTTTAACGATCTATTTATTTATTTATTTATTTATTATTTTATTTTTTTTTTTAGAGTATTTTTTTTTTAAGATTTTATTTATTTATTTGACAGAGAGAGATCACAAGTAGGCAGAGAGGCAGGCAGAGAGAGAGGAGGAAGCAGGCTCCCTGCTGAGCAGAGAGCCCGATGTGGGACTCGATCCCAGGACCCTGAGATCATGACCTGAGCCGAAGGCAGTGGCTTAACCCACTGAGCCACCCAGGCGCCCCGCGATTTATTTATTTTAGAGAGAGCGCACATGTGAGCAGAGGGAGAGGCAGAGGGAGAGGGAGAGCGAGAATCCTCAAGCAAACACTGCTGAGTGTGAGGCCAGATGCAGGGCCTGACCCCAGGACCCTGGGATCATGACCCAAGCTGAAATTAAGAGTAAGCTGCTTAACCAACTGAGCCACCCATATGCCCCTAACATCTACAGTATTTTATATCATAGAGGACAATACTGGTATAGGGACTGACAGATGGTTCATCCTATAAACAGATGATGGAAATTTACATTATTGATAAATATAATACAGTACTATAAATGTATTTTCTCTTATGATTTTCTTAATAAAACTTTTTTTCTTGTTTACTTTATTGTCAAAATACAGTATATAATACTGGTAACATACACAGTATATGCTAATGAACTGTACATATTATTGGTAAGGCTTCTGGTCAACAAAGTCTATTAAGTTTTCACAGAGTCAAAAGTTATACATGGATTTTTGACTATGTGTGTGGGGGGGGGGTCAGTGTCCCTAATCCACATTGTTCAAGGGTCAACAGTACTTTCAAAAAAGCAACAGCATAGTGACATCGGATCTCTCTCTTTTTTAAAAGATTATTTACTTATTTGACAGAGAGAGAAAGATCACAAGAAGGCAGAGAGGAATGTGGCGGGGGGGAAGCAAGCTCCCCACTGAGCAGAGAGCCCAATGTGGACCTCCATCCCAGGACCCTGGGATCACGACCTGAGCCAAAGGCAGAGGCTTTCACCCACTGAGCCACCCAGGAGCCCCTGACTTTGGATTTCTTAACAGAAACATTGGAAACAAAAAGCCAATGGAATAATGTCTTCAAATGAGTGAAACTTAATAACTTCTAACCTAGAATTCAATAACAAGCAAAAACATGCTTGAAAATTAAGAGTAAAATAAAGCATTGTGAAGAAAAACAAAAACTGAGAATATTTATCACTAGGAGAACTCCACTAAAAAAAAATACTGAAGGGTTCCTTTAACCAGAAAGAAACACAGAAATGTAGTAATAATGGAATGGAAATCTAAGTGAATACAGACTATAAAAAAATAATATCTTGTGGGATATTATTGTTAGTCTACATGATGTATTATTACATTAGTATAGGTTATACGTTAGTCATATCAATCTGAATGTCTGTGTCCCCCTCATAATTCATGTTGAAACATAATCCTATTGTGATGGTATTTGAGGGTGGAGCCTTTAGCGGGTGACTGCTCCCCTTATAAAGAAACTACAGGGAGCTCCCTTGCCCCTTTCACAATGTGAGGATGAGAACACAACTATCTATGAACCAGGAAGCAGGCCCTCAGAAGACAACATACCTGCCAGAACCTTGATCTTGGTCTTCCCAGTCCAAAGACTGTGTGAAATAAATTTCTGTTGCTTATAAGCCACCCTGTCTATGTTATTCTCTTAAAGCTGTCTGAACGGACTAAGAGAAAGTATGTATGTGTGCAAATCTCTCTAAGTATAAATCCATATGTATGTACATGTGTACAGATACAAACAGATATACAGATATTTAAAATGTACTATAGCACTAGAAGGGGAGTAAAAGGAGTTAAAGGATTTTAAGATTCTGGTACTGTGTCAGAAGTGCCAAAGGTACTAATTTATACTAGATTTTAATAAGTCAAGAGTGTATGTTGTAATTTCTAGAGTAATCATTATATAAGTGATAAAAAATTTTTAAATAATAGAGGAGAGAAACAGAAAAAATATATAGACAACTGAAATTAAGGAAAAGAAATATAAAAAACAATGGAACAGATGGGACAGAGAGTGAGTATGTAGGTGACACATTTTAAGTAAAATATATAAGTAATTTTGTTAGTACAAATGGAATAAATATCTTAATGACAACAATTGTTGGACAGGATTTAACACATACATGCACAATTACATGCTACTTATAAGAGATACACCTTAAATATAAGGAAAGAGAATGGTCAAAAATAAAAGAATAAAAGAGGATTTACCAAACACACACTGAAAGAAACACACACACACACACACACACACAACGCTGCTGCTGCCATAACAACAAAGAAAGTGAACTTTAAGAAAAAAATCAGAACTAGACATCAGGATGGAGTTTTCATAACGAAAAAGGTTTCTGCACACCCATAAAATATCACACAATCCAAAATATTTAAGCATGCAAGACTACCATTTCAACATATATAAAGAAAATATTATCAGAACTAAAAGGATCAAATAGAAAACCCACAATCATTATTGAGAGAGTTTAGTATATACCTCTCAATATCAGATAGAATACAGAGAAAAAACGATCAGTAAGGATACGTGGTATTTGGACAACACAATTAACAAACATCATTTATGAACATATCTAGGTTATTCAAATAAACAACTGCAGAATTCTTTTTTCAATGGTGTAAGAAACACTGAGCAAAACTGACCATTCGCTGGGCCAAATTTCAAAGATTGAAATCACATAAAGTATGTTCTTTGACCGCAATGGAATTAAGCTAGCAATCGATATCAAAAAGAGATACAGAAAAATCCCACAGAACTGGAAGCAAAAGACAATTATAAAGAACTCATAATTAAGGAAAAAGATGGAAATTAGACAACAGAATGAAATAAATTTCTGAAATATGATTGATATAAAAATGGAGGGGATGTAGTTAAAGCAGTGAAAACAGGAAAATATGTGTCCTTAAATGCATATATTAGAGAATACAAAGGCTACAAAATCAAACATCTAAACATAATTAATGTAAGAAAAAGCAGAATGAGATATAACATATGGAACCTGGATATACCAAAAGGATAAGACTATATCCATTGAAATATCAGGGAATATAGAAACTGGAAAAGTTTGAGTCATCACAATGTTAGAGTTACTTGAGAAGAATCTGGGATCCAAATCTCAGTCCAGAGCAAAAGTCATAGAGAGGATTCCATATGGAGACATGAGGATATAATACTTATTCACCTAAAATTCATCAAATACCATAGGGAAAAGCTGAATGACAGTGTTCTCAGATAACCTTCTCTTATAGATTAGCCATGCTTAGAATGACTTTTCTTAAACATATCAATTATACTCACAATTTTTAAATTAAATATCCATGACACAAGAAATTAATGAAAAATATAATAAACCCAAAGAAAGTAAAAAGAAGGAAATAAAGAAGGCAGAAAGCAATAAAATTAAAAACAAATACGCAATATGGCAAAAAGATACAAATGTTACAAAACAAGAAATAGAACTGTCATTCTTCACAGATGATAGGATTGTATATAAATAAAGGCTCCACAAAAACGGTTACAGATTAGAAGTAAATTCAACAACATTTCTAAAGACAGGGTCAGACTACCCAAATCAATTGCATTTCCACACACCAACAGTTAAAAAATAAAATTTAAGAAAGATTATATCTGTAATAACATAAAAGCCAAATACTTGGAATAAATTTAATAATGTTTTAGACTTGTACCACAAGACTATAAAATATTATTGAAAGAAATTAAAAGCAAATAAATGGAAAGGCCATAGTGTTTCCATATTGAGAGACTAAGTTTTAAAAGATGTCAATACTCACCAAAAGTATCTATTGATATAATACGATCCCTATAAGAAATACCAGTAGGGTTTATTTTGTGGAAATTGTTAGGTTGATTCTTAAAATTTATATGAAAATACCAGGGGCCTATAACAGCCAGGGCAACCTGAACAAAAAACAGGTTGCAAGTCCACTGGATATAAAACTTTTATATAAAACTACAATAATCAAAATACTGTGGCACTGGCACAATGTTAGACACCTTTTAGAGCAGGCATAAATAATACTTGGTTTATGAAAGTGACACTGTAGATCAGTGAAAAAGTGATGGTCATTCTAATTAATGGTCCTGAGTCATGTACATATATATATTCAAACAGAAAAATAAATCCCTAGCTCATAGCATACACAAAAATCAGTTCCAGGTAGACTGTAGGGCTAAAGGTGAATGTTAACTCAGTAACAATACAGAAGATCACATAGAAGAATATTTTCATGACTTGGGAGTTAGGGGAAGATTTCTTTGACAGGATACAGACCCCCCCCCCACTAATCAAATAAGAAAAGATAAATTAAGTTACTAAGAATTAGAGATTTCTGTTCTTCAAATCGTATCTGTAACAGAAAGAACCAACATCGTTTGTATGCGGAATATATAAAGAGGTTCTTCCACTGAGTTAGTAAAAGACAGACGATAGAAACATAAGCAGACTTGAACTAGCACTTCACAAAAAGAGATGTTTAAATGGTCAAAAAATATCTGATAATATTCTCATGAGTAATGAAATGTAAATCTACGACACACCCAATAAAATTATAAAAACAAAAACCAAAAAGTAAAAATATAAATAACCACCACTCTGGTGCATTGCTAGCGAGATGGTAACATGACACAACCACTTTGTAAAGTCATCTGGCATCATCTAGTGAAATTGAACACATACATATTCTATGACACAGCCATTTTAGTCCCACGTCAATATCCAACAGAAATGCATACACGTGTGGACCAAGAGACAAGTACAAGAATCTTTATAATACCATTATAGCAGAAAGCTATTACAACCCACTCAGGCAAGCTAAGAAGCGTCCAAGACTGAAAACAGCAATTTGTACATTACTTACTTGACTCACAGATGTATCACGATACTTTTAACCAGAAAGCAAAGTGCATTATTGGTAGTTTTTCCAAATAGGTAGGTGGAGAAATAGCCAAAGGAAATAATTTGATTTCATGGGAAAAGAAGACATCCAAATTACTTTTTGCATCCTAACTTGCAGATGATTAAATTCCGCTTAGAAAATGAGATTTTGGACTTCTGGGGAAGGTGGTGGAGCAGGAGGACCCTAAGCTCACCTCATCCCACAGATAAAACTAGATAACACCCACATCAGTGAATGTAACCAAGAGAATGACCCAAAGCCTGGCAGGACAGACTCTCCACAGCTAAATATAGGTAAGAGGACACATCAAATAGAGAAAGAAGGGCAGAGATGCAGTTGGGAGCTAAATGGACCTATAGGACTGTCCCTGGGAGAGAGGGATACTGCAGGCGTGGAAAGGGGAGAGGAACAGAGGAGCTCCCCACCCCAGGCATCCCAGGCATGGAGAACCTGCACCAGGAAGACGAATTCCCATAACATTTGGCTTTGAAAACCAGAGGGACCTAATTTTGTGAGGTCTTAGAATCAGCAGGGCTTAACTCCTGGGACTTAAAGACACAGAGGGCTTGGTTCCGGAACTGCCAGGAGGGCAAAAGGACCCTGAATCCCCATCCTTGAGGAGACAGCACAACAAAGAGCCCCACTGAGATAAATCACAGAAGCAGCAGTTTGAAAAGTGCCTGGGGGTATAGGGGAGGGCGATGAGCTGTTTAATCTCAGAGCGTGTGCTAGAGGGGTACAGATCACTGGGAGACTTCTCTAAGAACAAAAGAGCTGGCAGTCACCATTTCCCCCTCCATCACCCCCCACCCAACCTAGACACACAGACACTTGGGAGAGCCAACTTGCTAACAGTGGGCCATGCCCTTGTATCTTCCTATGAACCTGCCCCCTCCAATAAGCTCTTTAACCAGGCCCTATTCAAAGTGGTTCTGTAAGACTGGCAGTGTGCAAGTAGTCCCAAAAGGGACCAGCACCACTCCAAACCGACTCCCGCTTCATAGAGAGGGGGAGATAACCATACACCCCAGTCCCACGGCAGCCCCAAACGTGGGCTGGCGGCAGACACCTGGTCTGACTATAGAGCTTGCCCGCCAACAAAAGCAAGGGAGACAACACAGGGAAGGTGCCCTGCTGTTCAGGGCTACTATACTTCTTGCAAATGTCTGGTCTGACCCAACTCAAGTCCAGGGGGGCCCCAGACTGGTCAGTTGACACCAGAGGGACCACACCCTGCCCACAAGCAGAGAGCACCATTGCAAACAACTTGACTGAAGGCAAAAGCAGCTCAGTCACAATCGTAGTGTACACACAAGCAGAGAGCACCATTGCAAACAACTTGACTGAAGGCAAAAGCAGCTCAGTCACAATCGTAGTGTACACACCACACACATAGGAGACACCTGTGAAGAACCAGGTTCTGGTGAACATGGTATGTTACACTGTAGGGCCCTAGAATATTTCTTCTTTGTAAGGCTATTACTTTCAAGAGAAGAAGATATAGGGGTTCAGTTCTTAGATCATGTGACTCTTGATCTTTGGGGTTATGAGTTCAAGCCCCATATTGGGCATGGAGCCTACTTTAAAAAAGGGGGGAGAGATTGAGAGAGAGAGAGTGCGTGCAAGAGCAGGAAATGTAGCTGACTTTCTTAACACAGAAACAGACACAAAGAGTCAGACAAAATGAGAAGACAGAGGATGGTCCTAAATGAAAGAACAGGGCAAAATCACAGCAAGAGAGCTTAATGAAATGGAGATAAGTAATATGCCTGATAGAGAATTTAAAGTAATGGTCATAAAGACAGTCACTGGATTTGAGAAGAGTGGAGGACCATAGAGAGATTCTTAACAAACAGATAGAAAACATAAAAAAAAGAAGAACCAATCAGAGATGAAGAATTTAATAAGTGAAGTTGAAAATACACTACAGGGAACAGTAAACTAGAGGAAGCAGAAGAATGGATTAGTGACTTGGCGGACAGAGTAGTAGACAGCAATCAAGCTGAACAGGAAAGAGAAAAATAATAATAAAAAAGGAAAAACAGACTTAGGGAACTCAGTGACACCATTAAGCATAATAACATTCACATTCCAGGGATCCCAGAAGGAGAAGAGACAGAAAAGGGGGCAGAAAATGTATTTGAGGAAATGAGGCTGAAAACTTCCTGAATCTGGAGAACAAAACAAAAATCCAGATCCAGGGGGCACAGAGAGTCCACAACAAAATCAACCCAAGACATGTAGTAATTAAAATGGCACAAAGCAGTGATAAAGAGAGAATTTTAAAAGCAGCATGAGAAAAGAAAACTGTTACATAAAAGGGAAATCCCATAAGGCTATTAGCTGACTTTTTTAACAGCAACATTATAGGCCAGAACAGAGTGACATGATACAGTCAAAATGCCGGAAGGAAAAAAACCTGTAGCCAACAACACTCTAACCAGCCAGGCTGTGTCATTCAGAATAGAAGAGATAAAGAGTTTCCGAGACAAACAAAATTTAAAGGAATTCCTGGCTACTAAACCAGCCTTACAAGAAAGGGGACTCCAAATGGAAAACAAAGACCATAAGCAGGAGTAAGAAAAGTAGGAAGCATAAAAGCAGTAAGATTAAGCATATCTATAAAAATCAGTCAAGAGAATCACAAAATAATAGAAAGTTAGGTATGACAATACATACCTGAAACATTGTAGGAGGGGGGCAAAGGACAGGTTCAACCTTGAATGGCCATCAACTTAATATAATATAGATGGCTATATGCACAAGATGTTCTATGCAAACCTCATGGTAACCACAAACCAAACATCAGTAATACACATGCAAAAAATGAGAAAGGAATCCAAGTACATCACTAAAGAAAACCAGCAAACCGTGAGAGTACAGAGGAAAAAAAAAAAGGAACTAAGAATGACAAAAAGAACCACAAAACAGATAACAAAATGGCAAGAAGTACATACCTATCAACAATTACTTCAAATGTAAGTGGACTAAACACTCCAATCAAAAGATACAGAGGGACAGAACTGATAAAAAAGGAAAGACTGATCTATATGCTGCATACAAGAGACAGATTTCAGACCTAAAGACACAGGCAGATTGAAAGTGAAGGGATAGGAAAGCGTTTATCATGCAAAAGAATGTGAAAAGAATGCCAAGGTAGCAATACTTTTATCAGGCAAAAGAGACTTTACAACAAAGACTGTTATAAGAGACAAAGAAAACTATATAATAATAAGGAGGACAATCCAATAATATGTAACAATTGTAAATATTTATGCTCCCACCATGGCATCACCCAAAATACATAAAACAGTTAATAACAAACATAAAGGAACTAATCAGTAGTAACACAATAATAGTAGAGAACTTTAACATTCTACTCTCATCAATAGACAGATTATCCAAACAGAAAAATCAACAATGAAAACAGTGTCTTTGAATGACACATTGGACAGATAGATTTAACAGACATATTCAGAAATTCCATTCTAAATCAGCAGAATACATACTCTTTTCATGTGCACATGGAACATTCTCCAGAAGAGACTACATACTAGGCCAAAGTACAAGTCACAACAAATTCAAAAAGACTGAAGTCATACCACGTACCTTTACTGACCACAACAATATGCAACTAGAAATCAACCACAAGAAAAAACCTGGACAGACCACAAATACATGGAGGTTAAATGACAAGCTACTAAACCACAAATGGGTCAATCAAGAAATCCAAGAGGAAATAAAAAGTATATGGAGACAAATGAAAATGAAAACACAATGGTCTAAAACGTTTGGAAAGCAGCAAAAGCTGTTCGATGAGGGAAGTTTATAGCAATATAGGCCTACCTCATGAAGCAATAAAACTCTCCAATGAACAACCTAACCTTACAACTAAAGGAGCTAGAAAAGAACAAATAAAACCCCAAACCAGCAGAAGGAAGGAAATAACAAAGATTAGAGTAGAAATAAATGAAATAGGAGCTTAAAAAAAAAAACAACAATGGAACAGATCAATGAAACCAGGAGCTGGTTATTTGAAAGGATCAATAAATATGATAAACCTCTAGCCAGAATCATCGAGAAAAGGTGAGAGAGAGAGAGAGGTAAAATAAAGTCAGAAATGACAGAGCAATAACAACAAACATGACAGAAATACAAAAAGATTATAAGAGGATATTATGAAAAATTAAATGCCAACAAACTGGACAATCTTGAAGAAATGGATAAATTCGTAGAAACATGTAACTTTCCGAAACTAAATCAGGAAGAAATAAAATATTTGAACAGATTATCAGCAATTGTAATTGAATGAGTAATTGAAAGACTTCCAATAAGCAAGAGTCCAGGACCAGATGCCTTCACAGATGATTACAGAGAGTGACTACCTAGTCTTCTCAAAGTACTACAAAAATAGTAGAAGAAGGAAAACTTCCAAATTCATCCTATGAGGCCAGCTTAACCCTGACACCAAAACAAGATAAAGATACTAAAAGAGAGAGAACGCTACAGGCCAATATATTCGATGAGCAAAGATGCCAAAATCCTCAACAAAACACTAGCAAGCTGAATCCAACAATTTAATTAAAGAAATCACTCACCATAATCAACTGGAATTAATTCCTGGGATGCAAGAGTGGTTCAATATTCACAAATCAATCAAAATGATATATCACATAGATAAGAGAAAGGACAGAAACCATATGATCATTTCAGTAGAGGCAGAAAAAGCTTTGCCCCCCCCCCCAGCTGCTAGGGAGAGCAGGATGGTAATTTCATACTCATCTTGTGAGTGACCCCAGACATCTAAGGATGGCCTTGGGGAGTTGTCTGTGGCTCCGAGAAGACGTGTGAAGTCAGGTGGGGCTAGAAGTGAAGAAAGCTTGTGGGTGGTTTTCACATGTAGAAAGAGACCTCATTCTGTGAAGCCTCCAATTTTAAAACTAAAAATTTTTTAAAGTAAAAATACCATTCTCTGTCTCTATTTTGCTCGTGTATGCTCGCTCACGCTCACCCCTACTCCTCCAGAATTCTACAAAGGCATTGCTAACCCTGGGTGGGGCTAGATTTTAATTCTACTCTCTATCCCTGAATTTTAAACATGCTTTTCCTTCTTTCTTTCCCCACACCAAACCCTTCAATCCTCAAATCTGGCTTTCCACACACAGGCGAGAAACTCACGCGACTTTGGCACAGACAGTGCACTTCCAGCTGCCATCGAGGCCCGGGACCCGACACTCGCTGCACACTCTCAGGGAGCAGGCCCGGCATGGATCTCCTCGGTCAAATATTAAGCCCAGGTTTCTCTGGCAGTGAACACAGACTCTGTTCGTTTGTTGCTGAGTCTTCCCACTTCTACGTTTTGCTTCTAAGAGTTCATTTTTCAGCTTCCTAGCAGGAGAGAGGGGGAAAAATCACTTAAAAAACAAACAAACAGGAGTGGAGCTCTCTTCATTGAAGGGGTATTTTCATTTGGGAGAAGACTTGAAAGAATCAAGTAGTCAGAGCCAGTCACTTTCAGAAAACACAGTTTCTCTCTTTTGAATCAACAATCCTTTGATACCAGTAGTTGAAAAACATAGTGCTTGTGTCTTGCATTTGAATTTTAACATCCTCCACTAGTGCTACGATTTTGCTCTTAGTACTTATTGCCATTCTATGCAAACTTCTCCAGTAGACTTTCAACAACATAACACTAGAACACCACTGACCTGGCGGCTCGCACAACAGACAGGATGCAAGAGTCTGAAATCAAATTTGGCAACACTGATAACTTCTCTTCAGTGATCCAACAGAGAGTTTTCTACAAGGACAGGTCCCACCATTTCAGATCTCAATACCTGTGCTTTCGCATTTGAGGCTTTCTAACAACTCCCACCGACTTCTGGTTTTGCTGTCAGATATGTCTAGGCTAGGTGCTGTCATGAATTAGCTGTGCAGCTGGAGACAACAATTCACCCACTATGCCTTGGTCTCTTGATTTCTTAAAATGGGGGTAATAAGGTTCTTACATAATTGTTTTGAAGATTCAACAGGGTGTGTAGTGCATAAACAATGAATCTTGAAACACTGAAAAAAATAAAATGTAATTTAAAAAAAAGATTCAACAAGATGATAGATATAAAGATACCAGCATGGTACCCTGCAATTACGAAGTGAATGCTAGTTCCATGTTCCTTCTTTTACTACCTGACATGCAATCTGTTTAGATACACACATGAGAATTGAGCTATTTAAAGGGATGCAACAAAGCAATTAAGGAATTTTATGGGAATGCAGAATCTCAAGCCCCACCTCAGACAAAATCTCCAGGTGATCAGAGTTTGAGAAGCAAAGCTTTGGAACATTTGAGCTCAAATTTGGGTATACTCTGGAATCACCTGGGAAGATTTTAAAAATAGTGATTCTCGAGTCTCACCCTTCTCTCTGCCAGACTCTGATGGCATTTTTTTTAAAGTGGTACTATTTATTCTAATATACTGCCAAATTTGGAAGACAGTACTCTAAAAGATAGGTTCGTCTCCACTTTAAAGTTTCAGAGACATGTTGTTCCTTTATGCTATCCATCTCCAGTCCCTTCTTCTTCTTCTTCTTTTTAAAGGTTTATTTTGGAGAGAGATATCGTGCACATGAGCAGGGTGTGGGGCAGAGAGAGGGAGAGAGAGACAATCCCCAGCAGACTCCCTGCTGAGTGTAGAGCCTGAGTGCAGTGGGGCTGGATCTTAGGACTCTGAGAGATCATAACCTGAGCCAAAACCAAGAGTCGGAGACTTAATCAGCTGGGTCACCTAGATGCCCCTTCAGTCTCTTCTTGAACACAATATTTCTGTTCCTGAAAAAACAAACATCCCAGAATCAGTGTACACATCTACCATTTCCTTTTACATTTGTGATACTGCACTTCGTTATATCAGACTAGACTAGCATGTCCCCAAAAGCAGGAATGATGACTTTAGTTTCTTGAATATACTGTTTATGACCCAACTCCGTGCTAGACTCTAAGGTCCTTAAATGTTATAAACTATTTACTGCTTCTTTGGGGTCTTCAAAATAACTTGTGAAGTATTACGATGTCATTCAAGTTCAAGATTGTGAGTAGTGTACATAAAACCAGAAACTAGGTCTTTTCATTCCTAGCCTTATGAGAGATTTCTAAATGCGAAGGTTTCTAAAACTTTTAACTGTCTCCTCCATTTATCCAATGACCATTTCCTGAGTGTATATTGTGTGTCAGGCCTTTTGGCATTTGGAGACAAGAATGAATCAAAACAGGTATTTGCTAAGAAATTCCCATGATCCTCATGTTAGTCAATAAGGGGACAAACCAAGAAAGATGATGCATGGGATACAACAGGCAGATACAGATTGCTCTTAAGAACTCGTTCTTATCCACCAGAACACAAGCAAGAACCCACAACAAGTTTTCCTCATTCCTGGTTTAGAGCTTACAAAAGGGTCTTTGTGCCCTTTTTTTCATGAATGACTGGCTTATGAAATTGAATGTAAGAAAAGCTCCACACAATTTACTTTTGAAACCTGTAGAAGCTACAGGCTTTCAAATAACAGAATGAGTTCTCATTTGAAAACCACAATTGTATTATCTGGAGAATGACAAGAGATGTTTGAACACCTCGGGGCGAAAGGGACATAAAACATTGCTTATTCGAAATCTACAACAATGCATTCAACATTGTCAAAGAAACCAGGTAATTAAAATGGGTGGAACAAAGATAGCACTCATGAGGGGCACCTGGGTGGCTCAGTGGGTTAAAGCCTCTGCCTTCGGTAAAGGTCGTGATCCCGGGGTCCTGGGATGGAGCCCCGAATCAGGCTCTCTGCTCGGGGGGAGCCTGCTTCCCTTCCTGCCTCCCTGCCTACTTGTGATCTCTGTCTGTCAAATAAATAAATAAAATCTTTATTAAAAAAAAAAAAGATACCACTCGTGAATAGCAGTCCTACTTGAATAAGCTCCTGGGCTAAAGAGTAATAAGTGGAGAAAACAGGGTATTCCAGGACATTCCAGAGCCAAACTCTCTTCTGGAAAACAATTCCATGAGCAGGTATCCGAATCACTTAGCAGGTCCTTAGACTGGGTGAGATCACTTGGAGAAATTATGGTCATACACTGAAACATTTTCTTTTTCTTAAGATTTTATTTATTTGAGAGAGAGAGCGCACACACAAGTTGAGGGGGACAGAGGGAGGAGAGGGAGAACCAGACCCCCCCCAACCATTGAGCAGGGAGGCTCACACAGGGCTCGATCCCAGGACCCTGGGATCATGACTTGAAACACAGGCAGATGCTTAACCAGCTGAGGCACCCAGGCATCCCCCAAAGTGAAACATTTTCATTGCATCTTTCTTTGTGCTCTACTGACAAGACTCTATTGAGCAATCAGGTTTCACCTAGTTCAGTTCTTGCGTCGGAAAAGACCTGGGGCCCCATGTAAATCAGGCCACAAGGAAACAAGAATTTCAAGGTCCCAACACACTAGTTGGGACATCGCTAAGGCAATTGGTGCTGATGGTTGCACATATTCTGGGAGTCATCTCTGAGACTGTGGGAGAGGCTGGGAAGAATCCCAGAGGCTGGCAAAATACTAAGTGGCCTGCTTTTTTCAGATCGCTCTTAGAAACTGACCTAGTTTAATCGTGCCTGGGATGATGTGCGTGAAATGAACAGAGCCATTTTCAGACACTCAAGAGGAAAAAGGTTGAAAAGGAAAGAAAGTATGTAAGTGGAGAATTGGTATCAAGGAGAAAGGGAACCTAGGGAACCTGGAGAGAGGAATAGGACAGGAGATGTCTTCTCCTTCTGCTTTACTAACCCTCTGCTTGCTAACAAAGCAGGGTAGGCCTTCCCTGGACTTGGTTCCTGCCTTGACCGACCCAGTCTGAGAAACGTATCTGAGGAAGGTGACTCTCTGGGCTTCAAGCATGATATCTATTCATCTCCCGCACCTACACAGGCTAGAAATGCTTCTGGTTCCAAGCAACAAGCTTAGAAATCAACTTCATTTTTTTGGTCCCATAACAAGATATCCAGAATCAAGTAGTTGTTCTTGCATTAGGTCAGCTACAAATCAGGTCACTAAGGGACTCAGGATCCTTTCATCCTGAAGGTTCCCTATCTTCAAGTGGTGGCTTCTCATTCTTATGCAAAATGGCCAGCCAGCTCCCAGACAGCATCTATGTTTAAGACTGGAGGAAGGGACAAGCTGTGTCAGCGATACCTCTTTTTTTTAAATTAAATTTATTTATTTTCAGCATAAATTCATTATTTTTTCACCACACCCAGTGCCCCATGCAATCCGTGCCCTCTATAATACCTGTCTCTTAACAAGAACATGAAAATTGACATGGCATTCCCCCAGCCCCATCAGACTTCTCCTCAGGTTCTGCTGATCAGCTGCAAGGGAAGCTAGGAAAGGGGAAGGAGAAAGATGGCATAGCCCTGCCCTCTGGACCTGATTCCTGTGACTAGCACTGGTCCCTGACATGTGGGATGGGATTCCAAGTAAAATGTTTAAGAGCAAGTGCTTGCTTTACCACATTCCGTCTACTTTTCATGGAAGATGACAAAGTCCCAAATACTGTCTACTCTGTGAGCCTGAGTCCTGGTCTGAGGAGGCTGTGAAAGAGAGTCCTCAGCCATTTTGTTATGGACAGGGAGCACAGATGAGAAAAAAACCTCCAAGGTTTTTTTTTTTTTCAATGTTTTCTTTTCTTTTCTAAGATTTTATTTATTTATCTGACAGAGATAGAGAGATCACAAGTAGGCAGAGAGGCAGACAGAGGGGGAAGCAGGTCCCCTGCTGAGCAGAGAGCCCGACGCGGGGCTCTACCCCAGGATACTGAGATCATGACTTGAGCCGAAGGCAGAAACTTAACCCACTGAGCCACCCAGGCACCCCAAACCTTCATGGTTTTAAGCCACAAAGACTTTAGGGCTGTTCCTGTAGCATCACTGAGCACTCATGGGTAAGTCCAGCCTCGTCCTGCATCTGGTTGGTTCTTCATCTGAGTTCCGTATGTCATTTTGTTCTACTTTTACTGCTGCTTCCCCAGAGAGGTTTTCTCTGACCACCAAACTTCGGCAGATTCCCGTCTTACTCTCATTCACAGAACCATGTTTTTTTTTTTTTTTTTCCTTCTGGCACTTACTGTAATTTTTTTTACTTACTGTAATTTTTCATTGTACATTTATTTGGCTGCTTTTGCTGGTTTAGTGTTTGTCTTGCCAATTCCTCTGTAATCTCTGTGAGGGCAAGACTGTTTCTGGTGTGTTTAGCTATGCACATTACAGCACATAACCTAGGGCCCAGAACTTAGCAGACACCATTTGGTTGAATGAATAAAAGAAGGCAGAAGCAGATGTTAGTAAGCATCGGAAGGAAGAGGAAGAGGGAGGGAAGGAAGGCGGGGAAAAACGCAATAAAGAGTAAAAGGAAGGAAGGAAAACTCAAAATAAAGATAATGTTTCCTTTTATATCTTCCTCCAAGGGTGTTTATAGGAGTCAGAGGCAATAAAGTGTGGTAGGGTGTTCTGTAAATTACAAAGGTTTTACAATATGAAGCCATCATTATTAAAAGGAAATTTGAGAAGAGAAAAATGTACAATGTGGGGTCTGTTGAGAATAAAGTCAAATTAAAATTGGCTAAAACTGAGATCAGACACACTCTGAAAAAGAAATCCATGCCTGAGAAAACTACAGAATGTTCTCAATTACTCGTTAAGGACTTCCAGAACTTTCTCTATCTTCCTTAACTTCATTCCTACACTGTTGTTCAGAAAGCAAAACCACTGCGATTCTTGCCGATATCAACAGTCTAACCAATTACTCTATTTGTTCTTGTCTGGAGAGAAGCGAAGAGTACGGGAGATGGATGGAAAAGGGTAGTATAGGTAAATATGGCCCCAAATCAACTGTTAAAAACTGATGAAAAATAAAAATAAGAGCCCGGTGATGGGTATTAAGGAGGGCACATACTGCATGGAGCACTGGGTGTTATACAATGAATCATGGAACACTACAGCAAAAACTAATGATGTACTGTATGGTGACTAACAACACACACACAAAAAAGTTGAAGACATTTAATACCAGCTAACACCAATTCTTTATGTGAGATGAATTCAGGATGCTCTTGCGTTTTGAAACATCCTTTTATTCCTTAGATTTCCTTGTTGCTACACAGATGTGCTGATATTAACATGCAAATTGATGACCCATACCTAACTGAAATCTTAAAGACTGAAGAGATGAACGATGTCAGCTGTACTCAAATGATACAATCTTTTCACTGCTATATCCTGGTAGCATAGCATAGACATAGCATAGCATCTATGCATAGACATACTCCTTTCAAATTGGGAATTGCTTTCATTAAAATTCCTGCCACATTTGTGTGGCATTCTTTTTCTTTTGTTACCCTGTCTAGACTCAATTGTACTGCACATTATTTTGCACCAAAGAAGATAGAAATTTTGGAATGGAAGCAATTAGCTGCTGGGAAGAGGAAGCTATTAATAACAATTCATAAAGCATCTTTGATTCCTTGATGCCTTCAACAATCCCCCATCTCATCTAGCAGAGCACATCAAGGCCCAAGAGAGGTAACAAACAAGCATGGACTGTATCATGGCCCAGAGCATAAGGCTCTGAAGGCAGACCGCCTGGGTTCAAATCCTGACCTTGTTGTTTTTTATCTCTGAGACTTTAAGAAAATTACTTAGCCTCTCAGTGTCTCAAAATACTCCTGTAGAAAAGAATCATAATAGCTACAATCTTGTAAGGTTGTTGTGTGCATTAAAGAAGATTGTGAACGTAAAGTGCTAAGCCCAGCTTGACGTGTCATGAGTATGAAATAGGCAGTTCTGGTAGGTGTCTCTCCATAGCTGTTCACCTCTTCTTTTTTCTTTTTTTTTTTTTTTTAAAGATTTTATTTATTTATTCGACAGACAGAGATCACAAGTAGGCAGAGAGGCAGGCAGAGAGAGAGGGGAAACAGGCTCCCTGCTAAACAGAGAGCCTGGTATGGGGCTCGATCCCAGGATCATGACCGGAGCCGAAGACAGAGGCTTAACCCACTGAGCCACCCAGGAGCCCCTGTTCTCCTCTTCTGTATTAGTGGCATGTCTAGCTATACTCGTGCCCACTCAGAATGAAGACTACATTTCCCAGTATCCCTTGCAGTTCAGTTTTGTCATGAGACTAAATATTAGTGGATAGGATGTGATCAGAAATGATATAGGCAATCTCTAGGTCAAGACCCTAATGGGAAAGGGCTATCCCTTTCCCTTGAACCCCTCTTTCCTCCCAGAGGCTGGGATGAGAACAGAGGAGTGAGCCATCTTGGTTTATGAGCTAAGCCATCAAGGCAATGAAACAACAAAAAAAGACAAGGTGCCCAGACCCGTTTTATAATGGAGTCACAAGAACAGTATCATGAAGCTACCAAATAACCCAGGCTTTTCTAGAAAGAGCAATGTATTTCCATCTTACTTAAGCTGTTATTATAACATGTCTCTGTCACCCACTGCCAAAACCATTTTCCAACAAATATAATAATAACAACTCATTAAATATTAGGTCTTCTCCGTACTGTCCACTTATAAAAATGTTGCTATTGGGTTCTGCTGCAAGGCCTGCATGCTATTCCTTCTCTAGAACTAGAGCCTGATATCCCTTTAAGAGAGCAAAACCACAGTGACTGATGAGAAATATTGTCAAACCAGAAACAGTGAGACAAAAATTACTGAAATAATATATGTAATATACGTAAAATAGGCAAAATAACGTCACTGCAGCCTGATGCCAAGGACTGCAGAGCTCCTAGCATTCCCATCTTCCATTTGCATCCAGAGGCAATGCCATTAGTGCTAGACTGGGGCTAGCTCATAATAACTTAAGGAAAAATCCAGGGGCGATCAGATCTCCTTTCTGTACTGATTAAAAAAAAACACACACATTTTTTTCATTTTGATTGTCACTTCCGTGTGCAGAACCTATTTTTTAAAACCCAAACAGCAGAACACAGCCAAGATAACCATAAACACTCCGTTTTAACATCATGTCATTAAGCACTGGCAACATCCTATGAGAAAGACATTATGATTTCCATTTTAGCATAAGAAAATGAAATCTCAGGTAGGAAACTTGCTGTGGGCCACAGGGTATGTAAGTGTCACCATCAGGATTCAGGTCCGTCATTTTAGATTTCAAGATCTATACTCTCCCCCCCAGATTCCTCTTGATTCTTATTCTGTTAACATATTTTTTGCTCAGAAAGGACACTGAACGTAACAAATGCTATTTCTTTCCTAGTTGTGCAAAGTGTGCTAAAAAGCACACTCAGAGTTAAACCTCAGTAAACATGAAGGGTTGCTTCTGTCTGACCTCTCCCACCAAAAGCCATCTGTCCAAGTAGCCTCTTATCACAAAGTCAAACATTCCCCAGTGGGGCTGTTCTTCAACAAACACCCCTCTGGTCCTCATAAACTTTATCTAGCTTTTGATTAGCTTTCAAATCAAGGACCATTAAAAAGAATCAAGACCATCTGAGAAATGGGGACAAGTTCAGTCTAGATAGAAAGCCGCTTCAGAGAAAGTAGTGAACAGGATTGAAACAACACTTGTCTAGACAAAGAAACCTTGGGAATTGTGCCAATTTAATGAGTTTAGAAAATTGTCGCAATGATTGAGGGCATTGTGGAACCTTCATGTCTGCAGATGACGCCAAGCACTTCCTGGTAATAAAACACTCAGCTCACAGGAATACACCAGGAGATCTCACAAAGCCATGTAAACAGACAAACAACCGTTTATTAGCTATAGTCTGAAAATCAGAGCAGAAACGGATCTCATATTTAATGACCAAACCAAGTCTGGGAATACCTTGGGATAACTATTAATAATGATTATCTCAATTTCCTGGCCCCATGAGGAACAAAGATGTGTTTTGTTCATCTGAAACCCAAAGTATACCTTTGGTACCAGATACCTTTGGTACCAGAACTTCAGAAGTTCTGTTATCAATGTGGCAAATCACTCAGAAAAAGAAGGGGTAAATACAGAATCAGCATAGCAAAAAAGAAAAAAAACAGACAAATTACAGGGCTTTTCAACATTACTGCTCTAACATTGAGAGGATTATCTTGATGGGAGGAAATTGGGCATTCATATGTAAAGAAAGATAACTTAAAGAGAACATGCTGCCCTTTGAAAAATTCTTGAAAACTGCTTCTGCTACTGAATATGGGCACACACTAGTTTTAATTTTGACGAACACAGAATTGACATTTATTCTAAAATATCTATAAATTGAATTTGGGTAAACTAAATTATTTTAAATGCAGCAAGGAAGGACTTACATGCTCAGCAAAGACAATTGTCAGTACTTAATTTTTCCCATTTTACCTCTTTAGGTGGTACTTATGGGAACTCATATTTTCATAACTGCAGGTGATTACATACAAACCACTTCCAACAATTTTCCTGGTTATCAGTAGCAGTACATAGTATAAGTGATGTCAAGCCACCATTTCTTCAAAATTCACCGAGGATGAATACAAATATTATTTTCTTTATGTGTTATTTTTTTAAACCAAAGTTGACTTTATTACATTTAATTGCAGTAAGAGATATCATGATGTTTGTTTCACTGAAATTCACCTCTGACAATTGCTTTCAGAGTCCATGAAAAGGAAGATGAAATCTGTGTTAAGCAATAAACAAATCTAATTAATAGTTCTTAATTATACCCATTTTTTTCAGATTGCTAGTTGTTTCCCAATATTCCTTCTATTCTTTTATACTAATAATAACCCGAAATGTGAGTTGCTTACATGGTCACGCAGAAGAATACATTTCCCAGTGACATATTCAAGCTCCCTTGCAGCTAAGTACAGTCATGTGACAGAAAAGAAATTCAACAACCGGAAATTGTCTCTGGGAAGAGTGTGAGTTTTTAAAGTTTAAGTCCCATGTATTTGCTAATTTTCTATAATGAAGATATTCACTTCTATAGTGAAAATGTACAAGAAAATATTAAATATTTCATTGGATTGAAGATTTATGATATAAAATATATTGTAGACACTGATGCTATTTACAGATCCTAGTGAGTTTAAACACTTTTGAAAAATCCTGTACTATAGAGAAGTTTCATTCATTTTTGACATTTGCATGGAGTGTTTATGAATTATGCTTAATTTCTCTGCAGTGAAAGAATGATTAGAAAAATTAGTAAATGTGGGCTGTCTAGGTAGCTCAGTCGGTGAAGGGACGGACTCAGCTTGGGCTCAGGTCCTGATTTCAGGGTCCTGGGATTGAGGCCTGCGATGGGCTCCGTGCGCTCAGCAGAGAGTTTGCTTCTCTCTCTCCCTCTGCCCTTCCCCCCTTCTGAAGCACTCTCTAAAATAAATAAATAAATCTTTTTCTTTTCTTTTGAAGATTATTTATTTATTTATTTTATTTGACACAGAGAGAGAGAGAGAGAGAGAGAGAGAGAGAGCGCACGCAAGTGAGTACAAGCAGGGGAGTGACAGGGAGAGGGAAAGGAGAAGCAGGCTCCCCGCTGAGCAGGGAGCCCAACACGGGACTCGATCCCAGGACCCTGAGATCATGACCTGAGCTGAAGGCAGGCACCCAACTGACTGAGACACCCAGGCTCCCCGTAAATAAATAAATCTCAAAAAAAAAAAAAAAGAAAAATTAGTCAATGCATATCAACCTAATATTACAGATTTAAATCAATTAAACCCTAATTCCTATTAACATATAAACATTCATATAAACTCTTGATATAATAAAATGGTCATGTGCTTAAAATCTAAAATGTCAGACGTGATATTTTTGCTAGTGAAGTTTTCATTTGTATTATTTCCTTAGAAATCAAATGCCTATTTTCCCAAGAATATAGTAGGTATTTGCTTAAGTAGAACTTCCCTGCTGAACTGACTACCTTTGGAGGACAAGTGCTCTCACTCACCCTCCCAGCCCCAACATCCTCCCTCAAGAACAGCATGGGCTTTATGGGTCTTTATTTCTTCAACTTCCAGTAAAAAAAGAATGGTAGTTCTTGGATGTGAGTGTCAATTAACCCGTGCTTGCCTGGGAGGCATGTCCTCTATGCCAACCATGGCTAGAGCAGCAGGCAAGGAAGGGAAAAGCGTACTTGAAAGGGGAATTTGGAGAGAGGTCAAAGACGAAAGAGAGAACATACACATTCTACATAAGTGACAACTTTACTTATGACTACAGTGACCCTATTATTTCAAACAAAAAACAATATGGTCTGGCAAGTATATTTATTTATTTGGATAATCCAATGTTGGGCATGTCCCCAAATAGAGGTATGTGTGGCCCTTTCCCAGGGTGAGCCCTCCAAGTAACAACTACTTGGAAGAAAGAGCTATAGAACCCAAATTTAAGTTCATTCCCCTATATAGGTGTATATATGGAAATTCTTAAGTTCTCCAGTAATAAAAGCTCTAAGGTCTTAAATTCATTTAAAGCAGAACTGGATTTTCTTTTTTCATTTCTCTGTGACTCAGAAAGAGTTTGGGTTTTATGAGGGAGCCAGTATGTTCATGCTGGGAGTTTCTGTTAATCCACTAAGAAGCTTTGTGGCAATCCCATTAGGATTGAAACAAAATGTTTACCAAACCAGAAGTCCACTCTAGTAGTTCTCCTGGTGTTTTATGGAGACAGTGAGCCTTTAGAGTTTTCAGAAGGTCAAACTAATTTTGTTCTTAGTGGTAGTGATAAGATTCGGAAAAACAAACAGCCCCACAGATCAAACATTTGTAGAGTATTAAAAGGATATTATTGCTTGGTACTTACTGGTCACTCTAACTTCCAGGCTGAATGTGTAACTCTTGAAATCACTTCAAATCCATCTGAACTGAATATTTAGCTTATCCGCGGGACTCCAAATAGCCAATTTGAATACGCTTTGCCCTTCCGTTTCTCCCTTCTCTTTCCTTCCCTATTCTGTTCTAAAATGGTGGGATCAACCACATAAAAATAAAGCCGTAATGGCAGTTTCCAGGCTGGGATCGGGGGTCTCCTGACGACACTAAGCTCTGGCTTGTTTCATGGTCTCAGCAGAGCCAGCTGTGTGGAACAAAACATAACACACTTGCACTTGGATTTCAGTCAGCCTAAAGACTAGAACAGCACGAAGAACTCCTGTCAGTTTTCACTGTGTAAAAGTGATGCTTCAGTAAATGTCAGAGCAACTCTGGATAATGTTACGCAGCTTATAGGTCAGAACTACCCATCAACACCAGGCTGAAGGAATGTTTTCTGTTTTGTTCCATTTCTCCAAGAGGAAGGCGATGGGGGGACTTCTAACAGGGTCGGAAGAGGTGCCCTGATGGCGTAAACGTCACGACATAGAGGAAAGAGATTCAACGTGGGACAGGAGACTCTCACTGCTGATGTTTACCAGTTTGGCAAATTATTTAGGAGAAATTATTAGGCAAATTAAGTTTCAGTTGCTACAGCTATCAGAGTCATACAGATGACATGGGAATTAAATGAGGATCACTTGAGAATGAGTAATCCCTTCTCTGGTGTGAGGCTGGCTGGCAGTGAAGAGTTTATCATTCCCTTTTTCCCCTGACCTCCTGAAGGGTCAGATACATCCCCCTAGAAGTTAAAATTGACCTAAGAGGGGCATGTGAGCTCTGCAACCAGCCGGTGGGGCTACACACCAGAGCAGGGCCACTTACTAGCTGTGCAAACTGGGATGAGTTATTTAACGTGGTACTTCAGTTTATCCATCTGTAAAATGGGATATTAATAATTCTTATCTTGTCTGGAAAATGAATTTGTAAACTGTCCCTAACAATTCTGCAGACCCTTCTGCTAGTTCTTGGAACTTTCCCCACCTCCGGATGCACTGTACGGTTCTTCTAGAGAGGCAATGAAATGCATTTCCGCTGTTCCAGCATGAGCCATGAGAGACTGAGTAAGGCATAATCACCCCTTGGTAGTTATGGCAGGACCATAATGGCAGGACCCTGTGAGACCATCTAACCTCACAGACAGAAGCCAGAGTTCTATCTCTGATAGCTGGTGGGTTCCAGTCCAACTCCATCTTATCTCTTAGACTAGAAATGTCCTGTGGCTCAACGAAGGTGGTTTATTGGGGCTTTCAGGTGTATATGCTATTCACAAGGCTAAAATCTACAAGGTGGTATTTTCAACAGGAGAGGTGAACAAATTATGCCCTTGAGCCAAATCCAGCCCACCACCTGTTTTAGTAAATATAGTTTCGTGGCCCATACCCATTTGTTTACACGTTGTTTATTGCTGCTTTCAGACTACAAATGCAGACTGAAGCAATCATCACATAGAACATATACCCGGTAGCACCTAAGGTATTTACTATCTGGCCCATTACAGAAAAATTTTACTGACTTCTGGTCTATACCATGGATAAAGCCTGATTCATGACTGCAAACTTCTTTAGGTTTCTGGGTCCAACGAACATTAATATTGTGTCTCTGCTCACCTTTATTTTTCTTCAATATTTCATTTATTTATTGGAGAGAGAAAGTGAGATACTATGCGTGCAAGAGTGGGGGATGGGGAGAGAGAGAAGCAGGCAACGGTGGAGGATGTTTCCAAGGCACCAAGGGCAGTCCTGTTTCCATGCCAGTGTGTACGTGCACGCGTGCGCGCACGCGTGTGTGTGTGTGTGTGTAACCAGGGGAGTGCTCTGTGAAGCTGGGAGGTCCAACCTCACAGAGACAGGAATGGAGAGACAGCAGAGCCTCGGGGAGGGCGGGCGCTGGAGAAGAGTCCTCACAGGCCATGTTGACCTCAGCTCCCAGGAACAGCAGGTGCTTTGGGCTCAGGCAGTGGCTAGAGACAGCTACACCTGCTGGGCTGGGCTTTCAGAAGGGGCAGCTGGGCCCAGGTACCCATTCAGGACCCTGAGATCAGAAGGCAGACACTTAACCAAGTGAGCCACCCAGGCTCCTCCTCTGCTCACCTTTATTACCCCAATAATAAATACACATTTGGCCTACAGAAAGTTCTCAGCAAATGTTGATTACTTCTGAATCACAGATCATAGGATGCCTTGGGCTACATGTAACAGAAAATCAGACTGACATCACTATAAGTAAGATGGAAATATAGTATAGTGCTTAGAGAAGAAGCCCAGCGGTATAGCAGGTTCTAGGACACCAGGATGTTGGCAACAATTCTCTGCCATTGTTTTGGCTCAGCTTCGTCACTGTGCTGACTTTCATCCTCAACAGCAACTGCGATAACACGTTTCATTGAATATGTACAGTGGGAAAGAGAACCTTCCAGAAACCTGGGCTATATGTTTGAGTGGGTCACCGTTGGCCTTATGTCTACATCTAAACCAATGACAGCTGTTTGAGGACTATTAGTCAAAGGATGATTAATTAATGTTTAAAAATCCACTGCTGGAGGTGAAGAAAATTGAAATTTGTGTAGGGAGGAAGAAAAGAGAAATGTATGCTGTCAGACCAGCAGAGTTCATTACTGAGACAAGCCCAAGAGTAGGAGCCAAAGAGAACATTAAGTCCAGATAAGTTTTCATGTACTGTGGCCAAATGGAAATGACATCTTCTCGGTAAGAGTAAAGCCCAAATGAACTGCTAAAATTATAAACTGAAGATTTCTTAGTCAGGCGAAGTCACAAAGTAGACATTTAACAATGTTTGTTTTTAGGCGTGGAAGATCAGGTAGAGTAATATTTTGTTAGTAAGATTTTTTGTTTGTTTGTTTTAGGAGAAGATACTATGAACCATGTCTTCTTTTATGTTAGGGCGAGCTCTTCCAAAGTTAGAAAAATCTAAGGTACAAAATGATCAACAAAGATCTTTCTGTGCTTCCAAACTCTATTTTTTTTCCATTTGCATTCACTGTTGGTAGCTCGATTTTATTGGCATCACCTCCTTCCTCTTTTTTCACTGCATGAAAGCCATCATTAAAGCAAAGTAATTTGTTCTTCACAGAGAACATTTAAAATACTCTCAGTCTGTAATAGCTGAAACCTGGGTCTAGATATCTCCTACCATTTCTTCCTGCTTGTTCTGAAGGAAAATAAATATATTGGAGCCTTTTGGGTGAACCTAAAATGCTCTGTTAGTAGGTAGACACCTCTTTCCAGACTATAGTTCATGCCTGGAGGTAATTATCAGGCTTGCCATGTGCCTTCTGGGTGCAGAGCACCTTCAGGAACACCCAGAGACCAATCTCATTTTAATTAATGCCACACTTTGGGGCTACGTGGGCTGTAGTACACAGCCAGGCATCGGGCCTAAAGCACTGATTCAACACAATTTTGACATTTCTCTATGTTTCTATTTTAAGAATAACCTACTGCAATGAATAAACACACAAAGAAACAATAAATTCACTGCTTTCCAAAGTCTTGTTGACTTACTTTCCATATCACTTACTTCTCTGTAATCATCCTAATTCTTAAAACTTTTCTTGGTCTTCCATTTCCTTCTGAAACTCATTAGCAGATTCTGAAGGCAGTTTTGTGGTTCATAGTAAACAGTTAAAACACAGTTGACAGGTAATTGCCAATGTCAAATCTTTTTCACATTTCAAGGCCAAGCTCAAGCGTTAGCTCTTCTGTGAAAACCATTCCTTCAGTTTTTTATTCATAATTAATTGCACTTCCTCTGGACACTGACAAAATATCAACCTACACTTCTATAACACGGTAAAAACAATCACCACAACAGTAATTAAGATCCCTGTTTGGTCTGGCAAACTTCTTGGTTGGCTTTTCCAAAAGCTAACTCTGGAATGTAGATTTGTGTGCAAGCGACTTATGGAGTACCCTTAAGAGGACCACAGAAGGAAAGGGCGGAGGCAGGAGAGAAAAGGGGGGAGGGGCTAAGTGAGGGTCTGGTCTTTAGGGGAAGTCCCATCTCAGCATGATTCCAGCGGAAACTGTGAGACAGAAGCTCCATGGCAAAGGCTGTCAGCCATTGGCTTGGGGCTGCCCAGCAGGGACAGAAACTCCAGTTTGCCTGGTACTTGTGGCTCTCTAGCCCTACCACCACCACTAGTCCCCCAAGGGTAGTCCTCTAAAGAAGGTACTAGATACCATCCTTAGCAGTAAACATGTGAAAACTGGGAGAAGAGAGCACAGACCCACAAGGGACCTGAGTGGAGCTCAGTAGAGCACTGCTAGTGTTCACCACAACACATACCAACAATAGGGCCGATGATTCTAGCCAGCAATTATTAAGTACTTGCTGTATGCCAGCATTCTTCCAAGCCCTTGATAGTATTAGTTTATTTAATCCCTACAACAATCTTATGAGGTGCCTAATGCTATTATTTCTGTTTTGTCAAATGAGGGAACTAGATTTATCCATGGAAACAATCTATCTAAACTGACACAAAGACTTCACGGTGTGACTGAGATGTGAATCAACAAACGTGGCTTGTGATTCAACAGCATGTACTCAAAACACCACACCACTCACTTTGGTGTGGCTTCTCAATATACAAAACTGTTAAGAGTGACAGAACCCAAGTCATCTGGCCTGGGCTCATATGTTGATAGCTGAGAACAAAAAGAGATAACATATTTAATACAGTTGGTGCAGGGAAAAAAAAACCCTCAATAAAATATTAGCCACTATTTTTTTTAACGATGAGAAGAACATACAGCAGCTTTAAAAAATCTATTTTCTATAAAGGTATCACTTGGGTCTATCAGAGCCTCTCTTTTGCTTTCGTCAAATAAGTTTGAAAAACCAGGAAATCAACAACTTCATCCTCAATAGCTCTGTTGTATGTTACACAGTCCACTAAATTTCTTTACGGAGAATAAGGAAAAAGGACAACAGAAGAAACAGGAAAGGGGAAAAAGAGTGTAACAGATTATTAGGGAAAGTTATTGGGAATGATAGAAGCAAACATTCTGAAGAAATTCGTATTCATTGTACTTCGGTGTTTCTGAGGCTGCGGCTATTAAAATTGTGTTCTCCTGAGTAGAGTGATTTTTAATTCCCCCGGGCAGATCATCAGTTACCAGCTAGTACCTCACCTCCCATAAACAATATAACTTTTTGCAGCACATTAGGAAATTTAGTCACTTTTCGTGACTGGAATACAAATGCCAAAAAAAATCATTTCTGATATCTTTAAAAATCATTAACTGCCTTAACCTGAATTCCAGGCCTAGAAAAACTACAATAATTTTCATCCAAGCCTTTATTCCTTTAAGATTGCTTGAATTCTTATGAAGGATGGAAATAAAAGTTTTGGGCTCTTAACTATGAAGTAAGCATCAATCGAGAATATTTCAGTGTATTTCCAATTCTAGGATCCTAGTTCCTTTAGGCACATTGAATATATTTACAACATAAGAAGATAACCATATGACAAGTTTTCTCCTCAATAAAAAATGAAATACAATAAACTTAAACTTTTTGTGGTCTTTTCCTTATGTTTGTGGAAATGGTCTTTTCCTTATGTTTCCTTACGTTTGTGGAATTTTCCTTATGGTTGATTTCCAGTTTCACAGCGTTGTGGTCAAAATGATCACAGTTTTGGGAGACATGTAAGACACAGAAGCTACCTGCTGCACAGCTGGTAGTCACTGAGAAGGGAACTCTATTTATTTCTGCTCCTCTCGTCAGAGGTGAGATGGAATAGCCAAATATATTTAACAAGCAACCCAGCGCAAGCAGCAACCCATCCCAAGCAGCAACCCATCCCAGTGGGTGTGACAGCCAATCAGAACAATGCTCGCACCGTTCGGAAGAGGTGGTGCAACCAATCAGAATGGCTGTGAGCTGAAACACAGGTGAGGTCATGCCTCGGAATCCAGCTAAATATCAGCCTTGCCTACAACGGATGGGAAACTCAACTGGGCCCATTCTACTCAACATTACTCACACAGAGACTTATTTTTTTAAGAATTCAGGTTATGGATGGGATAAAATGAGTTTTCATCTCTCCAGATCCCCTTCTGCTCTCAGCTATGGTGGGAAGGAATTCTCAGAAAGACTGACCTGAGAAAGGCATTATAAATAAATAATTGTGAACTTACGTACCAGGCACTACACGTGTATTGTCTCCCTTAATCCTCGCAACAATACTATGAGGTGGGCGATTTTATTATCCTTGTTTTAGGGATGAGGGAACTAAGGCATGGGGAAACTGAGTCACTCGAACAAGGTCACACAATACATCTCAGAGCTGGTATTCAAACACGGGCAGGCCTTCTACTTCACTACTGCTTACTATATTATTAGCAAATAATTGCTAAAAACGGTATTATTACGATATTATTAGCAAACGGCATTTTCATCAGCACCATATCATCTGCTCAATTCCATCCTCCCGTCTAGCTAATGATAAAATATCCAAGACATTCTCTGATGTGTGGGCTACTGCTGGGGACCCATAATGTCACTGACCAACATTTGTCTCCAGCATAGTCACAGTTGCCCAATTTCTGATCTAACCTGCTTCAAAGAGACAGTAGTCAAGAAAAGCAGAAAAAATTTTAAAAAATATATTACCTTATTCTCTTGTCCTCCACTTTTTTCAAGTATTCATCTCTCTTTAAGACTCCCAGGATCATTTCCTTCTCATGATCTAACAGAAATGACAGATTGATAAACTCCGAGTTCTTAGACATGGTATTCCAATAGCAGCTCTGAACAGCGGTGGTCGAATCTTCCAGGAAAATTGATATCCACAGTTCTGGATGCTAATCAGGTATTCTTCCAGGCTACACAGAAAAGAGACACCACTGGGATTACATTCCAAGAAAGTCTTTATTGTTCTAACCGAGAAAGATCACCAAAGCCTTTGCTATAGTGTCCAGTCAGGGGGCAGCTAAGTTTCACCAATGGTGACAAAAGCCAGTCCTTCAGAATAGCACAGAGCAGGAATCATATCTGCTGGGGCAGAATCCAGAAAACCCAGGGAAGACAGAGAAGGCAAAGGAGAGAAAAACTAGGTAGGAAAATTAATTAGGCCATTTCCTGAAGAGCACACACAGTGTCTACTGTTTGGAATAGTGATATACTTAACTCAAAAAAAATGTTAATCGTAAGCAGGCAATTATTAAGTAATTTATTTAATAAATTATTTTTTATTTTATGGCTTATTATCATGAAATATTATTTATATTTAGTTGATTCCAGGTTCTCTGTGCAAATTCAGCTTTTCTGCCTTATAATTAGTTTCCTTTACTAGCTCAGTCCTGCTACCACCCTTCCAGCTGACCCATGGGTGAACTGAGTTACCACTGTGGGACACCAAGTGCACAGTCTGGGCTGTTCCTTAACTGCCTCCCCCTATTGCTTCCCTTCCTCCCCACAGCTGGGATGATTGCATGAAAAGCACTGCTGGCAAAACAAATATGAATATGAAAACAAATATGAACCAGTGCTACATGTATCCCTTGGAAGGTTTCCTACAACCGTAGCAATGAATGAAAAAAAAAAAATCAAGTTACAGAAGACTTCATGCAGAATGACAGCATATATGTGAAAGAAAAAAACTGTAGCAACATTATGTCTAATTTAGAAATATATACATTTGTAGTATCGATACAAGGGATTTCAAGGGGAATTCGGAGATACGATCAAAGAGAATGCAGGAACTTCAACCATATTGGATAATGTTTTACTGTCAGGATGACTATATCTCATGATGTACATATATGTGAATTATTCAAGGTATCTATAACATACCACAAAATAGCTGTTCCAAAACTTCCCCTTACCAACATAAGAAGCTCACCGGGCCTTGTTCCTCACCCTAACTCTTGGGCACATTCTTTTACTAGCTTGGTAGATAGAGTCTCTCTGTACATCCCCATAAGAATGAAGATTCTAGGCCTACGGCCTCCTCCCCTGACAGTGTCCCTTAATCGCCCTCCCAGGTCTATGAACTAGAGTCTATGTGCAAGTTACACTTGGTTTCCTTGATTATAGCTAGGTTTCCAAGCATAACTAGATACCCAAAGGCTGCTTTGGGGCCTCCCAGTTGCCACAAGGCTAGGCTGACATCAAAATCTCAGGAGATCAGAAAGGACAGGGTCTTGTCCAAAGCCTAACTTTCCAAAGTCCCTAGGTGTTTGTTCTATACGTTGTACACCAAACCATAACTTGGCTGAAATAACTCAGAACTGAAATTCTTCTGATATGGCCAGGAGCTAGCCCCCCTCTGAGAAAACTGCCCTGGTCAGTACAGACTTTCCAGATGGACTCCAGGCCTTTCCTCCATCTTCAAAATCCTAGAAGCAGCAGAGATCTGAGAGTCCCAAGTTGATGTGAATAGGAAGCAACACGGTTAGAGCAAAGGGGGCCTTCAGAAAGGTTAATGGTTTGGTTTTCACATCATTGGCAACTGTGGTCTCCTCAGATGAAGAACACAACTGGTTTTTCCACCCCTTTCGTTGTACATCTGGTCTCACTGAAATGGAAAAGCCACTTGGAACTCATGGATGAAAATGCTACCATTACAGACAGGTTCACTTAGAATGTATGTTTTTAAAGATTTTATTTATTTATTTGACAGACAGGCATCACAAGTAGAGAGGCAGGCGGAGGGGGGCGCAGGGGGAGCAGGCTCCTTGCTGAGCAGAGAGCCCAATGTGGGGCTCAATCCCAGGACCCTGAGATCATGACCTGAGCTGAAGGCAGAGGCTTTAACCCACTGTGTCACCCAGACACCCCTAGAATGTATTTTATATTTGAAATCTCAGATTTGAATGCCCTGTGTGAGTATTCTGTAGAATTGTAATTAGAAGTTATTCAAGGGGATAGGAGCCACCAAATGTTTGAGTTGAAGCTTATGGCTATCCTTGCCATGGATCGTAAATGCAAATCATTGGAGAATAAAAAAAGGGAAGGCAGTAACACCTCAAGGTAGCCTCTGAAAGTGACAGAGAAGATGGGAAATCATACAAGGATATAAAGGAAAGGAAATGGCCCTGGGAGAGTTTCATTAACAAAATTAGCCCTAATAGATTTTTACTCATGTGTACCAAGACTGAACAGAATGGATTTATATATGAGTGGCCAAGGAGATTAGAAGGAGCTAAAATTTTATCTAGAAAATGAGGGTGTTTCCTCCAGGAAGTAGAACTGAATTGTGATTTTAATTTAGTAACATGGAATCTAACTGATAATAGTCCTTCTGGAGAGGAGACGGTGAGCCTGGGCACAGACAAAGGAGAGCTAAGGAGCTAGATGCCCATGATGTCCATCCAGGCGCTGACCAAAAGGAAAGCACTTGGGCCTTAAAACGAAGGTAACCCATTTATTCCCTGTCATGCATGGTCCATGTTGAGTGATGGGGCCTCCATCTAGCAAATTTCATGACATTAATCACGCGAATCATACAACCATTTCCATTTCCTCTTCATTGAATTTCACTTCCTCCTGGACACCTCTGATTGTAAATTGGCTTGCCATAAAGCTCTTTCTGGGGAGTGGATGCTGGGCCCTGCTAATGGAACACTCTGTGTTTGGTTGTATTTGAACCTATGGCTAATCTGTTATCTGTATAACAACCAAAAGAAATTTCTGAGCCTTTGGAGGACAGCATCTGGGCTGGGATGAATTCACCTAAATCTCTATAATTGTTTAATGCCTCTTTTCAGCTAGTTCAAAGATCCTTCTGGAGAATCCTTTGCCCCCTCACACTTTCATCAGGTAAGAAAAAAGAGTGAAACAATCACCAGTGCCTTTTAATACCGGATTCTCATTATTATTATTATTATTATTATTATTATTATTTAGTTAAACATGCCTAGTAAAACACTAGTCTGATCAGAAGAAATCCGTTTTTGTTTTATTTTTCAATATGTTCACTTAAACAGAAATATTTCCGTGAACATTTCAGATGTGAATTTTCCCCTCTCTGCCCAGCAGCCTTGCCAAACTGAGCTAAACTATTTAAAAAGATGACAAAAATGTTTCTAAGTCATTCTTTTGCCTTTAAGCAAAGGCAGCTTTGGACAGATCATTAACTACTGAGCACCAGAAAAGACACAACAACAAAAAATTCTTGGGGTGCCTGTGTGCTCAGTCGTTAAGCATCTGACTCCCAATTCTGGCACAGGTCATGATCTCAGGGTCGTGGGATCAGGCCCTGCATTGGGCTCTGTGCTCAGTGCAGAGTCTGCCTGAGATCCTCTCCCTCTCCCTCAACCCCTCCCCCGACTCTCTCTTTAAAAAACAAAATCTTCAAAAAATTCTCACAGCATCACCAAAAGTCATCATTTTTTAAAGCATATGGGTTTTTTTAAATTTATTTTTTACTTTCAGCATAACAGTATTCATTATTTTTGCACCACACCCAGTGCTACATGCCATCCGTGCCCTCTCTAATACCCACCACCTGGTACCCTGACCTCCTACCCCCCACCCCTTCAAAACCCTCAGATTGTTTTTCAGAGTCCATAGTCTCTCATGGTTCATCTCCCCTTCCAATTTCCCCCAACTCCCTTCTCCTCTCTAACTCCCCATGTCCTCCATGCTGTTTGTTATGCTCCACAAATATGTTTTGAGCAACACACAGTGAAATATAATACCGATTGATATTTTAGTCAAAGGAAAGAGTTGAACACAGCCTATTAAGGAGTACTTAAAATGCAGCTCTAAAAGTGAACTATTTCTGGAAGGGCTCTTAGGATGAAATTAATAAAAATAAAATCAGCTTCTTGTTTGTCACTGTGTGACAACACAACAGTGTGGGAGATTTCTGGCACACTTAGAGATGCTCAGGATACACGTGAAACAGCACATGCAAAATGCACCTGAGAGTGCCTTTCAAATGGCTGAGCCAGCAAGAATCCACGTGTCTGTCAAGGACCACAGAGATAAAGATGCCGTGGGGAGTGAAATAAATAGTTCTTTTCACGACAAAAGACTCAAGGGCTGGTGGTATGGAATCACATGCATTTATTTTCAGTAGCGCAGTTTTTTCCTACATGGACAACTGTGTGGCACATTCAATGGCAGTGCAGTAGTTGAATTATTTTTTTTAAAGATTTTATTATTTATTTGAGACAGAAAGTGAGTAAGCCAGTGAGAGAACATGAGTGTGTGTGGGGGGGTGTCAGAGAAGCAGACTCCCCGCTGAGCCAGGAGCCTGATGTGGGGCTCCATCCCAGGACCCTGGGATCATGACCTGAGCCGAAGGCAGACTTAACCCACTGAGCCACCTGGGCGCCCCTGAATTTTTTTTTTAATTTCACAATGTTATTGATTCTCTGAACATTAATTGGGAGGCCAATTATATTAGCAGCTTTATAGCAATGTTCCAAGAGTGGAATGTTTCACAGAAATGACTAACACTTAAATAGCTCAACTAATCCTTAGAAGTCCTTCACTAAATAAGTTCTAATACCCCCATTTTATAGATGAGAAAGCTGAGGCCTAGAGAAGTTAATTCACATGCCCGAGTAGTAAGTAACTCAGCGCAGTTTGGCTTCAGGGACCCTGCTTCTAATGATTAATGAGGTTGCCTCCCAGTCCCTCCATTGACCAATAGCCTCCCACAAGATGTTGTAAGATATTATATAGAATTTTTTTAAAAGTTCTTTAGTCCAACAAAATTTCATATATGTCCAGTTAAATCAAATTAAATATTTTTTCTCCTACGGAATTTCTCAGGGTGTCTGATGTTCTATTGTTAACTGTGAAGTTTCATGGAACACTCAGTTTGGAAAAAAAATTTCTTTTTTTTTTTTTTTTTAAGATTTTATTTATTTATTTGACAGAGAGAAATCACAAGTAGATGGAGAGACAGGCAGAGAGAGAGAGAGAGAGGGAAGCAGGCTCCCTGCTGAGCAGAGAGCCTGATGCGGGACCCGATCCCAGGACCCTGAGATCATGACCTGAGCCGAAGGCAGCGGCTTAAACCACTGAGCCACCCAGGCGCCCTGGAAAAAAAATTTCTAATGTTATTCAGTTCTTATCTTGGCATCTTGTATTTTGGTATTGCTCTTTCCTTTTTTAAAGATTTTATTTATTTATTTATTTGACAGACAGACATCACAAGTAGGCAGAGAGGCAGGCAGAGAGAGAAAGAAGGAAGCAGGCTCCCTGCTGAGCAGAGAGCCCGATGCGGGGCTCGATCCCAGGACCCTGAGATCATGACCTGAGCCAAAGGCAGAGGCTTAACTCACCGAGCCACCTAGGTGCCCCTACTTTGTTATTTCTCAATTGAAAACATCTTCCTAGTTCTTTCACAGGACTACAACTATGTTTAAAAAAAAAAAACAAAAACTGGTTAGGTGGGGCACCTGGCTGGCTCAGTCAGTTAAGAATCTGACTCTTGATTTCAGCTCAGGTCATGAGGGTTGTGAGATGGAGCCCCACGTTGGGCCCTGCACGCAGCAACAAGTCTGCTTGGGATTCACTCCCTCTTCCATTCCCTCCCACCTCTGTCCCTTCCCCTGCTCTCTCTCTCTCTCTCCCTCTCTCTCTCTCAAATAAATAAATAAAATCTTTTAAAAATGGTTAGGAAAAAATCTAAATAAATTGAAGAGAGAAAAATTCAAAAGAAAAATCAGAAGATATACTTAAATCTCATTTGGCAGCTCCCCTAAATGATTTTTAACTACTAAGACTATAAAATTCTATAATGTCCCCCCAAAGCATCATAGAAAGGATCACATACAAATTTAAAATAACTGTACGAAGGAAACCGCCACACATAAAAGAACCAAGTGATGCCTTAATATAAACCAGGAAAATATTAATATCTTGAAAATATAATAAGATAAGTACAAGAAAATAATAAAATAAGGGGCAAATAACAGGCATCATACAGTATTAGCAATTCACAAGTAAATCACACAAACATGAAAAGATGCTCACTTAGCTCACTAGTTATATAAAGGCAAATTTCAAGGAGAAAACATTTTAACTTTCCCATTCAATTATAAAAATGTAAAATATAGGGGCGCCTGGGTGGCTCAGTGGGTTAAGCCGCTGCCTTCGGCTCAGGTCATGATCCCAGGGTCCTGGGATCGAGCCCCGCATCGGGCTCTCTGCTCAGCGGGGAGCCTGCTTCCTCCTCTCTCTCTGCCTGCCTCTCTGCCTACTTGTGATCTCTCTCTGTCAAATAAATAAATAAAATCTTAAAAAAAAATGTAAAATATAAAAATCTGTACCATCCAGTGTTTAATGAGGGTGTGCCTAAATAGGTAAGCTTATGTCCCACTGGCAGAAGGAGAGATAAGTTCAATCCCTGGGTGAGATCATTTTCTGTGGATCTTCTCCATATCCACCATGTCTTGTGAGCAGAGCCACTCACTAGCTGGCCTTCTGTTCTGGACAATCCTTCCAAGGACCTTTGTTTGGTGACCAGCCTTGGAAGACACTGTGTCTATGTATGGATTAAGGAACAGATTTGCTTATGATTTGTTGAACAAAGCAAGTCTCTCTCCAGGGAAGAAGGCAGATTTCCTGGCAGCTCATTGTAATAAAAAAAAAAAAAATTGAGGTTCCCTAAGTTCAGGGTCCCTCAGCTATTACACAAATGCACTACATGGACTATTTTCACCCGAGCATTCGAGGACAAGAGCAAGCAATGCCAACATGAAACCCCTTGAGACATCCTGTGCTCTGAATAAAAGTCCATTGCATCTGACCCAAGAGTAGCAGGTCTTTAACCATCATCTGTAAAACCATGTCAGGCCTATACTCATTAGCCTGAAAGGAAGGCAAAATCTCAGAGCCTTTAGAATTCTCATCACCCCCCCTTTTTAAAAAGCTTTTATTTATTTGAGAGAGAGAGAGAGAGAGAGCATGAAAGGGGCGAGGGGCAGAGGGAGAAGCCGGCTCCCTGATGAGCTGAGGGCCTGATGTGGGACTTGATCCTGGGACTCCAGGATCATGACCTGAGCCTAAGGCAGTTGCTTAACCAACTGAGCCATGCAGGTGCCCCTCTCATCACCCTTTTTAGAGGATGAGTTGAATCTTTGAAAATTGGTCAAAGGGTACCAGGTTTCAGTTATGCTAGATGAGTAATTCCCAGAGTTCAACGGTACAGCATCGTGCTTCTAGTTAAGAACACTGAGTTATAGGGGCACCTGGGTGGCTCAGTGGGTTAAAGCCTCTGCCTTTGGCTCAGGTCATGATCTCAGGGTCCTGGAATCGAGCCCCGCATCAGGCTCTCTGCTCAGCAGGGAGTCTGCTTCGTCCTCTCTCTCTGCCTGCCTCTCTACCTACTTGTAATCTCCATCTGTCAAATAAATAAATAAAATTAAAAAAAAAAAGAACACTGTGTTATATACTTAAAAAATTTCTAAGTGTCCTAACCAACTAACCATCCATCCATCCATCCATCCATCCATGTATGTATGCACATACAGAGGATGGGAGGAAACATTCAGAAGTGATGAATATGCTTATGGCATTGATTGTGGTGATAATTGCATGGCTGTATGCTTATCTCCAAACTCATTAAGTTGTATACATTAAATATGTACAGCTTTTTGTGCATTAATCATACCTCAGCGAAGTTTTAAAAATTAAGATGTGCAGAATGCCTGGGTGGCTCAGTGGGTTAAAGCCTCCGCCTTCGGCTCAGGTCATGATCTCAGGGTCCTGGGATCGAGTCCCGCATCAGGCTCTCTGCTCAGCAGGGAGCCTGCTTCTCCATCTCTCTCTGCCTGCTTCTCTGCCTACTTGTGATTTCTGTCAAATAAATAAATAAAAATCTTTCAAATAAAAAAATTTAAGATGTGCACTTTTGATAACTTTTAAGAATCCATCTGATAGAAAAATACCTGTGTATATATGTGAAGATTATGTATTGATATTCATGGTAGCATAATTATCCAGTGAAAATTTTGAAATTGCCTCATGTTACAGCAATACCATGGTTCTATATTAAAGTGAGGTATTTAAAAATGTGTACCAACATGGGGATGTCTAAACTACATTGCTAGTTGAAAAAAGGGATATAGTTATGCTTTCAAATATGTATGTGTCTAACACAATACCATCAATATATGGATATTTATAATATACACAAATGCAAAGGAAAAGGCATAGAATAATATATATTGATCTGTTAATCAAGTTGCCTATAACAATGAAAACTTAGGGGGTTACAGAAGAAATGAAATTTATATCCATATTGTTTATTATTTTCTTTTCTTTCTTTCTTTAACATTTTATTTGAGAGAGAGCACAGGTGAGCACAAGTTGGGGGAGTCACAGAGGGACAAGCAAACTTCCAGTTAAGCTTGGAGCCCAATGCAGGGCTTGATCCCTGAGATCAGGACCCTGAGATCATGACTTGAGCTGAAGTCAGATACTTAACTGAGCCACCCAGGTACCCCCCCCATATTGTTTATTATTTTAGACACATTCATGTAATCATATATTCTTTATGTTTAAAAAAAATAAAAATAAAAAAAATAAAAATAAAAAATTTCAAGAAACAATAAGGTTTGGTGGCTGAGTGTGGTTAGAAGGAAGAGAGAGAAGCCAAAAATAATTTTAAGAATTTGACCTTAAAAGAATATAGGTGACATTGCCAATGATAGGGAATTTGGGTAGCTGTGCTGGTTTTGATAAGCAATAATGAATTTTGGTTTCAGACATATTGTGAATTAAGTGATACCACTTGGGCTCTTCTGTGTCAATTTCCTGCTTCCATTTTGTTCTTCTACATCAGATTTCCTTTAAAACACAAATTGGATCATTGTTACTCCTAAGCTTAGGATCTTTCAATGTTTTCCCTTTGTTCCTTAAAATTCAAATTGTTTAATATGGTTTAAAAAACGCTTTATGATCTGACTCTTGCCTACCCCCCTCTCACGCATCTACCATTTAACCACATTCAACACTTCATTCTTCTAAAGAAGCCATGGTTTCTTCAACTCCAGATCTTCCTACCTACAAGACTCGGACTGGAACACCTTTTCCTCTCTTCACCTGCTCACTCCTAAGTATCCACATGCATCTGCCTAAATGACTGACTCCTAGTCTAACTGGGGTATCTGTGATATGCTGAATAATAACCTCAAAGAGGCTCATGTACTAGTCATCAGAACCTTTTCAGAGGTGACTGGGTTAAGGATCTTGAAAAGGGAAGATTATCCTGGATCATCAAGATGGGCCCAATGTAATCACAAGGGTCCTTAGGAGGGGGAGGTAGTAGAGCTAAAAGTCAGGACAAGAGGTGCAATGATAGCAGTAGAGGCTGGAGTGACGGTCTTTGAAGATGAAGGAAGGGTCTATAAGCCAAGAAAAGCAGGCAGCCCCTAGAAGCTGGAAAAGGCCAGGAAATGGATTCTTCCCTGGAGCCTCCAGAAGGAAGTCCTGTCAACACCATGATTTTAGACTTGAGACCCATTTTGACTTCTAATGAATGAGATAAAGACTAAAATATTGAAGAATCAATGACTGAAATAAAAATATCATCTCAGGAGAGAACATTGAATCAGCCTAAGGTGATGCTCTATGTAAAAATGGAAGGGGGAAAAGAAACCAAACTCAGGGCAGATGCTTCAGATGGAGAAAGTGGACAAGGTTCCAGTTCAGTGAGAACCACTGCACTGTTAGTGGGTTTAGAGTGGAATTTACCACTGAAATCACTGTACATGACATAATGGTGGCCTCTTGACCACGGATGCCATCTTCTTAAACTGTGGTAGGTTCTATTTAATCAGACAGTTAGCACTCTGCCAATAATTCTGTTACAGAACGTCATAAAAAATTTCCATCTTTAGAACAGATGTATGCAAAATGAACAGAAAATTGTTTCACTTAATTAAAAAAAAAAACATTGTCAGTAAGGACATAAGGACAAGGGAAAGATCCATCATACAAAATATAAGAGGGAAAGCAATGATTGGAATTTTCCTTGGAAACCTTCTATGTAAGTGGAGCTTATTATCTCTGCATACAGTAAGGGCACTCATTCCTTCATGTTTCAGCTATCTGTTGCTCAGTAACAAACCACCCCAACATTTAGTGACTTAAAACAGAAATTTATCACTATCTTTTGTAGTTTCATCGGTGGACTGGGCTGAACTGGAAGGCACTCATTTTGGGGTTTCTTTTTGAGACTGCTGTCGGGTGGCAGCTGGGGCTGAAGTCATCTGAAGGGTGGCCTAGGTGGGATGGTAAGGACAACACACTCACATTTCTGGCACTTGATGTCAGCTGCTGGCGGGGAGCACAGCCGGAGATGTTGACCACAACACCTATATGTGATTCCTCCCTCATGGTAGTCTCAGCGTAGGCAGAATTTTTACATGGCAGCTGTCTTCCGCCCCCATAGACCAAGAATTCTAAAGATCTAAGCAGAAGCTGCAAGACATCTTAAGGCTTGCCCTTGGAAGACCCAGAACATTACTTCCACCATATTTTATTTGTCAAACAAATTGCTATAGTCATTCCAGATTAAAGGAGGTGGATTCGATTCCAATGGAATGGGAGTAGGGAAGAATTTGTAGCCCTCTCAAATGTAGCATAGGTCACTTCCTAATATATAAGATGTATAAGACTGTGTTTACCAGGCGGTTTGAAGATCAAGGGTCATGCATTCTTTGAGCTCTTTGATAGGAATGAAAAAAATTGCTTGTGCACCATGACTGCCTATTTACCGTACTGGATCAGTACAAATAGAGGCACTTTTAGCTATGCAAAGAGAAGCAAAAAGGGTTTGCAATGCTCAGCAGTTAAGAGAGAAGCATGCAAGAGTTATTATTATTTTACACACGCAGACACATGAATCAGTGACATGGTAGCACAGTTGGCAGACATGGAAATTATTTGAGACTTTCTTATAAACAAACAGGAATGAGGGTACTGGCGGCTATCCAGAGAAAACAGATGCCATGGATTCCAGGGACACATGAAGGAGTAACAGAGCAAGAAAAGATAATGTTCTCAATGCAGAGCCTGGCAAGTAAAACGAAAGTCTCCTCGAAGGATTTCTGCAAGACTTGTGGATGCTCCATTATTTGCAGTAGAGATTCATAAAGCTTTCTGGAGAATACCTTAGACAACCAGTAAGAACAACAGACTCTCTACCTTAAAAAGGCATACATATGTTTTAACAAAGAGATTTCAGGGGTTCATAAACTACGGTTACCCAAAAGCTTATATGCCAGACTCAATCACTGCTAATACGAAGCCCTTGGAATCAAATGCAGGCTCAGTGCACCCTCAGAGTCGGGGTTGGAGAAAGTGTCAATCTTCAGAAATGAATGGAATTAAAATTCTGCTCCCCAGAGAGAATAACTTGGACAGGTTACTTTAAGCTTCCGCATTTCAGTTGATTCATCGGTCAAATGGGAATGTTAATGTCCACTTCCTCGGTTTGTTGTGAATACGCAAATGAATTAATGTATCTAAAATATATAAACTGTATGTAAATGTATTAAAATGTATATAAAATGTGAAATGTCCTTAAAGCACAATATCTGGCACCTAACAGTTGCTCAAAACATTTGAGACCTGTCCATTCATTCTGCTTAACTTCAATACGTCATCAAGAGAGATCAGTCAAAATGTTACTCCATTCCTTTTGAGTCACAAAATACTCACAGGTCTCTCTCTAGCTTCCCAGACTTTCCACTAAGAATTTGCAAACTTCTGGGCGCCTGGGTGGCTCAGTGGGTTAAGCCGCTGCCTTCGGCTCAGGTCATGATCTCAGGGTCCTGGGATCGAGTCCTGCATCGGGCTCTCTGCTCAGTGGGGAGCCTGCTTCCTCCTCTCTCTCTCTGCTTGCCTCTCTGCCTACTTGTGCTCTCTCTCTGTCAAATCAATAAATAAATAAAAATCTTAAAAAAAAAAGAATTTGCAAACTTCTTGGAAATTGCTTAGAAAGTCCACAGTTTTTATTAATAAGATTTTTAACAATATTAAGATTCTCATATATGGTAACATGCTGGAAGGCTCATAATATGAAATGAAAAAATCAGGATATAAAACTACTTAGGCAGTACGGTTTCAGTTTTAAAGGAAATACATACACACCTAAATATTACAGAAGAAAGAATGGAAGGAAATAAGTCAAGATATTATTTCTATCTCTGGGGAGTTACATTATGGCTGTATTTTAATTTCTTCTTTATAATTGTCTTTAGTTCCATGTTTTGACAATGAACACATATTCGACACAACATCACTAAAAAATGCAGCAAATGTCATTGTTGTCAAAAATGTATTCTACCAATATTAACTCAGCTTCATACACCATGATATACAATGCATATATCCATGGATTATTATGCTTGGCTATTGAACAGGAAAATATTTCACTAGTAGAGTCATATAGGTTAATAAATCAATTGAGGTTAGTAAAGCCATTTTTTAAAGTTATGTTTAATTCATTATAGTATGTTCTGTCTGGAAAATAAAACAAAACAACCCAAAGGATGGACAGAATGGGTTACAGACTATTTAAATGGTCATGCAATGAACATGAATAAAGCCATGTGTCAGAGCTGGAACTAGCAGATACGCAGATGAAAAAAGCATGGGCTCTGTCCCAAGGAGCTTGTCTCTTTTCTAATGGAGACAGACATAAACACAAAAAGAAGTTTTATAAATGCCAACTTGGCTTTGAGAACACAAAGCAAAGAACAATTAGGGAGAGGAGAGTGGCCATTTGAGGATGTGAAGACAGTAAATAGGACAAGTCAGAAGAACACATGACTAGTCCAGGGAATAGTGAATAATCCGCGGGCTGGGGGCTGAGTTAATGGTGGAGAGGTGCGAGGTGCGAGGAAGGAGGATGCCAGCGAGGGAGGAACACGGTATCCAAACAAAGCATCTGGACTTCATGCAGTGTTTTGCAAACTGTGTCTCTGGGAATGGTTTCTTAGGAAACACAGCAAGGCAAGTTGAGTGGCCAAGGCTGTGGCGCCGACCCCTGCTTCAAACAGAGGAGCTCTGCTTTTATCAGGTCTATAAGCTGGGTTTCCTGGCCCGATTTTATTTGAAGAAAGAGTTCCATGACCTTAACAAGTCTGAAAACTGCTCCCATGCCATCAAGCTGTCAGATGCTTTTAAGACAAGAAATAGCAGAGTCAGCTTTCTAGCTGAGATCTGGGTTTTGAAAGACATCAGCTCTCAGTGATCATACGAAAAAGAGGGCAGAAGCTCCGTGGACAATGTGGAGGCTCCTGCAGGGGGTGTGAGGGAGAAATCAGGAACTAAATTGTGGTAGTGAGAAAGAACCTAAGGGTCATTTTTCAGATATTTGGGAATGATCCCAATAAGATCCAGCCACCAACTAGATGTGAGTGGTGAACAGAAGAGTGTGACTCCAAGGTTTCCGCCATGGGGAACTGTAATGGGTCTTAATTTTTATTGTATGTAAGAATCACCCACAGGGTTCGTTCAAAAACAGATTCCTGGGGGTCCATCTCCAGAGAATCTGATTCAATAGGACTGGAGTAACGCCTAGGAATGCTGATGGTAATACCATTGCCAGAGATTGAGAATACAAGACAAAAAAGGTTGAGAGAAAAAAAATGGAAATCCATACATGTTGAGGTCCAAGTGCTTATAAGGCAAACATCAACAAAGATGTATCCAGAAAGGCATCTGGAATATGGAACTGGAGTTTATCAGAGAAGTCTACACTAGAAGCCTTTAACTGGGAATCACTGGTGCCTATATGGTGGCAAGAGTTATGCAAGGGAGAACGTAAGAGGGCATGGATAGGAGCATAAGGAACAATGATTAAAGAAGAGACAAAGGAACAAATGAGCTGATGGAAAACTGAGAAGGGATTATCAATACAGTGGTGGATGCAGTTGAGTCTAATGATTTGGAGTCAAATATATCACTTGGAGTCTGTATAGGCCACCATTAAGTTTTTAATTAACCAATTGAGTAAACTGTTACAAACACCTCCAGCTACTTGAAATACCACACTAAACCCAGAATCTTTGGAAAATGTATTATCTCAATAAATTTAGCACAATCCAGTGTTATATCAAATATTCCTTGCCCTAATATCCTAGTTCCTAGTAATACATAAATTAGTAAGTCTTGCAATTATTTTAGTGTATAATCCAATTCCTTCAAGGTCATGTTTTGTACTCGTCCCCCTGGAACATGCTAAAATCTCACCAGTAATTATGGATCCTGCAGTAACAAAGATTATTCGGGATGGGTGTTGAGAATAGACAACCTCTTGCATTATAGATAGATAGATAGATAGACAGACAGACAGACAACCTAACTTGAAATGAGCCATTGGTTAGGAGATTTGAAGTTACTGATCAAGACCAAAGGAAAGAAGACTTCAAGATGGACATCTGAGAAGAAGTTCTACAATAGAGATTATAGTGCAGGAAACTACTAGAAGCCTGGAGAAGTTTGAAGATTCATGCATGTTCCAGTAGATCCTTTTCACAGGAGTCAAAGTGAGCTAAGCAGAAATGTCTTCCTACAGGTAAAACACACAGTCAGACAGCTCTTGCAAGTTCAAAACCTGAAGTTCAAACTCTGAAGTCTTAAGGAGCTTGAAGACTGATATAAGAAGATGCAATATTCTACCCATAAACTGAGCTAACTAGCCTCCAACCCCAATTAACCAAGCTCTCTTGAGAACAGCAAATTACTCCTAGGGAATCTTGCTTCCCAAGTCTTGATGACATGACCTAGCTGAGAAGACACTAGGTCCTTTGTGAAAAGCTATTCCTTGCAACCCCCAGGGAGCTCTATTTTTAAACTAAACCAGCAACTGACTCTCACCTGCCCAGACCTCTCTTCTAGAGGAGGAATTATCCATAAATACAGCCAACTTGCTGCCTCTTATACTTAGTATTTTTTCAGTCTGATGAGTAATGCTGTGTCTGCCAAATGCCCTGAAGAGCTATGGAGAGTAAGATGAACAGCATGTACGCTCCTCCAAGGTGGTCTTACACCATGGTCTACCCTAGGGATTGACACAATTTTTCTACTAAGGGCCAGCCAGTGAATACGTTAGGCTTTTCGGTCCAAGATGCAAAATCATGACTATTTTGTACATACTTACTAAACAAGAGAGAAAACAAATGCCCACAAATGTTTTATTGACACAATTTAAAAAATAATAACAAATGATTGCATTTGTGTCGGCGGGGTTTTTGTTTATTGATTGGTTGGTTGGTAACACAGATCCACTAATGAGAGGAATGGGATTGTAGGGCAGATAATATTTCACTTATCTAATGTTGGTATTCCTATAATCAAAATCATAGTAGGTCTGACAGTGTCCCAGACCTACTAAATTTGAACCTGAATTTTAATAAGCGCCCGCAATGATTTGAAAGCACCCTAAAGTTTGAGAACCCACCAGTCTAAAGTTTTGTAAGACTACCTGGGCTCCATCTCTATTAGTTTCGGAAAGGTAAGGAAAGCTATGGATCCTAGAAAAGGTTCACGAACCATTCAAAGTCCATTCAAGAACTCCTATAGGGTATGTAGCCCTGAAGTTAAGACCTCAGAAACTCTGCTGTCAGGCCCATCTCAGGATGAATATGTTCTAAAATTAAATTATGGGGATGATGTCCAACCTATGAATATAGGAATAAAACATTGAATTGCATACTCAAAATAGGTAGATTTTAAGGTATGTGCATTATGTCTTACTAAAACTCTTTTTAAAGTCAAATTAAAGAATTTGAGTTTGGTGGTAAAGCATTGTATTTTTATTTTAAAGATTTATTTTTTGGGGCACCTGGGTGGCTCAGTGGGTTAAAGCCTCTGCCTTTGGCTCATGTCATGATCTCGGGGTCCTGGGATTGAGCCCCGCATCAGCTTTTCTGCTTAGCTGGGAGCATGCTTCCCCTTCTCTCTCTCCTCCTGCCTCTCTGCCTACTTGTACCCTCTCTCTCTCTGTCAAACAAACAAATAAAATCTTAAAAAAAAAGATTTATTTAGTTATGGGGGCGGTGGGCAGAGGGAGAGAGAAACTCACGCAGACTCTAATTATGGTGCCCCACATGGGCTCTATCTTACGACCCTGAAATCGTGACCTGAGCCAAAACCAAGAGCTGGATGCTTAACCAACAACTGTGCCACTGAGGTGCCCCAAGGCATTAGATTTTCAAAACTTTCTGTGGGTTTCCAGAGGACAACTCAAGGAGATAACTGCAAGAACTACAAGTTTTGGAGTCAGGAAGCTCTGAGTTCAAATCCCAGCTTTCCTACCTACCATGTTAAAGAAGCTAAGCTACCTTATCTGAGTCATAAGTAATCATAACTGTTCGATTACCCATGAGGTATTCTATTGTATATTGGGTTCTGTTTTTCCTGCTTCATTAGTATATACTTGCCTTAACTCCTTTTCCTTATGGCTCATGGTAAAAATGACAGCAAACACTCACATAGCACTTATATACATGTGCCGGTCATTGTCCTGTGGGGCTGGTTTACATATGCTAACTCATTCAGGCCTCACGTCAACAGGTGGAATTAGTTATTTTTATTATTACCATATTACAGATAGGCACAACAAGGCAGAGGGAGACTAAGAAACTTGCCCAAAGCCACACAGCTCATAAGTGGTGGAGTTAGGATTCAAACTAAAGAAGTTTTCCTCCAGTGACTGTGTTCATGACCATTATATGGTATTGTAGAATTTTATATATATGTATATATATATATACATATACATATGTATGTATGTATATATGTATGTACATATGCATGTATGTGGATATGTATGTATGTATATATACATATACATAATATATAATTGTTAATATATGTTAAAAATTTTTATATTTCACATTTAAAGAAATAATAAATTTTATATTTTGTATTTAAAGACATTATATATAATAAATTATAAAATAATATATAATTATATATAGAATGTTATATATATAAAATATGTAACTCAGAGATGTATCATACTCACGTATAGTTTTGGCTTGCTCAATCTTGTACCAATCCCAGCACTCTGGCTTTTGAGGGTGCACATATGTATGGACCGAAAGACTGCACAAAGATGGACATGAAGGCACACCAGAAAAATGAACGACGGACTGTTGTAAATACAGATCCCTTTGCCCTGGGAGAGGGGGGCTCAGGGCAGAGGTGGGTTCAGGGACTAGTGCTGGTCTGCAGACTCTTACTGTCTGTGACAAGATATGTAGAGAACTGAGAGCATTTGCAAACTGTCACAGGAATTGGACACTGACGTGACAAAGGAGTATGTAATCCGTGGACTCATCTCTCCCTACCGTGCCTTTTTACAAAAACACTGGTCTGAGGTGGCTTGGAAAATGAAAAACAAAGAAACTGGTTCTTTGCCACAGATTGTTTCAGAAACACTGTTCTCAATCTGTTTTCGTTTTCTT
>NC_081575.1:91047971-91064125 GCF_022355385.1 Mustela nigripes
TCAACGTTCCTCAAGCTAGGTGTTCTCTCTACCAAGAAAAAGAGCCTGGGGTTCTGAAGGTCAACGTTCCTCAAGCTAGGTGTTCTCTCTACCAAGAAAAAGAGCCTGGGGTTCTGAAGGTCAAGTTTTATTACATGACAATGCAGAAAAGATGTAGGATACGACACAGGAACAGCTTCCCCTGACTGAGAAAGGAAATAAAAGCTCCAGCAGTGGGTCAGGGTGTGGAGAGGGCAGAGGAGAATTAGGTTAGAAAGGGCCTGGTGTTACTCGGCTCCTGTGGGAATGGCCCAAAGAGCTCAGCTGGGACAGGGCACCTAGCATGGCTGAGACAACAGGAAGTCTTACAGGGGCCGGTAGACCTAAGGACCCAGAGAACACAGGTCCCTCTACCCTGGACAAAAGGTCAGAGAGAGGAGGCCAACTGGTGAGTCACTGGGAACAAGGACAACACAGCAACAGCTCTGTACCTGCCAGCAGATTGGGTGAGTCTGTGACCCAGGAAGAAAGGTAGAAATTGGAAGAGGAGGAAATAAATACCACAGGGAGACACCTTGAGAAGGACGTAACTTGACCAAGATAACTCACAGCCAGCAAGGACTCTGGTTCAAATCTATACTCTGAAACTTGTTAGCTCTGGGATCTTGGAGACATGACTGAACCAAGACATCACCTTGGTTACATGGAAAACACTCGAATAGTCCTTGGGGCATAGTAAATGCATGGAAAATGTGAGCGGTTACTAAGATTCTTCGTGGCAACCCTGGACCTACAGTTTATGTTTGCTGAGCCAGGGCAATAGTTTCCCAATATAACCAACCAAATATTACCCATGGATTTTCACCTCATTGTTCAGGAACCTGTGTGGTGCGAATATTTGTTACATCCTGTTCTGCCTAAGTATAAAGCCAAACACATCACTATTACCCACAAACACAGTAAGAGAGTCAAACGGGAATTCACTTGATAGAAAATCAATAGCTATTTGGTTTGTAGCGTAGAACTGATTTAGAAATGACCTGCCTGTGTTTGGAGCTCAAACTTGGTAACAGCCAATGAAATTAGATGACAGTTATGAGTCGTCTGAAGTAAGCTGACTTCTTCCTTCTTATACATGGCTAATGTAAACAAAACATTCCTGCCTTTCCTTTTTCCAAGTTACTGAGTAGACTTCCTTGTAGTGTTTTTCCCTGGGCTGGTCTCTCAATTAAAGGATAGTGATTCTTTGTCGCAAAATGTGTTTTAATACATATCCAGTTCTAGTCAAAATACAAAACTTTAAAATTATATATATTTGTTCGTAAGCACAGACATCTTTGGATATACTATTACTGCTGAAAATTGGGGGTAAAATGCCTATTTTGTATGAGGTCCTTACTGCCTTGTTTGAAAACAAACCCTTGATATATCGATTGATTTAAATGAAATTAATTTCAAAAATTTTAATCATATATTGATTTTAATGTGATTTTATGCCAAGAGACTAAACATTATTGCTGTCTATATATAGCTCTTGGGAGAATTTATCAATGGATTTGTCTATAGTCTGATAGGTGAAGTAAATAAATATGTTTGCTATGATCTGTCTTGGTCTGTGTTTGCCAAGTGGGCTGTTGCTGAACTTTTTATGACCCAGATAAAAGTATGTTTAGATTCAAAGTCTATTTTTGAATCCTGGAACGTCATTATTTGATGGCTACATCCCAAGTATGATTTCTCTACACACACCTGCCATCTCATCTCAACTATATTTTCTGGTAAGATCTAACACTTCCGTTCTTAGAATACATTCTCAATGTTCAATGATTTTGTTAAAAAAATATATTGTTTGGTTTTGGAAATTTTACTTGCTTTAAAATGAAGTACCCCTTACACTTGCTTGGTTATGCATCTTCTTAATTTCCCTCAAAGCCCTGATGCCCTTTCGGAAATATTTTCTGACCGCACAACATCATAGTGAAAATGCCACTGAAGTCTATTTACATGAACCACAAACCCCGAAATGAATTGGACGTGTTCCTAATGTAGGAAGAGAGTGCTTCCTGGCATTTGATTAGAAAGATGAAATCAAATTAGCCTGGATAAGTCAACTGTTACAAGGACTGGAAACTGCTAAATGAAACTCCAATGTGAGTTACGAATGGTATTATGCCTACTTGGAAATGAATATGGTTATTAAGGGGTTCAGTGGCTGTAAGACTGATTTCAATGTTTTAATTCAGTGGAGAAGAAAATGAAGTAAAAACCTCTTCGATTATTTTTGTAGCTGATAACGCTTAAAGTAAAAATAGAAAAACTCTATGGTGAGAGAACACATAAATGAGTAAGTAGTAGTTAAAATAGGAAATAGAAAGCAAACGGCAACTCGAAACATTGAGCCTGAACTTTTGAAATGTCAGCGAAAGCAAAGATGGAAACTAACACACATTCAGGAAAAAGTCCCCATGGCTAGAAGCCACAATGAAGTACAATGCAAAGCAGCTGCCAATTTACAGTACAATATGCTATCTAGGAAAAAGAGGGATCACTCTTCAAGACCTCTGATGCTCACATACAGATTCATGGATGAGAGAAATCAGAATCCTCTTACATAGATACTGGAAAACAGTATAAATCTTATTTTAGAGGCACCTGGGTGGCTCAGTTGGTTAAGCTCGGAGCTTTGGCTCAGGTCATGATCCCAGGAGCCTGGGATTGAGCCCAGCCTAGGGCTTCCTGCTCAGCAGGGAGTCTGCTTCTCTCTCTGCCTGCCATTCCCCGCCCCCCCCCCACTTGTCCTCCCTCTCCCTGTTTGTCTCTCTCTCAGATGAGTAAAATCTTTTTAAAAACTTAAAAATCTTATTTTAGCAATTTTTATATGTTATGAAAAACTCTCAAACATTTAATAGCAGTTGTCAAGGAAAACAAACTGCAACATTTAACAGCTGCCCAAGACTCCAGAGCCTGCTGCCCTTAACCAAATGCCAGGGCACAGAGCTGCTGAGATGATAGGACTCAGTGGTGGAGAATATGGGCTCTGGTTCTGGGCTCCTTGGGTTTGAAACCCAGCTCCGTTATCCATCGGTTGTGCATAATCTCGGTGATCCTAAATTTATTCTTAAGCAAATGGACTAATGGTGAGATCTAGCTCCTGGTGTTCTTGGGAAGATTAAATGATTAAAATATTTTGAAGCACTTAGAACCACTCTTGGAATATTCTAGATATTATCTGTCTTTTCTTAACATGGAAAAGAAAAACTCTCATACAAAGCGAACTACTACCGTGTTAGTAAAACTACATACTCTGGTCAATGAGCCAGATAGAGAGGAATAGAATTTCTAAGGTCCCTTGCACTCTTCAGTGTTATACACCTATGCTTGTTATAGAAATAAATTTCTAGAATACAGGGAATAGTTAAGTCTGCTTTCTTAATATTTGGACATTTGGATACTGATATTCTGATTCCACGAAATACTGACACATTTCAGGATTCTGAAGGGCAAACTATTGACCATTCCTTTTTCCTTAACGCCCCTCCAAAATGTCTGAAAGACCGTTATCCCCATCCTTGAACTTCAAATGTTTGCTCAGAATATACGTGACTCCTCAACGTGCATTTGTTCGCTTCTGTCCCTGGTGCGAGGATCATTTTTTATCTGAGTCATGAAAGATTCAATCAGGTATAGGTATGTACTCTCTGGCTCTGTTTCCAACCTCGATGTGTCACCTAATCCCCATATGGTGATTCCATTCTAATAAATCATTCCCACCTTGTACCCACGTGCTGCCACACTGGCCCTCACCACCACTTTCACACTTAGCAAGCACCTCCAATGTGCCAGGCACCGGTTTTAAGTATTGTACAACTATTAACCCTTCCAATCCTACAACAACCCTTTGGATAGAAATTCTTAGTACCCTCATTCTGCAGAAGAGGAAACTCAGGAACAGAGAAGGTAACTAATTTCCCAGTTTCCCATAGCTGTTAAGTCATAGAGCTGGGATTCAAATTCAGGGAGTCTGTCTGTAGGGTCCAGGCTCTCAACCCCTCCCCTATACTGCCTCAGTATTTAAGATCCAGAACCCCGGTCCGTGTCCCTAACTCAGTCTTCTATTTTCAAATCTTACATTAATACTTAGAGTGCTTCACAGTTTAAAATTATTTCACCTCCATGATCCCATTTGTTCCCTGTGACTGCTGTGTGAGATGAGTAAGAGGACATGGAGGCTCATAGAGAGAGAAAATGTATAGGAGGCACTCGATGTTAAAATCAGAACTTAAATCTGGATCTTTGGCTATAAAAGTCTGTGTTCTTTCCATCACACTCATAATTCTGTCCCCAGGGCTTGGGAAAACAAAATTTTGCATGAGGTTTCACTTTCTGGTAGAGGTGGGGTCTGACTCAGACCCTGAGTTCTAGATGGTTCTGCGACTGAGGGAGGAGAAAATGAGAAAATAAAGTATAAAAGGAAAAAAAATTACAGAAAAGACACAGGGGAGAGGGTAGATTCTAGACATACTGTCATAAAAAGAATGCTAGGACTTGGAAATGGTTTGGGTATTGAAAGCAAAGGAAAAGTCAGAAGCAAAAAGTGACTCCAAGTTTTTAACCGTGAGAAGCCAGGAGAACATTGATGCCATTAGCAAAAACATGGATGAAAGAGGAGAACATAAAAGACATAAAAGACAGTGGGTTTGGCTACAACTGTGATAAATATTGGGCGACAGCTGGACCTAGAAGTGGGAACACACATAATAGATGGAAAAACCTGGAAATGGAGATCTTAGAGGCATGATTGAAAATGATATTTTTAACTATGGTATTTAAAACTATGGGTTGCTGAGACATCACAGGCGAGGAAAAATAAGTAATAGATTATGGGCCAAATAATAAGCCTTTGGGGGAGTGAAGAAGTAGGGAAGAGAAGGAGACAAAAGGGAAAGTGGTTAAAAAGTAGTTCAAGAGATAACATGGAGTCACAGATAAGAAGAAAGGGAGAATTCAAGAGGTAGGAAGTGATCGTGAATGTGACAATGAGCAAAGTAGTCAAACAGAGTGAAGATTTGGAAAAGTATCCTTCACAGCACTTACCATAACTGAAATGAATTATTTGGGGAAATTTACATCTTTCCTAAGTAAATTAGAGGCACTTAAAGGCACAGAGTGCCACATACTGTAACTTCACTTGGTAGCAGCGTGTGATATGTAGCTGTCACCAAATACGTAACGAATGGATCAGTGAATGAAAGAATGGCATTATATCTCCTAACAGCAACCCCCAAGTGACCCTTGGAAGTAGGATAGCAATCAAGTGATGAAAGTAGATGTCATATCACAGGGAAACTGAAAGAAAGTGGGGTTTTAAAAGGGAGAAAATGGGTAGTAAGGCAAGAAGGGGCAGATGTTAGCAAGCACCTCTTGGAGATGTGTTTTGCTGAAAGGGGAGAGCAACCGATCGAGAAAACTTATCCTAGAACACTGTGTATTTAACAGATTTTGTACCTCTAAGATGTCTGCCTGACTTCTAGAGGCTCTTCCAGAACTTAAGGTAGCCATTCGAGTCACCAGCTCTACAAGTGATGGAACAAGACCACCTCTTTTATGACCTCTGTACTCAGGAGAATTAGGAGTCTATGGGCTGGGCGTGATGGAAGACGTGGCGAAAGCACAGTGAGCAGACGTCAGAGGAAACAATGACACTACCCACGGAGAGACAGAGCTGGGAACAGCACCAAGGTGGAGAGAAGTCACAGAATCCTGTGAAATCATCCCAAAGTGGGAAAGTATGCATCAGGGTGAATGCATGAGAATGAGAGCATGTACACAAGCAGAATATGGGATGTACGAAAACACAGTTTTGAAGAATTCTAAAGAGAAACTATCGAAGATGATGAGCTAAATTTTTGCACATGTTGGCTGAACAGTCATAACATACACCACTGGGTAACAGAGCTCAGTGAGGTAAAACAAACGGCTCATTTCACACACAAAGTTGCATTTCCTTAACATACCAAATGAGTGGAAGAAAGTAGTTTCAGCAAATATACTAAATGGTCTCCAGGACACAAAGAGGTAGAAACATTATTTTATCCCCTAAACTTATTAGAAGACAGTATCAAACAAGAATAAACAGAACGACAACACAAAGCTAATTCCCAAACTCAGGCTGGCAGAGAATTTCAGAAAATCATAAGCACATGGAATCAATATGATTTGGCAACAAAAAGACATTTTCTTGTAGTCTCCCTTATCTATTTTCCCAGTGTTAGCTGTCCATATGTGCGTGTGTGTGCGCACGTGCGTGCGCACGGCCTCAGGGATGTTTAAGGATTTCACCCAAGTCCAATGTCTTCATGCACTTAAGTTGTGGGGTATAAATTATAACAGTCTTGTGCTTAAGCTGTTGCCTAAACAACATATAAGCAACTTATTACAAAGCAAAAAAACAAAAACAAAAACAAACCCCAAACCCTAAACACTAACTTCCTGCGCTTAAAAGACATCTTAAAGAGGCTAAGATTTAAGGTATATTTTTAAACACATTATCATATACGAGTAATGTTTGCTACTCACAATTCTGAATGCTGGAAATATGTAACTCCTTTTTCTCCAAGAACAGAGTTTGATACATTATGCTGCAAAATGTATTTCTCCTTTAAATGAGGAAGATCTCATTGCTAATTAAAACAATCCACATTAAAGAGCAATTTTCAAAAAATGTGATGGCTCTTTCTAGGGTATATTCATATTCAGTCAGTATCTCGTTTCCTTGTGGTGTTAAAAACATCACATTCATGTTGAAATTATTCCAGGGATTTCAGGCTTTGGCAATCTTACTACTCAATTTATAACCACAGTGGATATTTACCCCTTTCAAGAGCAGAACTGTTATTCAACAATGCTAAATGAAACATGTGAGTTTTCCAGCAAATGAAACAAACTCAGAACAAAAGGACTGCTATCTCATACAGAGAGATGTGAGAGGTTTTTGCCAAAAGGACAGTACTTTTGCTGTGAACCTGATTTGTTTATGTCAGGAGGATAAATACTAGCTCGTGGAGGCTCTCATTTTTTCAGTAGGATCTAATGCAGTGTTTCAATCTATAGATTAAAGTAAGTGCTAATAACAAGAAGATACTTTGATTTTCTTCCTCAAGCCATCAAACTCACGTAGCAGCCCAACAGCCGAAATGTCCCTTCTGTATATATCCATCTCTCTTTCCCCTCATGGTAAGATCTCATATCAAATGGTGGAAGGAGTCATTCATTTCCTGATAAACAAATTCCAAAGCCCTACCACGGAAAAATACAAAAACCTAGAAAGCAGATATCACGCTGAAGACCCCTAAACACGTTATTCTTACCTCAATCTGATGGTTAGAACATTTTGTAAACTCACTTTTCTTTCAGACACACCAACGGTAGAACGCTGGTCTACTTGACCCTCGAGCAGTGCTAGGCGCAGGAACCTGAAAAACCAGCCTCTCATGTTCCCACAATCTATTTACACACCAAACACACCCAGGAGCACAGAGTGGTGTTTACCTGCGGTGGACAGCTAGTCCAAGAAGCAGGCAGTACGTCCACTTTCAAAAGGGAATGTCTCTGTTGATCAGCAGGGGAAAGGTGAGAGTTGTTTCTTCCTCTCAAGCACATTTGGGAAGGTTTTTGAAATGAGATACTTTTTAAATTAATGTTTTAAAGGGGATTCATGCTTTCGATATTCTGTTCCTTTTGATATTCTAGTCAGAAACGATCTGAGAAAAACATACACTTACACATTAAGTCCCAGGTGCAATTCCAAGTGCTTTACGTCTATTGTTTCCCAGAAGTTCCAAAACTTATTAAGTATGAACTGTTACTACCACCGTATTACAGATGGGCATACTAGGTATTTTGCCCACAGTTACCCAATTAGTAAATGGTAGAGCCAGAAGTTACATTCAGGCACTCCAGCACCACAGTCCGTGAGTCTAACCGTGACATCACAGTATATATGTATGATTTTTATTTTCATTTTTTGTAGGTATGATTTTTATTTTTTATTTTTTTTAAAGACTTTATTTATTTGACCGACAGAGATCACACGTAAGCACAGAGAGGAGGAAGGAGGCTCCCCGCTGAGCAGTGAGGAGAGAGCCCAATGTGGGGCTCGATCCCAGGACCCCACGATCATGACCTGAGCTGAAGGCAGAGGCTTTAACCCACTGAGCCACCCAGGCACCCCCAGTAGGTATGATTTTTAAAAGATAACTGTGATAGAATGTGGCTGCTCAGCTGAACACTGGAAAATGAGTGAAATTTTCTTAATGCTTGTACTATACTACATCTTAAGTTGGAGCCAGGAATAATTCTGGAAGATTATTTCCCCAACATAATTATTCATTTATACACTCAGACCAGGCTTCTTTTTAGTTACAGTGGCCCTTCAGGGTCCCAGGAAATTGAGCAGAAGATGGGTCTAATTTTAAGTACCAAGAGAGTCATTACTTCTTATGTTCAAAGAGTCATGCAGGAGAAGCCAATACATCATTTTAAAAAAGTCTCAAGGATATCTTTTTGGGTTTGTTTTTTGGTTTTGGTTTTTGCTTTTTTTTTGATCAGATAATTCCTATCAATCTGTCTTCAAGTTCACGGACTCTTTTTTCAGCCACCTCCACGCTGATGTTGAGCCCAGGTAGTGTGTTTTTATTTTGGTTATTATAATTTTTAGTTCTAAAGGGTTTTTTGCATTTAAAAAGAATTTTAATGGGCAAGTAAGACAAACAGCAGGCAGATGATGTGCAGAAGCTGACGTAGCTGTATCCAGGGTATAAAAACTGGGAAGCAGTTTGGAGGAAACTGCTATGGAAAAGTGAGTCATTCTAATTCCCAGTTGGGTTCTAAAGCTTTTATTTAGTTTTTTATAGTTTTCATTTGCCTGCTGAAATTCCCTGTCTGTTCATTCATTAAGTTTATGTTCTTTTATTCTTTGAACATATTCTCCTTTAGTTCTTTGACCACAGAATAATTCCTTTAAAATCACCATCTAAAAAGTCCAACAACTGGGCATCTTGGCTTCTTTTTTTTTCTTGACTATAGGCCATATTTTGCCATTTCTTTGCATGTTGAATAATTTTTACTGTACACTGGACAGTGTGGATATGTATGGGGCTTCTGGGTTTTGCTATCTTCCTCTGAAGAGTACTGATTTTTGTTCTAGTAGGTAGTTTGGGAAGTTTGATTTTATGCTTTATTAAGATAGATATATAGAAAACCTAAGGTCTTCCCCACCCAATTAATTTTACTGTAGAAGACTCCAAATTCTATCTCCTCTCCTTATCTTATAAGGGTAGGGTCTTACAATTTTTAAGGGTGGATCTATTATAGGTTTTAGTTTAGGGTATGGTCTTAACTACTAAGGTTTCTGGTGTCTCAGCTGGATGCCCAGGATATTAGTGAGGTATTTTCAAGGTCTCTCCACTCTTATGGCTTAGAACTCCAACATCCCCCGGCATGGGTCAACTGGTAATACCTCTGTCCTTTCTCAAATCTGTACCCTCTGGTCAGTCTTAGGTAGTCCACCCCTATGAACATACACCCAGTTCTGAGCCAGAAATTTTTAGAAATCCCCCAAATGGACTTATGAAGACCTTCCTTTATATAGCTCTTTCTTCTATGATGCCTTGTCTTGAAAATTCCAGCTTCTTCAAATTGACTAAACTCGGATTCCTGCCTTCTTAGCCCAGCAGCATCACTGTTGTTCTGTCTGAAATCGAGCAAAACTGGAAGGATGGTTGAGCTACCTTGTGGGTTTCCTTTCTCTATGGGATTACAGCACTGTGCTGCCTGTTGTACAATGCCCCCCAAACAGTGAGATCCTATATTTTGTCCAGTTTTATGGTCATTTATGGCAGAAGGGCTAGTATGGTACCAATTACTCCATCAGAAATGAAAGTGTCCCAAGGGATTCATTTTACCATATTTAAGCGTTATGAAAAACCTATTTGCTGTTCAGTCTTACAAGTCTTGCACAATTTTAACCCATCTCAAAACATAATCATATGAATCACGGAAAAGGAAGTAGTGGGGGACAACTTCAGTGGAGATGGGATAAGTTAGCTAGCTGCTGTATCCTTTATCTTCACCTAATGTCTTAGTTTGGGTTCCCTTAGGAGCAGACGCTGATGTGAGTGGATATAAGCTTATTCGGGAGGTGCGTTAGTTTCCTTTGGCTTCTGTAACAAATTACCACAATCTTGGTGGCTTAAACCAGCATGCATTTATTATCTTATGGTTCTAGAGGTCAGAAGTTTGAAATCACTTTCACCGGGCTAAGCTCTGGGTGTTGACTGGGTCACACTCTCTCCAGCATCTCTAGGGGAGAATTTGTTCATCTTTTCCAACACCTAAGGATGCATTCCTTGTCTGTGGTCCCTTCTACCAGCTCCAAGTCAAAAGCCTAGCATCTTGCTTCAGTGGCCACCATGCCTTCTTCTTCTGTACTGAATCCCCCTCTAGCTTCCTCTCATAAGGACACTTGTGATTGCATTTAGGGCCCATCCATATAATCCAAGATATTCTCCCCATCTCAAAATTCTTTAATTCATCATATTTATAAAATCTCTTTTGCCATATAAAGTAACTTTCATGAGTTTATGGATTAACACTTGGATATCCAGCCTACCAAATTCTACCCCCTGGCCCCGGGAGATGCATGTCCATTCCATGTTCAGAATATCCCATCAACCCCAAAATCTCAACCCATTAGAGTACCAACTTCAAGTCTAAAATCTTATTACCTAAATCAGGTGTGGGTGAGATTCTGGCGCAATCTATCTTGGGGCAAAATTCCTCTCCATTTGTGGACTTGTGAAACTAAAAAAATTATTTATCTTCAAAATACAGTGGTGGACAGGCATAGAAGAATAGTTACATGAATTCTGTTTTAACTAGGGAGAACTAAGAAAGAAAAGACACCATCTCCAAGAAATTTCTCAATCCAACCAGCAAGATCAATTAGGTTTCAAGGCCTGAAAATAGTCATCTGTGGTTTAAAGCTGTGCCTTGGCCTATGGCTCAACCCTTTGGGACAGGGCTTCCATCCTAGGACATGTGACTCTAAACTCCAGGTAATATTACAGAACAGTATTCTTGTGTCTGTTCTTTCTACTTCTTTTTTTTATAATTTATTTTTATTTTTTTTATAAACATATAATGTATTATTAGCCCCAGGGGTACAGGTCTGAGAATTGCCAGGTTTACAGACTTCACATAGAACTCACACTTCACATACAGCACTCACCATAACACATACCCTCTCCAATGTCTATAACCCCACCACCCTCTCCCTACCCCCCCTCTCCTTGGCAACCCTCAGTTTGTTTTGTGAGATTAAGAGTCTCTTATGGTTTGCCTCCCTGCCGATCCCATCTTGTTTCATTTATTCTTTTCCTAACCCTAAAATCCCCCACGTTGCGTCTCTACTTCCTCATATCAGGGAGATCATATGAAAGTTGCCTTTCTCCGAGTGACTTATTTCGCTAAGTATAATACCCTCTAGTTCCATCCACTTCATCGCAAATGGCAAGATTTCATTTCTTTTGATGGCTGCATAATATCCCATTGTATATACATACACCACATCTTCTTTATCCATTCATCTGTTAATGGACATCTAGGTTCTTTGTTCTTTCTATTTCTTTTTAAATGGGTATAACGTCTCTTGAGTCTCTCATGAGGTAACAAAAACCTTTTAACACGTTCATTTCATATCTGTATGGACATCATTATTTTATCTTGTTCTGAAAATTATCTTCTAATCATCTTAGAGGTCAAAGAGAAATTCTCAATACATTCACCTACCAGAGCTAGTTAAAGTTCACTGCCAGAGAAGGGTGTCTCATGCAGAGTTTAAGCCTAGGCATGTCTTTTCTTGGTGGTTCAGGTGAATCCAAAGCACCAATGCAACGAATGCTGACCTCTGTTTCTTTAGCTTTCATTTTCTGATCCACTCTCTCAGTTATTTTATTTTGGATACATTACAACCCAGAAAGTATTGCTTTTCTAAGGTAAAATGGCTTTTTGTTCCAGAATTGGAATGAGGATGAGGATGCTCAAAGACAAAAGAGAGCACGGACAGAAAGCTGCAGAGAAGTCACAAAAAGAGAATTTCCAAAGGAACACAAATTTGTGCAAAATATTTCCAAACTGGACTCAATTTTCACAAGTTTATAAGATTTTCAAAATGAAGTTGTAGCTAATTTAATACCAAACAGTATATTGAATATTAACTCAATCTGAGAATTTGATTTGCTTTCAGTAAGACAGACCAAGTTGTGTTAAGAGTATGGATCTGCTCTTACTAAGAGATTGCAAAAGGTGACTCCTTAGCTGTATGGAGTTTCCTATGACGGCTCCAACAAATTACTAAAACCGTGATGGCCTTAAAAACACATACGTTCATTGGGGAGGGTATGTGATATGGTGAGTGCTGTGAAGTGTGTAAGCCTAACAATTCATAAATTGTGCCCCTGGGGCAAATAATACATTATATGTTAATAAAAATAATTTTTAAAAAACAATAAACAAAAACCACACATACATGTATTTGCTTACTGTTCAGGAAGTCAGAAGTTCAAAATTGGTTTCTCTGAACTACCTTCTTTGTAATCTGCCCCCCAAACCAGAGATTTTATACTTCAAAAGAAAAACTTTCTACCATTTGCTCTGACTTCATCATGACCCTAATTATTCTTTTTAAAATAAAAGAAATAAAAGAAGTTACATAACTTCTGAATGGTTATTACTTTGCCACTTAAGAAACAGGTAGCCAAGCTACAACCATTTACATTCTGAAGCTTCCATAATCTGATCTTAAGTGCTCAAATATTCTGGCAATTTTATTTTTTCCTTCCCCACAATGAATCCTAAATGAAAAATGAAATAAATTCATACTTCAAAGGATATTTTGCACTTAAAACTCACTTTGAGATTTCCCAGAAGGCCCTGAAAGTCAGAAAATTTTGTCACCTTGTAAAAAGAGAGGTGATAGAATTATGAGGTTTATTTGATATACTACTGTTTATGAATTGCATGGGAAAATTCTCAAAAGAGGTTATCAACTTCCTCTAGGTTAAATCTGAATAGGGATATCATTATCAACATAAATATTTTAGAAACCATAGCATATATAGGAAATTCCTAGAGATTTGTCGGTATTCTCGCTGTCCATTGTTTCTACTTACTGACGTCCTGGTGGTACTTCCCCTGATGATATTAAGGCATCAATACTATGGTGTTATCAGTGTAATTTCAGTTATTTTAAAATATTTGTTTGCAATCTTACTATTTTAATTTGCAACCAGCATCTTCTAGGCCAGTGCTTTCAAATGGAGGATGTAAATAAAACTTATCCCTAGAGATTTTATTAAAATACAGATGTTCAGAGCCCACTCCAGACTTTTTCCAAAATAGTCTTAATTAGGTTGGTAGACCTTTTGTCCAAAACTCATCTCTTTTGAGATGACTTTATTATCTTCTTTTGCATACCATGGGGGGGAGTAATTTCACCTTCATTTGCATTATTCTTATGCCTCCCACAAAAGTTTTCACTTGTGAAAATTATCAGTAATAAGTTAACCACAGCCATAACTATCTGTCTCCTCTGGATTGTTTTTTGTTTAACTCTGGTGGTTCCGCCAAGGCCATACAATCAGCTACGTGACAGAGACCTTGTTTTCAACAAAGAAGGACTGTCTGAGAATCCCCAGGAAGAGATCAGATATTCCCAAGAATAGGCCCTTGAGTACAGGCTGATGTACAGTATGTGTCAAGAAAGGTTTCTTCTGATGTCATCACATAATGACCTTTAAGATGAGGTCAGGGGCACCTGTGCAGTTCAGTGGGTTAATAAGCCTCTGCCTTAGGCTCAGGTCAGGATCCCAGCGTCCTGTGATTGAGCCCCACATCGGGCTCTCTGCTCCACGGGGAGCCTACTACCCTCCTCTCTCTCTGCCTGCCTCTGCCTACTTGTGAGTTCTGTCTGTCAAATAAATAAATAAAATCTTTAAAAAAAAAAAAAAAGGTCAGTGGACTGACTCAGAATTCTGAGAACAAGTTAACTGAGAAGCAGAAGTGTTCTTGAAGTTGCTCAACATAAGATAGAAGGAACAAGACCTGTGTTTGCAAACTACAAAGATAAAACACTAATGATGTTGATTTGATGTTGATATGAAGGCTAATTGAATTTAAATAAAAACAAAGAATGAAATCAGTCTTTTTATCCTAACCTATCAGATTTCCCAAATAAAATACAACTAAGTTGATAATGCTTCCCTAGATCTCAGAGACACTAAGAGTTTAGCTTCTTTTTCCCAGAGGAGAACATGAAACACTTCCTATCTCAAGGCCTGTTTCTCAGGATATCAGAAAGAACCTCAACAGGTAGGAGAGACACATTTTCCTTCTCACTGTGATGTTGGGAGAGCTGATTACCATGCTGGGGCCAAACCGGCCTATGAAATAAAATGGAGGCCCTAAAAAAAGCCCTGTCCCCTGTGCCCCACTTATTGTTAGTACAGAATTTTTCTTTGGAAAAGTTCACAGACTGATAATTGGACTTATCCCTCAAGGAGACCTTCAAAGAAATTTGGTCCAACCTTTGCACTTTATGGCTATGGAGGATGATGTGTCCCCAAGGAAACTACCAGAACCTAGTAAACCTCCACCTCCACTTGCTGGAGAGAGGCTTGCTCACCAACTCACATGAAGAGGAGAGAGAGAGCTGAACTTGCCAAAGGCTAGGAGGGCTTCATGGCTCTCCATAACAAATGACCAAGGAGCGAGAGAAGTTCACACAGGTGGCCAAGGCCTACCAAGACCACTGAGGACCAAACAGAAGGAGAGGATGCTGACAAGAAAGAAAGCTCCTAGAGAGGCCACAGCTGCCTGTGGTAGCTCCTTGAGCCCCCTCAGAAGACTCTTATTAAAATAGAGAGTAATGAAGTCTAGAAAATAATATCATGGGGTGGACCTTGACGGTGTTTCTGTAAATACTGGGTTGAAGGGGCAGTATGTGTCAAGAAAGGTTTCTTGGATTTATAAAAACACATATTCTAACATGCTGTAAGTACAACCTTCATACTATTTTTCTCGGAATACTTCTGTGAATGTGCTAAAAGCCAAACCGGTCTTTCTGCTTACACAAGCGGAGGAAGGAGGCAGATGGAGGGCAGGTCACCAGGCAGAGGAGAGCAGAGAGGAAACGGGACTGAGGCCTGTCTGGTTCCCGGGTGTGTGCCTCTGGCTTCTTCCTCTCCGTGGCACGCTCCTGTCTCTCCACAGGCGGCAGCAGGCTGTGCTTCCATAGCCAGAGGCCCAGGCACCCCGCCATCACGGGAGAGCCAGGCCCAGGGGCGCTTGGGAAACACCCTAAGCCTCTGGTCTACAGGGAGGGAGAGACAGGCAGCTACTCATTAAGGACACACTCGGTGCCGGTGCCGGGCACGGCGCTCTGCCACAGCTTCCAGGCACACATTAACTTAATCTTTGCGAAAATCCAAAGATGGAGGAACTCTTAGTGTCCCCGTTTCACACATGAGGACAGTGCTGCTCAGAGAGAAGAGAGGACTGTCCCAGATCACATGGCCACAAAATGGTGAATGGGGATGGCCAACCTAGCTCCTCTGATCCCACTGTTGAAGCCGCCAAGATGACCTCCGAGCAGCCCTCTATGACAGGCCGGGGGTGACAGAGGGGGGCTCTTGAGCAGATGATGAACAAGAGAAAATGACAGATGCCGGCAGTCACAGGAAGGGGACAAACTGCCAGAACACTCGATGTGACAACTGTATTTTAACCTAAAACAGCACAAGAGTGTTTATAAGAATCGTCCGTACTTGTGAGTTCACCATTTGGGAGGGAATTTACACAGAACACACTCACACCTCTCCAAACAGGCATCCAGCCACTGAGAACTCTAGGTCGCTCCATCAAAATATGACCATACACAGGCTAGGTGTTTCAGCTGAGAATGAGACTAACAAATGTGTTTGTAAATGGAATACATTTACAAATAATCTGTTAAGGGGCCCCTGGGTGGCTCAGTCAGTTAAGCATCCAACTCTTGATTGTGACTCAGGTCATAATCTCAGGGTTGTGAGATAGAGCCCCGAGTCAGGCTCTGCAATGTG
>NC_081575.1:91064135-91105556 GCF_022355385.1 Mustela nigripes
TGTGGAAACTGCTTAAGATTCTCTCTCCCCCTTCTCCCTCAGCCCCTCCCCCTCCCTTCTTCTCAAAGAAATACATGGATAAAATAGAAATCTATTAATAACCATTAAGAACTTCTGGAACTGCATGTCTTCGGCCAGATAATACCTTTGATGCTACTATTTACCAGCGTCCACAAGAGAGGAAAGAAGGATTTACTTCACAGAGCATCACAGCACTAATAATCCGTGTCTCAAGTCCTTTTTTGGAATGAGGTCGGGTCTAAACGAATGAAATCAACCTGAGCATGGCTCCTTTCCATATGCCTCTCTCTACACAGTTTCCCGTCGCTCCTCCATCTTCATGGAAAGCCCCTGTCCCATTAGGTTCACGCCAACTGCTACGCCACCCTCTCCACCCACCCCCACCGCCATCTCCTCCTGACTTCCACACATTCCCCCCATCATGAAGAAAGCCTTCAGCCCCACCCCGGTTACCATCATCGTTCTGGGAATTCGACACACCTGGGAGCACCCCCCACCCACAGCCATCCTCCTGGGAGGCGTTGACTTGCTCAGAGCCAGGGAGGCGGTCTTTCCCCCGCAGCCACCTACTCCCTCCACGGCCACACACCACCCGCGCCTGCAAACACTGTCCCCAGTAAACTGCTCCTGAAATACCCAACTCCAGCATCCCACACTGACCGCCCTTCCACCCTCCATTCCCCGTGGGAGATCTCCTGCCCCACCACCGGCCCCTCCGGCCATGGCCACTCCCCGTGCTGTCCCCAGAGAAACCACTCCCTGAAATGCTGGACTCCAGCTTCCCACACCGACCGCCCCGTCCACCCTCTACTCCCCATGGGAGATCGCCTCCTGGACGTCCCACAGACACCGCCCACTCAGGAGCACAGAAGCAGACACCAGTCAGAAAAATTGCACTGGATCGTAAGTCCTTTAATGGCTTTTGCTGACAGGAGAGCAGGCCTCCCTCCCTATGCGTGGGGCCGGGGACTAGATGAGGTTGTTGTCTCTGGGACCCAGGCCGCCACACTTTCTGGGCTGGGGCACCCCCTCCACCTGAGGGCAGGCGCTGTCCTCAAAGAGGCGGCTCAGGTGCTGGTGGCTGCCCAGGGCCCTCTGCACGTGCTCTGGGGTGATGCGTATCTTGTTGTTGTTGCGAGCCTCCTGGCCCGCCAGCTCGAGGATGTTGGCCGTCAGGTACTCGAGAACGCCCGTGAGGAAGATCGGTGTAGATGAACTCAGGCGCTGAGCATAGCGACCCTGTCTCAGGAGGCGGTCCACGCGGCTAACCGGGAATTGGAGCTCAGCTCTCATGGAGCGGGACAGACTGTGCCTCCTATGTCTAGGATAGTGCCAGGGGCTTCTTCTCCCAGGCATGATGGTAGCTGGGTTTGGCCCTGCCTGATGGTGCTAGGGGCCTGGGTCTGTCGCGATACCAGTGCTCGCTCCTGCCCACTGTGCCCCTCACTGGCCCGGGAGCTGCCTTTAAGGCAACTCAGACATTGTGATGTCATTGATGACACGGGGCCTGATCAGGACCCGCCTAGAAACATCTATGATGGAAACCTGGTCTCCGTGTTGATTGAACCCTCTGTATGAGGGAACATTTTCTAGGTGACTTTAATAGCCTAGCTTTAAAAAGGAAATGAATGTTCAATATAATCAGTGCCCTGTCTTTAGGACACTCCACTCCTGGTTACCGGATTCTAGCCTTGCATCATCTTTGAGCTCTCTTACAGCCCTTTGTAAATGGCTGGTAACCAACAGACATATGGAATGCTGTCCAGTAGAGGTCCAAAATAAAACCACTTTTCCCCATGTACACATTTAAATATTATATTTCTATATTCTTTGGATTCTCTTTTGAATTGGTTACAATATCTGCCAGTTCCTCATGAGTTAAAAAAAAACCTAACGCATTTCCAGTTCATATCCGTGTAAGGGTCATGATTTTACTCTGTTTGAAAATATCTCCTGGGGGCGGGTAGGTGGCTCAGTCTGCTCAGCATTCAACTCTGTTTGGGCTCAGGTCACGATCTGAGACCAAGCACTGCGTCAGACTCCGTGAAGCCTGCGGAGGGTTCTCTCCCTCAGGTGCTCCCAACCCTGCTCAGTCATGCTCGCACGCTTTCTCTCTCTCAAAAATACCTTCTGTTTTGAAGATCACACTGATATGCCCAGGGGGTTCACCTGTGAGAGCCAGGTACATATTCGTAGACACAGAAGTGTACCTCATTCTCAGCTGAGTGTTGCATTTCTTCTAGGTGAATCCAAAGTACAGATAGTACTTTGTTAATGTTATTTTTCTAATTTAAATTTTTAATAATGGCCATTTTCTTCTCTAACTTTGTGTTTTTCTTGCTGTTTAATTTTTTTTTTTCAAAATCTGGATCAGTTCTGGTGGGTTTGTTCACAAGATCTTCAGAAAGAGCTCCTGGGCCCTTCAGAACCAAGTGATACATTGAAGCCATGAGACTTCAGTTTGTTCTCTGTGGAAAAGGCTGAATTTTCTTGGAGTGTGGGTCTGTTCTCCAGAGGAGGTGACAACATTACTCCTCACCTGTGTTAGTTTCCTATGGCTGTTGTAACGAATTGCCACAGACTTGGTGGCTTTAAACAATGCACATTTATTTTCTTCTAGGTCATACATTGAAATCCGCTTCACCAGGCTAACATCGAGACGTAGACAATGTTGCCTGACCTCTGAAAGATCTAGAGTAGAATCCATTTCCTTGCCTTCTCCTGCTTCTAGAGCTGAATTTCTTGAGTCACAGCTTCTTCTATCTTCAAAGCCAGCAGAGCTGTGCCTTGCTTCAGCTGTCACATGGCCTTTTGCTTTTGTATTCAAATTTCCCTCTGCTTCCTTCTTAGAAGGGCGCTTTGATTTCTAGGGCCAGCCTCAGTTATCCAGGATAATCTTCCCACCTCACTGTCTTTAACTTACAACTACAAAGTCCCATTTGCAAGATAGAAAGGAACATGACCAGATTCCACTGAATAGGACCTGAGTATTTTAGAAAGCCCTATCTCACCTTCCCATTTTACTTTATATAAAATCTGCCCAAGGAGCAGAGATTCTGTACCTCGACAGAATATCCCTTTGTTCTGACTTCAACATGTCTTTGATTATTCTCTATAAAATAAAAGAGGGGTGCCTGGGTGGCTCAGTGGGTCAAGCCTCTGCCTTTGGGTCAGGTCATGATATCCAGTCCTGGAATTGAGCCCCACATCAGGCTCTCTGCTCAGAGAAACCTGGCTAGAGTTTCTAGCCTGTTGACCTACCTTACAGAATTAGGACTTGTCAGACCAGATAACTGCATGACCCAATCGTACTCTTTCTCACACACACACATATCCTATTGGTTCAGTTTTTTTTTTATTTTTCTGGAGAACTCTAATACACCAATGGGATTTTATTAAAATCCTCAAGTCTAGGACCTATACCATACATTTTTGGTTACATCATTACCCTTTATAGACACTGGGTCAAAAACTCTTGTCTTGTCATCTTCTTTCATGCGTGACAACAAAAAAAAAAAAGGTAATTCCACTTGTAGCTTCACTACTCTTGTGCCATCACAAATTTTTACTTACAAAAATTATCAGTAAGTTAATCTCAGCCATAAGTATCTGTCTCCTCCAGTTTGTCATCGGCTTTACACTGAGGCTTCTCTAAAGGCACTATAATCATCTACAGCCCAGAGACTGTCTTCAACAAATAAGGATGGTCTCAGAACCCCATAAAAAAAAAGATAGTAACTTCAAGATGCTTCCAGAATAAACTATTAAGCACAGGCTTCTGATGTCATCACATAATCACTCTTAAGACCCCGTCAGCAGACAGAGTGAGAATTTCGAGAACACCTTATTTGAGAAGGAGATGGGTTCATGGAATGGCTCTCACAATGTTCAGTGGGACAAGATTCGCAAGTGGAACAAAAGGAACCAGGATTCGCAAAGCTCAAAGACCTGTAGCAGAAGATCAGTCCTCTGATCCCAACCTGTCTGGCCTTTTCCAAACAAAACAGAAGGGACAGTTTTAGGGAGTGAGTTGTTCCTTGTGCTTTCCTAGAAGTCCAAGAGACCTTAACAACCCTGTGTTGAAGAGATTAGCCTCTGTATCCCAGAGGAGAACATTAAACACTTTCTATCTTCAGGCTCATTTCTCAGGGTACAGTAGCAGTGGGGCCTCAGCGAAGTTACCAGAACGTGACTGTCATATTTGCTGTTCTACCCACTTGCCATGTGACGTTGGGAGAGTGGAGTATCATCTCTGGGCCTCAGTGGCCCCAGCTGTAACCTAGAGATGCTCAGAAAGAATCCCTGTCCTTTAACCCCATTTCTCCACTGTCAGTATGGACTTCTCTTAGGAAAAGCTCAGACTGGCAATTGTACGCCTTGAGTAGACCTTTGAAACAATTTAGTCCAACCTCCTCATCTGACAGCTGTGGAAGCTGATGTGCCCAACCCCCACCCCAAGTAAACCACACCTATGGGATACCAGAACCAGACTTCCCTCCCTCTTCTGTCACTATTTTGTCCCAATATGTCATGAACACCCTCTCCTCCACGGTCAAGTTGGTCAACTGCTTTCATCCTACGTGGCAGAAGCCAAGATATCACACAACCACAGTATCTAACCTGCCTTCCTGCTGCACACTGATTTCCTTTAGTAAAGTTTGTTTAAACACATGAAGTTTGGAAGGATTTCCCCACAGTGATTCTGGAATACTAAATACATGACAGACCAATCTACTGTTTTCATGAAGGACTCTGAAGCAGAAACACTAAACAGAACAGCCAAATTCATGTCCTATTCATTGCCTTTCCCTAGATTCAAAACCACAGTCCTTAAAGAATAAGATAAAATAAAAATCATTCTGATAGTGCTATTCAAATGTGATTTGGGGCTGCTGTAGGCCATGAAAGTATCTGTTACCCATCAGCTACAGCAGGGTTGGAAATGGTCAGCATTCAGTAACCTTTAGAGCAGTCAGGTTTTGCCATAACATTGAAGTGAGTGGAGTCTTCTCTCTGAACAGAGTTTATACTAGTTCAGATGACGAACTCAAGTAGAGTCTAACGTGAATTCTTCTATAGTCCTACTGAAACATGACCGCCTGTCAGCTCGCAGTGAATTTGAACAACAGAATATATTGGCCCCATAGCAAAGACAATTTTGACGAGCCCTGTGCTGTTCATATTTATTGAAAGAGAAAATTTCCTCCTTCAGAAAACTGTGGTTTTACAATTAAATTATGATGGGGATGATGAACTCAAGGAACTTTAAAAGCCAGATGAGTATTGTAAATGAGTGAACAGGGTCATATATGAGATCCGGCAAGGAAGGGTGAGTACTGGGACAAAACAGAGAGACCCAGTATGAATGGGACAGCAGCCAGTCAGTGTCACATGACATACACATATGTGCCCACACATTGTGATTTCACCAGAGGAGTCAGCAATGGAAGTTTTCAGGTTAAAAGTTCTTGATTTTTAAATGCTGGCAGCTGATTGATTTTCCTTTGAAAGAGTCATTATAGGCCTAATGATTCCATCTGCACACCTCCATTATGTCTGCGAGCAGTCACTTTTGTAATTTGTTCTTTAGGCAAATGATTTATTGATATTTATAGATAGTCTTATCATTCTTGAATCTTATTTTGGGGCTCCAAAGGCTCTTTCCAAATAGTTAGGTGGTCTCCCTCTGACCACTTTCTGTAGGATCTGTCAGATTCAGGGACTAAGGAAGTCTGGGCCTTCAAACGCCACGATTCTTAAAGGTTGCTCTCAGTAAGAGGCCAGTCTAGTGTCCAGGCCTTGTGCTCAGGCCAATCCCAAGCCCACATGACCCTCCCTAAGGCCACCCAACCCTCCAGATTCCCCTCAGCTTGGTTTCTGGGCTTATCTCTTCTCACACATTGTGTTTTCTGCTGTGGCAACGTGTCTGACCCCAGCCTGTCCCGATACTGCCTTGATCACAGACCTGGTTTGGCAGCCACATCCTTCCCAGACCATCCCCACTCACTCCAGCTTTCGCTCTCCACTCCCAACAGGGCACTCGCCATCAATGGTGTCCTCTCTCTAGGGCCCGAGCTAGAGTTAACTGTTACCCCACCTCCCACTTTTTGGAAATGCACAAAGGGCCTAAACTCGGGTGGCTCATTCTTTCCCAAGGGCAGTGATTGTCAGTCTCTGCCTGCCTTCCTCCCCCAGTGTAGGATTCCTGTGCCCATGTAGGAGGGGGACATGGCGGGGTGCTGCATTTACACCCATGCTCTACTGATCATGGCCTCCATGTTTCCTGGGAAACCCACAAGCACAGGAGAGGCATAGCTCTTAAAGGGACGGCGGCACTGCCCTGCCCAGTTCTCCCATGCCCTCGTGACTGCAGAGGGCTCGCCAACATAGTCACTAAGGCTCAAACTCCAAACTCTACCTTGGACATCAGATCGTCCGAGTGAGCCCAAGAAGCCTGGCTCCCTACAGGTGTCACAGGGACCATTAGTTTCCACTACTGCACAGACCATGAGGTGACCGCCTGACCACACAGGTCTGCTACACGGACATAACCTATGCACATACTCTCACATCTCTGGCCTTTAATGAATTAATTCCTCCTTAGCTGTGCCTTCTGGTAGAGGTCTCAGGAGACTATTTTGTGCCAAAACAAGCCACTGCCATAAGCCAAAACCAACAGCTTCTAAAAATCAGCTGCGTAACCAACATACCAAGATCTTAGCATAACGACTGATTCCCTAGCATCACTCACCCTGGAGGCACTCCCTGTTGACTGAAGGACACCAAATTCAAGAAACCATGCCCGGGGTGCAAAGATGTGCCCCTTCAGGGATGGGGTGCTGATGCTGGTGCTATCCTGTGATCATCCTGGGAAGGAGATGCACCTGCAGCTGCTGGGAGAGGCCTGCTGGCTACTCGGATGAACAGAAGAGTAACCGTTGAACTTGGCTAAGGCTAGGAGGGCGTCCTGGCTCTCCATAACATACCATAACTTTGTGGGGTGGACGTCTTGACGGTGAGGTTTCTGAAAATATGGGGCTGAGTGGCATTAGGGAACTAGAAAAGTTCCTTGGATTTCTACAAGCACATATCCTGATGACCTCTAAACACAGCTGGGATGCTGTTAGTGTCAGGACACTCCTGTGAAGTAGACAAAGGCAAAGCCAGCTCCACACTTTGACAGATGGTAGAAGGAGGCAGAGGGAGGGTGAGGAGGGAGACAGGCAGCTATTAAGAAATCTTTGAATTGCCTGTTTTAGGCCAGAGAGTAGTATGTATGTATGTATGTGTGTATGTATGCATGTATATATATATGTGTGTGTGTGTATATCCACTTAATTTACCAGTATCCACAAGAGAAGAAAGAAGTATATACTCTACAGAGCATCACAGCCTAAACTCAGTGTTTAGGTGTTTAGACACATCTGTGAGACAGAGCCCTGGGTCAGGCTCTGCAATGTCTGTGGAAACTGCTTAAGATTCTCTCTCCCCCTTCTCCCTCAGCCCCTCCCCCTCCCTTCTTCTCAAAGAAATACATGGATAAAATAGAAATCTATTAATAACCATTAAGAACTTCTGGAACTGCATGTCTTCGGCCAGATAATACCTTTGATGCTACTATTTACCAGCGTCCACAAGAGAGGAAAGAAGGATTTACTTCACAGAGCATCACAGCACTAATAATCCGTGTCTCAAGTCCTTCTTTGGAATGAGGCCGGGTCTAAACGAATGAAATCAACCTGAGCATGGCTCCTTTCCATATGCCTCTTCTCGGTTTCCTGTCGCTCCTCCATCTTCGTGGAAAGCCCCTGTCGCATTAGGTTCACGCCAACTGCTACGCCACCCTCTCCACCCACCCCCACCGCCATCTCCTCCTGACTTCCACAGCTTCCCCCCATCACGAAGAAAGCCTTCAGCCCCTCCCTGGTTACCACCATTGTTCTAGGAATTCAACATGCCCAGGAGCCCTCCCACCCCCGGCCCCCACAGTCAATCTCCTGGCCTCCCAGGCGTGGACTTGCTCAGAGCCAGGGAGGAGATCTTTCCCCCTGCAGCCACCTACTCCCTCCATGGCCACCACCCCCCCACCCCCGCAAACACTGTCCCCAGTAAACTGCTCCTGAAATACCCAACTCCAGAATCCCACACTGACCGCCCTTCCACCCTCCACTCCCCGTGGGAGATCTCCTGCCCCACCACCGGCCCCTCCGGCCATGGCCACTCCCTGTGCTGTCCCCAGAGAAACCGCTCCCTGAAATGCTGGACTCCAGCTTCCCACACCGACCACCCCGTCCACCCTCTACTCCCCATGGGAGATCGCCTCCTGGACGTCCCACAGACACCGCCCACTCAGGAGCACAGAAACAGACACCAGTCAGAAAAATTGTGCTGGATCTTAAGTCCTTTATTATCATTTACTGATGACAGAAGCCAGACTTCCTCAGCTATGAGAAGACTTGGCTTGGACTGAGGCTGTGAGGACTGCCACAAGTCTCCAGGAACTCAGGCTTTAGCCATTTCTTCTGGATCCAGGCATCTCATCGAACAGTGTGAATGCTGTATCCTTCAAGTGTGGATGAGGGTCTCCACCGCTGTTCACTGCTCTCTCCACATCTTGTGGGGCGGTCACCATGTTGTTGTTGTTGGCCTCAGTGCCGACCAGGTCCAGGATGTAGTCAGTGAGGTAGTCAAGCATGGCAAGGAGGAAGTCAGTTGTGGATGAACTCAGGCGATGTGTGTATTGGTCCTCCTGCAGGAGGCGGTCCACGTAGCTCACAGGGAACCGGAGCTCAGTTGTTATATGATGGGCTTGAGTCTGATGGGAGCTCCCATGGTTTTTCTTTCCTGACATGATGTTGGCTGGTTTGGGCTCCAATCAGCTCTTCTTGATTGTTCAGCTGGACTAGGCCTCTCAAGACACCAGCAGTCACATCCGCCCACTATATCCCCATGCTCTGGCCCCTCATTGGTCAGGGAGATGCCTTTGTGACATCCTAGACTTTGAGATGTCATCAGTACCCATTGTGCCCTTATCAGGCCTCAGCCCAGAAATGTCCATGACAGGAACTTGGTCACCCTAATGACTGGGCCCTGATTTTGAGAAAATGGCCATTTTCTGCTTGATTTTAACATTGTACAGATAAATACATATTTCAGTGGAAAACTCTTCCCTGTCTTAGGACACCATTCCACATGATCTGATTCTAGCCTTCTAGGTCTTTGAGGTCTTTTACAATCCTTTGTTAGTTGCAGTTTTGTGATAAATATGTAAAATGTCTTGGCTAGTAGAGACCACATTGTTCCCCCCACCACATGATGGAATGAAACCAGTTTCGCCTCCATTTACACATTCGTTTAAATATTCTTGATTAATATCCCTGTATCTAATTCTTGGATTCTCTATGAACCAGTCAGAGCATCTTCCCATTCCCTCACTGATTAAACAGAATCTTTTAACACATTTATTTCATACCCATTTTAAGTGTCTTCATTTGACACTGTTTGAAAAATATCTCTTGATCATTTTGGAAGTCATAATGAGATGCACCATGGAGTTATCTATCAGCATCAGGTAAACATTGTTGAGAGAGAGAAGTTTACCTTGGGCTTAGTTTAATCCCAGTCATGACTTCTTGGCTGTCTTAGGTGAAGCCAAAGCACTAAGAGATGTTTCCTCTCATTTTTTCCTCAGTTTTTAAAGATTTTATTGATGTATTTGAGAAAGAGAAGCAGAAACAGAGAGAGAGCATGAGCAGGGAGAGGGGCCAAAGGGGAGGGAGAAGCAGACAACCCGCTGAGCACAGAGCCTCTTGCCAGGCTCAATTCCAGGACCTGGAGATCACAACCTGAGCCAAAGTCAGATACTTAACTGAGTGAGCCACCCAGGCGCCCCATCATTCTTTTCTCATTTTAATTTTCCTCTCCACTGAGTCTGTGTTTCTGCCTTATTTTTGGTTCATTTATAGCTGATAACAGACTTTTCCAATCCAAAAGAGAGGAGAAGGAAACAAGGAGTCTCTGATCCAAGAGGGCCGATCAAGCAGGGACACCTATAGACATTGACATGTTTCAAGGTCTGGGAATAACTGTGGCTCCTCCCTCTGACCTTCGTCCTTAGCTCTGCCCTTTAGCCCCTGGGCTCTGTCCTCAAAATTATTCTCCCTTTATTCTGAGTGCAACACATGTTTGCAGCTAAGTAGTTCTATTGGCTTCTTTTCCTCTGGGCAAATCGTGGGAGTTCCATGGCCGCCTTCATCTACCCTCCCAGTTAAAGATGGCATTGCTTGTGCTGACTTAACATAATCAGAAATCGTGTAGTCACCCTGTACGTCATGGGGATTCAAGCCCATAGACAAGAGACGTGTTCATAGATTCCTGCCAGGAAAATGCCATCTCAGCTCCTTGCTTCTATTGAGGTGGCTGAGGTTACCCATGCTTCATACCCCATGTCGCTTCAAAGAACCCTCTGTTTGAATACTTTGATCTGATCCCTCAGAGAAAAGATGTGTCTAGCTACAAGCTCGATTTTTATCTCCACAGGATGCTTTCTTAACAGCAAATCCTCTCATTTTACTGTGTTTTGCAATCTAGAAAGGCTGAGAATGGCTCCTGTCTTCAAGTCCTGGTTCTTTTTTGCTTAACAGCTGATCCCTCAATTTACTTTCCTCTGGCATTTTCCTCTAAGTAGCAAGAAGAAACAAGGACAGGCCTTCGAATCTGCTCAACCAAATCTTTGATTCACTGTTCATGAGTTCTGCTTTCTGTGTAATTGTAGAACAAAATTCAGCCAAGATTTCTGCCACCATATAATAAGAATCCCCTCTTCTGGGGCGCCTGGGTGGCTCACTGCCTTCAACTCAGGTCATGATCTCAGGGTCCTGGGATTGAGCCCCACATCGGGCTCTCTGCTCAACGGGGAGCCTGCTCCCCCCTCCCCGCACCCCTTCTCTCTGCCTGCCTTTCTGTCTGCTTGTGATCTCTGTCTGTTAAATAAATAAATAAAATCTTCATATATATATATATATATATATATATATATATAATGGCCCCAGGCCAGGGTTAACAAATATTAATTAAAAAAAAAAAAAAAAGAATCCCCTTTTCTCTAGCTTCCAGTATGTTGTTCCCAGTTTCTTTCTAAATCTTTACCAGCAACACCTCTGGCATTCATATTTCCATCAGCTGGTTATTTATGATGTATTAGGTCTTCTTTAAGACAATGTAGGTTTTCTCCACTGTGCTCTTTACTTCTCTTTGAGTTCCCACCAGCAGCATTTTTAACATCCATATTTCTACTAACTGGTTAAGGTAATCTAGCATTTTCTATCATGCTTCTCAAAATTATTCCAGCCTAGAGCCATTATCCAAGTCCAAAGCTGCTTCCACATTTTTAGACACTCATTACAGCAGTAAACTACTTCTTTGTGCCAACATCTGTATCAGATTCCTATGACCACTAATGAATTGCTACAGATTTGGTGGCTTAAAAGAATACATATTTAGTCTCCTACAGCTCTGGAGGGAAGAAGTCCGTAACAGTGTTACTGGGCTGAAAACATGTTGCCAACAATTCTATGCTGCTTCTGGAGGCTATAGGGGAAAATCTGTTTCTTGGATTTTTCCAGCTCCCAGAGCCACATTCCTTGCATTTCTTGTCTTTGCCCCCTTCCTTCATCTTGCCTCAGTGGTCCAATTTCCATTTTCTGTGTCAAATTCCCCTGTCTCCCTCTTACACAGACACGTGAATTTGCACTTAGATTCTATCACATAATACAGAATCATGGTCCATCTCAAGATCCTGATCTTAATCCTATATGTAAATTCCCTTTTGCCATAGAAGGTAACATATGCAAGCTCAAGAGACTTGGATCTGGTTATCTTTGGGGACCAGTTTTCAGCCTACCATGGGAGGTATTCCCAGGAAACTAACAGGGAAGTGAGGAATTGAGACAGGGAAGGGAAGGAAGCAAACAAAATGTCCACTATTGATCACCTTACTGTCACTGGAGAGCTTAAGGGGACAAGAGAAGATAACACTTTCCAAGGGAAGATACTGCCCCAGCATTCTGGACTGTCATGTTATTGGGCAGTGGGCTCTGAAAGCCTAATAAAATCCCTCACACAAAGAAATGCAGCTCCTGACATTGGAAAGTCAGGCAAATATGCATGCAATAGGCTTGTGATGCGACCATGTGGGGAGGATTCTGGCAGCATCCTCTACACGGTCACGTTCATATACTTTCATGATCAAGTCTTTCCCTTTCATCCTTATCTCCTGCCTGCTCTTCTTTCATTTAACAGATATTTATTGTGCTTCTACCTTATGTCAAGCACTGAGATGCTAGATGTTCAATGTTGAACAAAACACACTATCTTGCCCTTGTGAAGCATCAAGTAGTGGAAAAGACAGATACCCAAAGAAATATGTAATTCCAAGTTGTCATGCATGATCTCAAGCAGAGATCATCAACCTCTGCACTATTGGTGTTTTTGGCTGGACCATTCTTTCTTGTGGGGCACAAGGGCTGTTCCTGTATATAGCAGGACATTTAGCAATATCCTTGGCCTCTACCCACTAGATGATAATAGCACACTACAGTCATGATGCAAAGAAGTATCTCTATACATTATCAAATGTCTCCTAAAGGGCAAAAGTATCCTCAATGAAGAACCACATTACATAAAAAATGTATATTAAAAATGAATTATTCTAAGATACAAGGAGGAGATATTACTTAGATGGAGTAATCAAGGAATATCCTCTAAAGAAGGGACAATGAAACAGAGACCTGGCACAAGAATGGGGAATGAGGCAGAGAGGAGGTGAGAGAATGAACATTTAAGAAAGATGGGAATGGCTATTTCCTAAACTGGCAGGGTAAGTTGGGGTATGCTAAATAAAAGTAATGTGACCAAACAAGACTGCAGAAAAGAGTGGGGGTTAAGATGACCTTGTATCTGGGGCACCTGGGTGGCTCAGTGGGTTAAAGCCCCTGCATTCAGCTCAGGTCATGATCCCAGGGTCCTGGGATCGAGCCCCGCGTCGGGCTCTCTGCTCAGTGGGGAGTCTGCTTCCTCCTCTCTCTGCCTGCATTTCTGCCTACTTGTGATCTCTGTCAAATAAATAAATAAAATCTTAAAAAAAAAAAAGATGACCTTGTATCTGCCCACAAACAACGAAAAGTTTGGACTTTAACAGACTTCTCGGAACTTGGATCCATCTCCCATATCTGGATGAACATGATTTTTGTATCTATTACACAGATGACCCTTAATCAACATGGAGGTTTGGGGGTGTAGACCCCTTCGCAGTACAAAATCCATGCATAACGTTAATTCCCCGCAAATTTGCCTCCTAATAGCCTACTGTTGACTGAGAGCTTTCCTGATAACAAAAACAGTTAACACACATTTGTATGTTATATGTATGACATACTGTGTTCTTAAGATAAAGCTAAAGAAAGGTTAAGGAAATCACAGAGAAAAAATATTTATTGTACTCCATTTTTTGAAAAAAAACTCATAAGTGGACTCGCACAATTCAAACCCATGTTGATCAAGAGTCAACTGTATTTTAATTAACCAAGGATAAAACAGAAAACGGTTCGGAAAGACCAAACAAGTGCAGGATGAATGGTTGTCATACTGTACGGCAGACTTTGCAGAAGTGGCCACAATGATCCCATTCACCGCATTCACTCTGTGTGGCCACATTTGAAAAAAAGAAAAGTGTGACTTTGCAGCCCCTCCAGTCAAGACACTTCTAAAATCTGGACTGGCCATTCCATTTACTTGGGGAAATTAAGTTGCCTGCGTAAGAGTAGGCAGTAATGGGCTTGGTCCTCAAGAAACTTTGTATTCTTTCATTCTCACTTAAAACAGCTACTTCTGTTTGTCAATAAGCATAAGCTACCAGCTAGAGGATGAGAGACCATACTGAGCTGAGTCAAGTCACCCTAGTTGTCCCTTCTAAGGCCTTATCTATATGTAAGCCCGGCCATGATCCACAAAGTCAACGCATCCCCTTTTTGTGGTATTATTACTATTACACATATTAAAATTGTAGATTCATAGACTCACTAATACATTGACATAATTATTATATTATTTTATGTCTCTGTGTCTTTAAAGAAGCTGAGAGAAGAGGAGCAAACATGTATTTATACAGATTTTGTTATATTAACCTCCTTATTTGTCACCTATGGTTCTCTTCATTTGTTCCTGCCCATTCTAGTCACCATATGGAGCCCTTTCCTTAACCTAATACAGCTTTGTTTCCACCCATGCCCTTTGTGTTATTGGAAAATATGGTTTTCTATCTTTTGTGCACAATATACAACTAATATTAAAACCAATTAAAAGAAGAAAGGAAAATAAATATGCATTTCTACTGTCTTTTAAAATTACGTAGTTACCTTAACCAGTACTTTTCTGGTGGGGTGGAGTGTGGATTTTAATTACTGCCTAGGGTTGCTTGTTTTAGTCTGAAAAACTTCATTTTCCTTTCTGCTCCTCAAACTGAAAAATCTCAAATGTTCTATCTAGTTCATGGTTTCTTTCTTCTGCCAATTCAAACCTACTAGTCCACCCTCTAATGAATTTGTCATTTCAGTTACTGTAATTTTCAACACCACCAGAACTTCCATATGGTTCCTCTTTATGATTCTCTGGTATTTTCTATTTGATGTAGCAGTGTCATCATATCTTCTTTTAATCATATCATTCTTTAATCATACTTGCCTTTAGTCCTTTGAACACATTTACAAGAGTAACTTTGAAGTCTGTTAAGTCCTACCTCTGGATGACCTCACAAGTTTCTGTTGAGGGCCCTTGTTCTGGTGTATGGGTCATATTTTTCTATTTCTTGCATGTCCCACAATTTGTTATTGGAAACTGGAAATTTTAGATAATATATTGTAGCAACTCTGAGTATTGGTTCCACCACAAAAGGCCTATTATGATTTCTCTACTGAATTGTTTAGTGACTGGCTGGATTACCATCATGGAGTCTACAGCCTCCCTTCACATTGTGAAGCCTTTTATGTTGTTCCTCATGGGGTGCAGACCTGAGTATGATCCCTGTCACCCTGTGATGACACTGGTTTGGGTAGCATGGTTTCTTTCTCTGAACACACCCAACTGTTAAGCTCCACAAATTACTAGCTGATTGTTCTACTGTTTTTAACAAATGCTCTGAGGTGTAAATTGTTCCACAGACTGAACCAATCAAACCCAGGTTCTCTTGAAGGATCAGTTCCTAAGGTCAATGTTTAAATTTGTTCTGCCCCCAAGAGGGTTCCTCCCAGGTGTCTCTTTCTCAGTCACTCTCCAGAAAACCAGCCCGTCTATGGTTCTGCCTGTATTTCCAATCCATCTGCCAATCTCTTCCCAGTGGCTTTTCATCACAACTTCCACTGTTTTTGAGAGTGCCCTTATGTTTAAACATCTCCATACTCTGTTGCAAAGGAAGTCAACTCCCTCAATAAGAGATTCAGCACTCTCTGTTTTAAGGCCTGCTTCTCCTCCAGGGCAAAATTCCTGAGCCTTGGCCCTGAAGCTGGGGGTAAGGACAACAGGACATTTTTCTCTGAGTGACACTCCTGCTTTAAGAGCTGAACCCCTATGGAGGGCGAGTAGCTTCAGTTCTTTCCTTGACTCTCAGTGTGGCTCACATGTGGATGACAGTACTTGTAAGGGTGATAAGGTCCCAGTATACTCAACACCCAACGTAGAACCTCCATCCCATGAGTGGGGGTTGGGAGGCAAAAGCAAGCCCCCATCTCTCAGCGATACCTGCCCAGAATTCAGTCTTAGCAAAAAGTAGCTGGGGGCAGAATGAGAAATGTTGTTGTTCTGCCCATCCCTCAAAGATAGGAGTTGGAAGGAGTTGTAGGGAGAAGGAGCCCTATGCCTTTGCCACACCAGTCTTGAGTGTGGCTTCCATTTCATTGAGCTGGCGGGGCGGGCAGAACGGAGTAGGCATCAGTACAGACACCATACACTCTTGCTGCAACCCCTAAGTTTTAACAGATTTTGTTGATTAAATATTTCTTCATTTGCAGTATGCCCTTAGGACCATCTCCAAAGACTTCCAACAGTTTTAATGTTTTAGAAATAATTTTCACCAATTTTCTAGGGAACTGGTCTATGGAGATGTCTCACTTTCATGCTGGAAGCAGATCTCTGGTTGTGATTTTTAAGTTACTGAGGTTTGGTAGTTTATTACAAAGCATTATTGTAGCAATAGATAAATGATGCATACAGGTCAATAGGGAGCTGCTGGAACAGCTCCTCTCAGTTACTGGCCTCTCAGTACTTCTTATGGGATCCAGAGTATTCCCTCCATTGCAACTGAAACCCACCCTAGGGATTTAGTGAAATAAACCACTTATATGGTAAATAATACCATAATACCAAAAACACTTCAGCAAAAACACTTCTAAAAATAATTCTCATAAAATGAGTCATACTGGAAGAATCTGACTTATGAAGAGGCTTAAATAAGGTGTAATTCTTTAGTCAGTAAGAAATGGCCTATCATTTACTACATTATAGAATAAAGTACTCTCAGAATTCAGTGGCACATAAAACAATAAGATCGATTATCTGCTTTTAATAGAGCAGAGTCAACACTACATTTGAAAACATCATTTTATGAAAACTGAATTTGTAAAGTCATACACTCCTCCTCCAAACATTTGATCAAGTCTAACTTAGAAAGTAAAGAGGAATAAATAGTGTCACATCTAAGAATATCCTTACTTTAATTCCAGAGTCAGAAATATAGACTATCTGGTATACCTCACTCATAAGACAAACAAAAAGCCACAATCACTGAACAGGAATTTAATTACATCTAATTATCAACAGAATCTTCCAGTAAGGATAGCTAAAGAATCCAAGAGCACTATCAACAGATGTTTTTCCATCACAGGATTTTTTTTTCTTGACCTACAAGAGTACACATCCCAAGGTTCTCATAGCCTGGCAGTTGACCTCTGTGCCAAAATGTATTCAAATTGTTTAAAAACTTAAATTTGCCTCAGCAGTAAGAATGAAATCTTGCCATTTGCAACAACATGGATGGATCTAGAGAGTATAATGCTAAGTGAAATCAGTCAGAGAGACAAATACCATATGATTTCATTCATATGTAGAATTTTTTTTAAAAAAATGAACAAAGGAAAAAAAGAGGCAAACCAAGAAACAGACTCTTAACTCTAGAGAACAAGCTCCCCTTACAGAGGGAAGGTGGGTGGGAGGGTGGATGAAATAGGTGAAGGAAATTAAGAATATGCTTATCATGATGAGCACTGAGTAATGTATAGAATTGCTGAGTCACTATATTGTACCCCTGAAACTAATAGCACTTTACATTAATTATACTAACATTTAAAAGTTAATGAATGGGGACACCTGGGTGGCTCAGTTGGTTAAGCAACTGCCTTCGCCTCGGGTCATGATCCCAGCATCCTGGGATCGAGTCCCATATCAGGCTCCTTGCTCAGCAGGGAGCCTGCTTCTCTCTCTGCCTCTGCCTGCTTGTGCTCGCTCTCTCTCTCTCTCTCTGACAAATAAATAAAATCTTTTTTAAAAAATTAATAGTTTAATTAATTTAAAAAATACACAGAGGAAGAGTTGAGGTTTAAGTATATTGCTGAAAGTTGAACATGTGGAATGAGTACGTCTGGGGATATGGGAGAGAGTCCTAAGTGGTATTCCAATGGATATGAATATTTGTTTTAATGTATCTTAGTGTAAGATTTAAAAAATGATAGTGACTTAAAAGCTTTCTTTTAAAATAAAAATAATACATACATAGCCAAACTTGCAGATAACTTTCTGAGTCCTAGGGAATTCTAATTTTTGATCTACAGAGATCTTCAATTATGACAACTGAAAACATTGAAGTATTTATCAAAATGTCAGAATTTTCAAATATGAGGAGAAATAACCATTCAGGCAATCACGCTTGTGGACCTCTAGGTCCTAAGTCAGCAGAAAAGCCAGCAAGCTCGACACTCAGAACCTGCCATTGTGGCAGGCTGGCTCACAGTTCTGAAACAGTAGTTTCAGAAACCTGCTTCAAAAACACCCAGTTTGGTCTTTCCCAAGCATAAGACATATTTCCTAACCTTCCTTTGGTGGTAATGAGAAATTCAAACCATACAAGTTGCTTCCAATACATGGGAAACTTCCCCCACCCCACTCCGTAACCACCACAAAACTGGCAAATCAGTCTTCTGTTCCTGTGCTCTCATGCCCTTTGGGGACCTATTTTGGAGCTACCTTGCTCTACCCAGAAAGCCTCATTATGTAAGTGATACATCTTTTCATATCCTCTTGGGGTGTGTGTGTGTGTGTGGTGAGGGAGGGAGAGAAGAAAGGAAAGAGAGAGAGAGAGATCAGCATCTCAACCAAGTTTTGGGTGGGAATTGATCCTGTATCTGCGTAGTCAACAGTATTCCGCTACTGTTGAGTCAGTCCCTGCTGCACTGCAAAGTGGAGTACAAAGCTTGTAGCACATCCCATAGGGCTTTTCATCATCTTTTCCTATCTTACCGCTCTAGTTTTTTCTCCTGGCTCTTCCTTTCCACAGGAACCTATGCTTCTGCCTCTGTTTATCTATTTCCAGAATATTCTGTGCTCTGTCACGATCTCTGATTGTACATCTGCTTTACCTTTGCCTGGAATGCCTTCCTGCTTCCACTTCTCCCTTCCTTTTCCAACTTCCAAGCTACCTTCTTTCTCTCTGATATTTACAAAATGTTTTCTCCATGCCCTACGACCAAGTAAAATGTGATGCCCTCTTAAAGTCTCCACTAATTTTACTAGGCAGAGATTCTTCTCTTCTTTTCCTGGTCTACAATGATATTTAAATCACTGTTCTTTCCTGCTTATAGGCCTGTCTTCCCCTGTAAGACTCTGAACATTTTGATGGCAGAGACCTTCCTCTCTTCATCTAATATGATTTGTCTCTAGTACACTCTTAAGAATATCATCAGTGGTGAATAATGTTGACTACTTTTTTTTAAATAAAGTGAAAATCTTAAGGATGAAAGGATGTTGGTAAACACAATATTGTGAACTCTTTGAGACAGAGCAAGAATTAGAATTGTTCTATATTTGTTTCTAGAGTTATATGCCAATGAATGTTAAGAAATTATTGCATAGCTAACGAAATAAGCGCAAAGTAGTTAAAATCTAGCTGCTAAAGATTTGTATTTTTTAGGGAAGTAGCAAGGTGAGATGAGTTATTTATCATTTTCAGATCATAAACATTTCATCACTACTGAGCTAGATTCCTTGAAATCTAAATGATGTTTCTCTGTTAAGATTAATAGCCATAAAAAGGCAATGCGACCTCTATGGTTCAATAATCATGAGATAATTAATGAACAGAAATGAAAAGAACTCATGTGCCTCATTTTCCCCTCTCATAAAAACAAATTTGGAAACTATGAGTCCAAATGTGCTTTTTGTTTTAGCCAATGTGCTTACAGAAGAATTAAGAAAAACTTCTCACCATCTGATTGCAAATACCTCCATCTTTCCTTGAAATCACTCTAAATTCATAGTTGCCAACTTCATCTAAGGACACGGCTTTTATAACATTTTATCAAGAACCTAGATAACAACCTAGAGGATAAGCTTAGCCTGACTAGAGGAATGGTACATTGGACCACATTTCATTCAGTTATACAGCAAATATTAATCGAGCATCTACACTCAATCCACTGTGCCCTGTTTATCTCTTCACTCTCTTTTTAATCTACCCCTGCAAGTCTCGGAGTTTCTGAGGGCAGGAATTATATAGTATTTTCATGTAATATCTGCTATTACATACTGGGTTGGCACATGGGTCCAGTGCTGAAGGAGATTTGGCCTCATCACCTTGTGGGACTTCCTAATACTTAAAGACTGGGAATTCTGAAAGCAAAGGGATAATATAAATACAAGCTTCTCTGATGAGGGTCACAAAATCAACAACCTAAATTACATATAGGAGAAAGAACCAACTGAAGAGTACTTCATCCGTGGGCACCTGGGTGGCTCAGTGGGTTAAAGCCTCTGCCTTTGGCTCAGGTCATGATCCCAGGGTCCTGGGATCGAGCCCCGCATCGGGCTCTCTGGTCAGCAGGAGCCTTCTTCCCCCTCTCTCTCTGCCTGCCTCTCTGCCGACTTGTGATCTCTCTCTGTCAAATAAATAAATAAAATCTTAAAAAAAAAAAAAGAGTCCTTCATCTGAAAAGATAGGCGCAAATTTTTTCTTGGTCCAAAGTCTCTTTTGAGATGTGCTCATAGGTTTGTGCAGTTGTTAAGGTAAATGGGAATAGTCACATCGCTGACTCCTCTCACAACTTCTATCAATGACCCATTGTTATGGTTAACTGGGAGACCAATACCACGATAAATGTGCGGCCTCCAACCTTCACCAAGTTCCCAAGCCTGCATGGCATCATGGCAATCCAGCTCATGTTCCCAAACTGCTTCCTCGGCTCATTCCACTAGCACCATTTTTTAGCTTTTCACTCTCTTCAAACCACATTCTCACCTGTATTTCCTCTCATCACAGCAGGTGTTGTCGGTGCCTCCAAATACCACCACAGCTCCCAGCGTCACTCTACTGCAAGTACCTGCAATTCTCAACCGAAAGCCTTTCTCTCAGTTGGCCTGGGAAAGGTTGGGAGTTCAGGGAAGACGATGCTCCCTGGGAACAGTTGTCAGCCAACGGCATATGCGAGTGAAGGATAAATATTTTAGTTCTCTTGACCCTAAAATGGAATAATTCTGATCCATGTTCTGCACTGTTTTCTACCATTTCCCAGCAGGATTAAGTCCCAGTTGCTCATGGCAGGAACTTGGTCCATAACACATACTTCACCAGCTTACTTCTCTTCCCTCTTCAAATTCCTTAATTACCCTAATGGTCATTCTTGGAATTAACTTTCACATAAACTACCTGCACACAAACCCAGTCTCAGGGTCAGTCTCTGGGAGTACAATGCTGAGATGATCCCTTTCAGCGAAAGCACTTATCTCCTACTCCACAGAGAGAACAGACATGCCAGCCCAATCCTGGCAGACGTGGTCTTATAACCCTGGTACCCCAGTTAATGAAACCTACAGCCATACTTCTCTCCCACCTTTCAACTTCAGTAGAAGAGGTTTCTGTTCTTTTACTTAACATTACTCCCTTGGTATGTTATTTACATTCATTAGATGTAAAACTTTTTTTTTAAGATTTTATTTATTTGACAGACAGAGATCACAAGTAGGCAGAGAGGCAGGCAGAGAGAGAGGGAAGCAGGCTCCCCGCTGAGCAGGGAGCCTGATGCGGGGCTCGATCCCAGGACCCTGAGATCATGACCTGAACTGAAGGCAGAGGCTAACCCACTGAGTTACCCAGGCACCCAGATGCAGAGTTTTTTAAAAAGAATTTTTTTTTTACCTTGAAGTAATTTCAGATTTATAGCTTTTTTTAAAAGTATAAATAATCCCCATATACCTTTCTACCAGATCTCCTAAATGTTAACAGTGTACTGTGTTTATTTCATCACTCTCTTGCCAGATTTCTTTCCTTTTTTTTTTTTTTTCCTTTAAGATTTTATTTATTTGGGCGCCTGGGTGGCTCAGTTGGTTAGGAAACTGCCTTTGGCTCAGGTCATGGTCTCCAGGTCCTAGGCTCCAGCCCTTAGTCAGGCTTCCTGCTCAGCAGAGAGTCTGCTTCTCCCAATGACCTCTCTCCTCTCATGCTCTCTCCCTCTCTCTCTCTCTCTCTCCCTCCCTCTTAAATAAATAAATAAATAAGATTTTATTTAAGCGAGAGGGAACACAATCAGGGGGAGTGGGAGAGGGAGAAGCTGGCTTCCCACTGAGCAGGGAACCCAATGTGGGGCTCCATCCCAGGACCCCGGGGTCATGACCAGAGTCGAAGGCAGACACTTAATGACTGAGCCACCCAGGTGCCCTTCTCACTGGATTTCTTTTTAAACTGTGAGGAAGGACCTTTTTAAAAATTATCCAACACATTGAGGACTAATCTTCTTGTTTTATGCTTTTATACAACATAACAAAAATGAATCAGAAAAGCACCATGACCAAAGAAGATAAACAAGATACAAGCTCCTAGTTTTTAAATATTTAGCTTCCCTGGGTATCAAATAACAGTCAAATAGTTCTAAAAATTTCTAAATGTTTATTTTCCATTTCCATATTTATCATGTTTCAGACCAGTAACTCACAATTCCTGGGCTGGCAGGTGTCCACCAACCACAATGCGTGGCATTACTGCTGTGAACATCCATTGTCAGAGTTCGCACTCCCCAACCTTGACATTTCAGCCTCCCCTTTGACCACAATAACCCTTTCTTTCATGAATGTGCTCAAATATTTGCCTTCTTAAAACAACAATGACAACTCACAGTCCCATCTCTGGGTACCATCTTGTCTTTTTATCCCTATGAACAAAGGTTTTCATTTCCTATCACTGAATCTTCTACTCATTCCTTGGTGCCCTGTAAATCTACTGTCTCCATCGTTCAGGAAACTGTTCCTGCAGCAAACCTGGTGACCTTCTAGATGCTGCGTCCATGAAATACATGGGCCACATTTCAGTCCTTACCTCGTGAGATTTCTCTACAACTTTCGAGAAGTGGGCCATGCCCCTCCTTCTTCAACCTTTCTTCTCCCTTGTTTTTTGGGCTAGGACTCTCTTTTGGGTTTCCTCCTACCTACATTCATCTTTCCTCAGGACTTCTCAGTTTCCTTTCAAACATTCTGTCCCCAGAGACTTCTTTTTTGTTGTTTTTTAAAGATTTTTATTTATTTATTTGATAGAGAGAGATCACAAGTAGGCAGAGAGGCAGGCAGAGAGAGAGAGGGGGAAGCAGGCTCCCCGCTGAGTGGAGAGCCCGATGTGGGGCTTGATCCCATGACCCTGAGATCATGACCTGAGCTGAAGACAGAGGCTTAAACCACTGAGCCACCCAGGCGCCCCCCCGACCCAGAGACTTCTATTTCCATTCTCTAATCTCTCTTCTTGAGTGAACACTTCCATTCACATGTTTCAGTAGACATCTTTTACTGATGATTCCAAAATCTCTATCTGGAGCCCCAACTTCTTTCTTAGAGTTACAGTTTGTCCCACACGTTGGCCCAAACTAACCTCATTCTGACTGCCACCTTGTGAAGTCACTTTATTTGGTTTTGTTAACTTTTCTAATTTCTAGTTTTTGTGTCTGTAAAATGGGAATAACAGCTGACTGAGAGGAGTCCTGGGAAGATTCAATGAAGCAATGCAAGTGGGAGTACTGAAGCAACGCCTGACCCCAGTAGGTCCCCGATAAACAGCAGATAGGACAATTAGCTCCTTCCTCCTGGATTTGCTTCTCGTTTTCATCCTTTATCTTATTGAACGTGGCTAAGGCCCTATCAGATTGTTCCTCCTCTCTCCCTTTCGTCCTTCAATGCATACTCACTGAATGTGTGCTATATGCACGGTGCTGTGTTAGGTGCTAGGGAGAAAACACTAAGACAGATCATCCCAACCCTCATTAGATTTATACTCTCGTGGGTAACACAGATGTTAAATAATTCACTACAGTATACAAGCTTAGGTGTCACTTTTAATTTTTCTCTCTCCCTTATCCTTATTCCCTAATCTGACCTCAATGAGTGATCAAATCCTTTCTATTTTTTCTATCTCTAAAGTCCATTCCTTCCTTGAACTTTGCACAGCCCAATACAGTAGTCACTAGCCATATGTGGCCATTTGAATTTAGATTTAAATTAATGAAAATAAAAATGCCGTTCCTTAGTCTCACTGGTCATAGTTCAAGAACTCAGTAGAAACATGTAACCAGGGGCTATCAGAGCAGCTCTAGAACATCACTGTCACTGTCTATTGCTGTCTACTGGACAGCACTGTTCTAGCTTCAATGTCCTAGAGCAGATCCTTATCATCTCTTTCCTAGACTACTGAAATGACCTGGGTATTAGCCTTTCAGCCATTAATCCTAACTCCTCAATCTATGTTCCACTGGTTTCCTAGAATGGTTTCCAGAATGTGAATATAACCATGTTACTCCTCTGTTAACAATTCTTTAATACCCCTCCACTGTATTTTTTGTACCCTAATAATAGCCTACATTATGTGGCACTAGCCTAACTCTCAGCTTTAATCTTTTGCAATTCACTCTACAGCATCACATGCTGAAGTAATGTGATCTAGAACAGCCAAAACAATTTTAAAGGGAACAACAAGTTGGAGGACATACATTACCTGAATTTAAGTCTTATTATAAAGCTATAGTGATAAAGACAGTGATGAGATGAGTGATAAAGACAGTAGACACATCAATGGGACAGAATTAAAGGTCCAGAAATAGACCCAAAATATATGGTCTGTTGATTTTCGATAAAGTCACCAAGAAAACTCAGTGGACAAAGGATAATATTTTTCAACAAACAGTGCTTACACAACTGGGTATCCATATGGGGAAAAAAATAACTGCTGTTCTCCTCCTTGTGCACTCTATCTCTCTGTGTCAAATAAATAAAAACTATTTTTTTAATAATTTTTTTTATTTTTTATAAACATATATTTTTATCCCCAGGGGTACAGGTCTGTGAATTGCCAGGTTTACACATTTCACAGCACTCACCTTAGCACATACCATCCCCAATGTCCATAACCCAGCCACCCTCTCCCTCCCCCCTCCCCCAGCAACCCTCAGTTTGAATAAAAACAATTTTTAAAAAAGAAATATATTTAATGAATAAAGCTCAGTCCTTACCTATAATAAATCTTATCAGATTGTATACATATATATACACACACATCATATGCAATGTGATCTAAACAAATACATATACATTAATATATACTATATTATGTTATAGTATGCTATTTATGAATAATTTTATACTGATTATATTAATATATTATGTAATATATCACTTTAGATCATAGTACATATGAATAATGTATTATACATGTAATGTTATGTGTATAATAATATATGATTTGTATATATATATGATGTGCAATAAATTAGAAATGGATCACAGATGGAAATGTGAAAGCTTAAACTACAAAACTTCCAGAAGAAAACATATCAGAAAATTCTTGTGATTCCATTTTAGGGAAAGATTTCTTAGATAAGACATGAAAAACACAAACCATTAAAAAAATGGATAGGGGCACCTGGGTGGCTCAATGGGTTAAAGGCTCTGCCTTCGGCTCGGGTCATGGTCTCAGGGTCCTGGGATGGAGCCCCGCATGGGGCTCTCTGCTCAGCGGGGAGCCTGCTTCCCTTCCTCTCTCCCTCTGCCTGCCTCTCTGCCTTCTTGTGATCTATGTCGAATGAATAAAATCTTTTTTAAAAAATGGATAAACTGACCTTTAACAAAGTTAGAAACTTTTGCTCATCAAAGACACCATTAAGAAAATTAAAAGGTAAGCCTAAAAGATGAGAGAAAATGTAATACATAACATCTGAAAAAGAACTTAGATCTAGAATATACAAAAACATGTTATGCCTCAAAAAATCAGAAAACCACCCAATTAAACATGGGCAAAAGACTTGAACAAGAACTTTATAAAAGAAGATAAACAATTGGCCAGTAAGCACATGAAAACATATTTAACATCTTTAAAATATATCCTGAATTTTCAGGAAACATAAATGAAACTATGATGAGATACCACTACATGATCACTAGGAGGACCACAATAAAAAGTCAACAGCCACAAGAACGACATCATGCATTGGAAACACTGGAACTGTTATACACTGCTAGTGAGAAAGTGGAATGGTAAAACCACTTTGGAAAACTTCTGTCAGCTTCTTAAAAAGTTAAGCACTTATACTGCCCAGCCATTCCACTCCTGGGTATTTTCCCAAGAGAAAAGAAAATACATGAACCCAGAAAGACACATACATGAATACTCATGCCCATTTTAGTCATAATTGTCCCCAGGTGAAAACAACGTGAATGTCTGTCAACAGATGAATGGATAAACAACATGTGGAATAGCCTTATAATGGAATACTACTTGGCAATAAAAGGAACAGATTACTGACACACACAGCAATATGAATAAATCTCAAAATCATTTTGGTGAGTGAAAGAAGCCAGACACAGAATTGTATGTGTTGTAGGAGTCCATTTGTATAAAATTTTAGAAAAGACTAATGAATCCATGGAAACAGAAAGTAGATCACCATTGTCCTGGGGCCAGGGCTGGAGGGAGGGACAGGCGGTCCCTAGAAAATTGGAAATAGGACAGGGGTCCTAGAAAATTGGAAATATTCTGTAAATTCTTTGTAGCAGTGATTTCACAGGTGTACACACGGATCAGACCTTCCTGAATCGCCTTATATTGAGGTCCTAGTTCCTCGTATGATGACATTTGGAGATGGGGCCTTTGGGAGGTAATTAGAGTTTGATGAGGTCACAAAGGTGGGGTTATCATGACGGGATTAGCACCTTATAAAAAGATACACCATGTTCTTCTCTTTCTCTCTGCTGTGTGAGGGTGTGGTAAGAAGGCAGCTATCTGTAAGCTCTCATCGAACTGGCCATACTGGCATCCTGGTCTCAGACTTTCAACCTCCAGAACTTTGAGAAATAACTTTCTATTGTTTAACCCACCCAGTCTGTGAGATTTTGCTATGGCAGCCTGAGCTACTGTATCATGCATAGTCAGTAAAATGCAAGCTAAAATGACACTGAAGTATGATTGCATACCCATCAGACTGGTATACATTTAAAGGGTTTTGTAAAGATAGTAACAGACAAACTCCTAGAGAGCAACTGGGCAATATCTTTAAATGTTGAAGATTTTCATCCCCTAGGACCCAGGAATTTAACTGTGATCAGTTATCTAAGAAACTCCCACACACAGGCACAAGCCCTAAGCCACCCCCTCCAAAAAAAAAGTTTGCTGCAGTCTTTTTTTGATGTGGCAGAATATTTGATAGTTCTTCAAAAATAGTGAATAAACAGTGCTATGCTTATATCATGAAACTTTATTCAGCAATAAAAATAAACTCCTTAAACCCTACCCTATCAATGGAGAACCAGCTCCAGAAGCCAATGACAATTTTCGCTGATTGCTGATTTCTTCAGATTTATTCTCAGTGCCAAATAGTGTTAAGAAAGAGTGTGGAAAAGGTTTCCATACAGAATCAAAGGAATTTCATATTGATTATGGCCTGTCCTACCTACTAATTTCTTGACCACAAATAATTTATTAAAGTTTTCTGTATCCCTGGCCTTATAGTAACAAGATTTTCTGTTATCTACAAGCGATGAGAAAAAGTTGTGAAGCCGGCTCAAACTCCATATTGGACAAAGAAAAAAAGCCTGGATGATAGCAGATTTGTTTGCAAATGGTCTACTGAATATGTTGGGCCCATGGATGGGACCTACTACTCAGAAACAAAGATTTCTTTCATAGTATGACTGCTTACTCACAATGCACCTGGTCACGCAAGAGCTCCAATGGAGATGGACAACAAGTTCAATGTTTCTGTGCCAGATAATACCACACCCATTCTGAAGCACACAAATCAAGGAGGAATTTTGACTTTCAAGTCTTATTATTTAAAAAATTCATTTTGTAAGACTTTACCTGCCCTACATAGTGATTCCTCTGATGGATCTGGGCAAAGTAAATTGAAAACCTCTGCAAACAATAAATGGATTTTTTTTAATCTTACCAATACTTTAAATGGATAGTTTATTGAACATAAATTATACTTCAATAAAGTTAAAAAACATTAAATTCTGAAGTCATATTGAATCCTTTGCAGTTGCTCACACATGTCATATTTTCTCATGCCTCCATGTCCTCATACATAGTCTTCCTTCTCGTAGGACATGCCCTTAACCCCCTCACCCCAAATATCCAGCTTTGCCTGGCTAACTCTTCTTCTTTTAAAATTTGTTCTAGGTTGCCTAGAGGGCTCAGTCAGTTAACTGGAGCCCCAGGGTCCTGAGATCAAGCCCCACTGGGATGAAGCAGGCTCCCTGCTCAGCAGGTAGTCTGCTTCTCCCTCTTCCTTTTCCCCTCCCATCCCCACTCATGCTTGCTTGCTTGCTCTCTCTCTCCAATAAATAACAAATAAAATCTTTAATAAATCTTTATTAAAGATTAAAATCTTTAATAAATAAATATGAATCTTTAAAAAAATAAGATAAAATTAGTTCTAATGTCTGTTGACCTGAAAACATTTTCTCAACCAAATGTGAGCTAGCAGCCCTCCTAATTGTTCCCATAGCATTCTGTGTTGAACCTAATCAACACATGGAGAAAGAATATCATAAAAAGCTCCTGTCCCCTGTATCAAAGTCAGCATGGTGAGTTCCCTCCAGAGTCCCAACAGCCTGGCTACTGAGAGATCTCCTAGAGTATCAGTTATAACTCTGGTAAAAATATCTCAAGGATTTCATCTTTAGCCCAGGCTCAGAAACATGATCTTTGTCAGCACACTAAAAGTACATTCAAGTTCACAGGACATAATAAGGAAAAAACTATCCCAGGAACCAAAATACCACAAATCCAGATAACCAGCAGGTTTTCTTCCCTTGCAGACCAAAAACTGTCTTCAATTTACACTTGGGACATGGGTAGAAAGAATTTACTCAATTAGGAAATTCTATGTTGCTTTAGAAACAGAACTGGGGGGGCGCCTGGGTGGCTCAGTGGGTTAAAGCCTCTGCCTTCAGATTCGGATCAGGTCATGATCCCAGAGTCCTGGGATTGAGCCCCACATCGGGCTCTCTGCTCAGCAGGGAGCCTGCTTCCCCCTCTCTCTGTCTCTGCCTGCCTCTCTGCCTACTTGTAATCTCTGTCTGTCAAATAAACAAATAAAAATCTTAAAAATAAAGAAGAAACAGAACTGGGACCCATAAGTAGAAATCACTGGTATTAGATGTTTGCTCATTATTACCATGACAGTAGTTCAAAAATGGGATCAACTCTCTCAAATATTATATGCATTTCCTGTCTCTGGAACTGCTGGAAATAGTTGATTGACCCTCTGCCATGAAGTAGCAGATAATGCCAACCATACCAATGTAAAAGGGACTTAAGGTCATTAAATTTCCAACTTTCAGACTCTATGCATTTTCTCATCTCACATCCTAGCACACAGATGTGCATGACATACTATAGGCTAATCCATAGTACAAAATAACATTTTGTTCCATTGATTGACATTTCTGTACTTTTTAAGTCTCAGCTGCTACAACCTTTCTAAGTTTCCTCATCTGTAAAATACCTTTCTTGAAAAATTGGGGAAAAGTTAAATAAGATAATATGTATCAAGCATGTAGTTTATGTTAAATATTTAATAATTATTAATACTCTTACTGCTCAGTTTATACATGAAAGACAACTGATGAGAAGAACATCCAGATATTAATTTCAAGTACTTCTCACTCTGGTTTCACAAACTCCCCAAGACCAAGAGCCTTTTGAGGTTGGGTCAGTTATTCATCTTTGAATATCTAATGTCAAGCTCAGTGCCAAGAACTTACTGGCTCTTAATACTGTTTGCTGAATAATTAAGTGACCCAGGAGATCTTGGTTGGGTGCCTTTCCCCAAAAGTTCTGGATGGTTCTTCAACTCAAGCAGCTCATTTTTTCCACTGGGTAGTTCAACAATAACCACAAGAAAAACAAAAGCCAGCCAGGAGGCCATATGAAGAATCCGGGTAGCGAAAACAGTTATACAGCCAACGTGGATCTTATCAAGCTCAAGGGAAATAGGGAGAAGGAAGAAATAGATTAAATTCAGGGAAGGGGGCGACATCATTCTCTGTAATTGTAGTCACCAAACAATCACACATCTGAGAAGCATTAGTCACCTGTATAAATACTATGAGTCATGCTGTCCTTTATGACAGCATGTACAGGGTTGCATTTTATGGAGTTGAAGCTCAACCTGACATATTTACAGTACAATCCCACATCACATCCTCTCCAGTTATTGCGACAACGCCTAGAGTTCAGTTTGAGATAGGAAAGACTACGTCAATGAAGTGAAAGCAGTATGAAATGTCAGAAGAGATCCAAAGAGATAATGCATCTGAAAATGTTCCCAAAACTAGAAATATTATTTAAAGCCAAAGTGATATTCTTATTACCCAGGTCCATCAAGTCACAGAATGCATGGGGCAGATTTGCACTTGTTTCATGTATTTGTTCAAGAAATAATAACAATGATGAAGAGATAATTTGATGGATGACATTGATAAGTGATTTTCCTTAATTATAAGCCATTACAGCTACATACAAAAGTTAACTACAAAATTTTTAAAAGATGATATCTGTTTTCTAGCCTATATACTTGGTATGAAAAGAACTATAATAGAAGTCATTGTAATTCATATTTAGATATATCTGGTAAAAAAAAATAGAGAGGCTTTTGTTGTTATTGATGTGATAGGACTTAAAATTAGACAGACTGTCAGTGTATCAGTTCTCGTATGGAAATCAAAGACATATCAATCAATTAAGAAGCAAATTATGGAGCATTTATAATGGCTCCTTCATCCTGGGGTCTCTGGGAAGTTTAAAGAACTACAGGCTATACAATTAACTTTCAAGTAGTTTATACTAAGAGTTCAGAATAATACTATATTGCTTTCACTTTATTAATGTTGTCTTTCCTATCTCAAACTGAAAATAACAGTGCACCTAAGTGCCAAATTGTACTATCAGGAAAGATGGGAGGAATTCAAAGTATTTTGTCAAGGACCAGTATTTTGTCTAGTATTTTTGTCGCACCATTCAACAAAATAGAATTGTTTAGGATTAGGCTGTACTAACTGTTCTGTGTAAGAAAGACTGCGATCTAGAGGTTACAAGTATGGCACTTCAGCCAGATTGCCTAGGTTTGATTCCCAATTAGCTTATTATCTATGTTTCCTTGACCTTATTTTTTTTAAAGATTTTATTTATTTATTTGACAGACGGAGAACACACGTAGGCAGAGAAGCAGGCAGAGAGAGGAGGAAGCAGCCTCCATGATGAGCAGAGAGCCCGATGCGGGGCTCAATCCCTGAACCCTGGGATCATGACCTGAGCTGAAGGCAGAGGCTCCAACCCACTGAGCCACCCAGGTGCCCCATGATGGATCCTTTTAAAAATGTAAGCAAAAGCACGCTGTTTGCCTGGTTAAATCCATTCAATGACTCCGCATCTCTCACTCCCCAAACCCAGCCCACACCAAGAAGCAAATTAAATATTCCTTACAATCATATACAGTAATCTCTCTGAGAATTCTTTTAATTTTCTCTATCTTGTTATACTTCCAGTGTTGTTTTTCTGCCTTTAATTGGACTCTGCAAATCAGTCTTTCTGAGCCCCAGACCTGTTTGCTTTCCCTAGAATCCTCCTCCTCTGAAGTCCTAGACTAGATTTGGCCTCTGTGAACACAGAACACTTTGTAATTCTCTTTCCTTAATATTTATTTGCAGTTGATAGTTTAGCATCTTTATTCTTAGTAGTACATAAAATGTGTGAGGATAGGTACTGGTTTTTTCAATTTAAATATTATCTAGATAACATACAGCGCAATATTGGCTTCAGGGGCAGGATTTGCTTTGTTTAGTTCAATGTTGAATTCCCAGTACTTCATGTCATTCTAGGCATATCAGAAGCAATCAATTAATATTAATTGAAGTATGGAAGGGAAGTAGAAAAACAACCTATTAAGGCACTAGTCACATTTTTCCTTACCTAACCCTATCTCCTAGTTGATCCTATACCCTCAACACACACTTCACCATTATCACTGAACTTGGAAAACCAGATCTTTTTTGTTGTGCCCATGACCCAAGCTCTCTGCTCCTTACCATCTGTACCACTGGACAAAAACCACAAAGCCCTGACTTTTGGTCTCCTTAACTAATTGTGTAACATAAAGGACAGATCCCTTCTTCCCCTTGCCCTCAGGGTCCTCATCTATACCAGAGAGAATATGATGGGGTGATACTGACACTCTAGCATTTGAAATTCTGTCAAACACTCCTATCTGCAGCACCCCATTTTGTGACAATTTACCCCAGTAAACAATGGTGTGTCAAAGCCAGCTTTTATGGGCTCTCTCAAGTCAACTGTGGGCATCCCTTCTCAACCTTGAGTTCAGTGACATCATATTGGTAGTTTGAAATTAGCCGGAGTAGGATTCCATATACCACAGTAATCAACAAAAGTTATAAATGAAGGAGTTTTGGGGGTACTGATTGTTAAACATTTCCTGGGACACCACTGACTGTAAGCACCAGCTGCTACGATGGAACAGTGACCAGCCCTAGGTTAAAAATTAGCACTAGTGATATGTGGAGCAAGAAGCATTGATGTAGGTACTCTATAAGTGGACACGGAACACTAAAAAGAGGGGGAAAAAACAGGTCTGGGATGGTGTATTTTATTTTTTTCCCCCTTACCAAATATTTATTTTTCTCCCTTTATCAAATATTTGGGGTTTTTTTTCAGTGTTCCAAGATTCATTGTTTATGCCCCACACCCAGTGCTCCATACAATACGTGCCCTCCACAATACCCGCCACCAGGCTCACCCAACCCCCCACCTCCTCCCCTCCAAAACCCTCAGTTTGTTTCTCAGACTCCACAGTCTCTCATGGTGGTATATTCTAGTTTAGGATTACCTTAAGGCAGACTCTGAGACACAGCTTTGAGTGAAGCTGGGAGGTGATCCAGGGGAACAGCAGTGTGAGTCAGAAAAGGGACGAAAACCCATGCAAGGCACATTAATGAGTTGCTGTTGGTTATGGGCACCTGAGGCCCAGTTCCACTGGACATACACAGGAGATTGTATAGAACATGCCTCAGAACTGTTTCAACAGAACATGAGGGAGCTGAGGTATTGATCCACAACTCCTACCTAACATTGACTAAGCTGTTTCTGCGGGCTTTGTGTCCATAGATTTTTTTTTTTTTTTTTTTTTTTTTTTTACTATCCCTATATTCCAAAGCACACATCTGTAGCCAGGAGAAGTTCCCAGAGAATCACATGTGCTTATGATAAGAAACATTTGGCCCATAGAAGAATAGTAAGTATCTGCTAAGGAAGGATAATAATATGACAAAGACGGGCTCCTGAGTGGCTCAGTGGGTTAAGCCTCTGCCTTCAGCTCAGGTCATGATCCCAGGGTCCTGGGATCGAGCCCTGCACTGGGCTCTCTGCTCAGCGGGGAGCCGCTTCCCCCTCTCTTTCTCTGCCTGCCTCTCTGCCTACTTGTGATCTCTCTTTCAAATAAATAAATAAAATCTTTAAAAAAATAATATGACAAAGAAATTAATGGCATGGACTCAGCATTGGAGAAGACACTTGACTAGGGATATTCAGCCTCAGATTGCTCCTTTCCAGCCAAAAGCCAAGATGTATCCTCATACCCCTGTAGCATCCCACTGGAGTGGAGACTGAGGTCATTCTCCAGTAACCCACTGCAAGTAATTTTGAAGGGCAGTGAGCGTCACTACATTGAAACATTAAGAAATTTGCGTAAGAGAATGTTAAGAAAAACATAGCTAGAACAGTAAAATTATTAGGAAAAACTCTGGAATTCAAGTTTGAACAGTTAGAAAGAATGAGAATCATCTAAAACTGAAAGAAAATAATTTATATGCAGAAATGAATGGGGGGGTTCCACAGCACAGGGTTAATGACTAAAAGAGAAGAACATTCCAAGATGAACCAAAGAGACATTATTCTTATATGTTGTTGGTTTCACCCATTTCTAGTACAGTATATCTGGATATTACAATGATGTTCTACATTGTATCTAATTTGTTATATCTAAATTCATCTCAAATTATGTAGTGCATACTGTTTTGTTTACCCCACAACATGTGTTTATGTTTTTCAAATTAATCCTTCAGTTATTATTATAAACTCTTAAAGGAACTCCAAGTGTTAATAAAACCTTTGCATCCAACCAGCAACTGCCATCTGGATTCTGGTGTCCAGAGGAGAAGAGATGAAGAGCACTGTGATAAAATAGTTCTCGAACAAGGTCTGTCCTGTTAATACAGTAACCCACAATGGAGGGAGGAACCAGGAATGGATGTGGGGCAGAGAACAGTGAACTGGATAGTCTAAACATCAATCTGCTTTCATTCATAAAGAAGTTAAATACGTAAGTTCTATGGCAGCATTTCTCAAAATGTGGTTCAAAAACCCCTAGAGATCCCCAAGATCCTTTCAGTAAGTCCATGAGGTCAAAACTATTTTCATAATAACACCAAGATTTTATTTGCTTTATTTGCCCTCACTTTCTCATGAGTGTACAGTGGAATTTTCCAGAGGCTATATGACCCGCAAGGATGCCATCACTCTCACAGCTAGTGGAACATGTGTTTTTGTGTTCTTATGTTTCAAGTTTTCTCAGTTTTTATTTCTAATCTGGTAAATATTGATGGAGAGAGCCCACATAAACAAAAGCTCTTTGACGTCCTCAATAATGTTTAACAAGTCCAAGGGTAAAATGTTTGAGAATCACTGTTCTATGGTATACTTCAGCAGTAATATTGATGCAAGGCATCTACTACAAATAAAGATTAGATAACTTTAGGAAACATTAAGAATATATTTAACTCAAAACATTTTAGAGGTAGAAGGGCCTATAGTTGTTACCTAATCATTATTTCAGTAGGTGAGGAAAATGGCATTCAGAGATATTTATTCTCCAACTTACAGAGGTAGGTAACAAAAGGGCAGGATTAGAACACAGGACTTGTAAATGTTTAGCAGTTTTTTTGTTTTTTCTTTTGAATCTTACAAAGTCCTGTCACAGACCATCCATTTCATTCTTTAACCTTCAGGTGGAACCATACAGATGTGTTGGGGACATGAGAATGAATCTGTCTGTGAAAACACATTCGAAATCAACTGACACATTCTGAATCAGAAAGGCTAGAAATAAATTTAATGAAATTATTATCTCTCAAGTTCCCTCTCCTATCACTTAGTAAAGAAGCTGAGTCTATTTATTTCAAAGCAACATAGGGAGATGCCCCATTAAAGTAATTGCAAAGAAATTGATCTTGTCAGTCATCTCAAGGTCACCTTGTCAGATCCTTCCTCTTACTCCTGAAGAAGACACTTCCTAAATTCCCCAGTATCTTCCTAATATTTCTGCTAAGCTGCAAATGTAGCTTCATTGACAAAACAATAGAAGCATATGACTCATATGCCAATAATGGATATAACAGTGCTTTATGAACAAGAATGGATGATATGAAAGTTTTGACTGTTATAACGCTATGTTCAGTTTGGCTCAAAAACTGGTTCCAGATCCATTTCTGAGGCATTCTCAAGGTTTCTGGAGACATTAGGAGGTAGTGATTGAAACTACTCATTCCTCCATCAGAGAAAGGTAGGTTCACACCCTGTATCTACCACTTAAGGACCATGTGACCTTTGGCAAGAAACCTAAGCACATAAGCCTCGAATTTCTCAAATGTGTAAAATGGAGGTGATAACAGTACTTGCTTCACCAAGTTGTAAGGATTAAAGAAGATAAATGCAGTAGGAGGCACACAGAAGATGGTGAATGCGATTTAGTTACCTTTGGATATTCCTCTTATCACCGTCCTAAGTATTAGAATTAATGCATCACCACAAAGCCAGACTTCAGAGACTGGTGTGGTAAAGCAGGAAGGTGCTGAGAAATTCCCAACCATGACGGGTGCCATATTGAGAATGGGAGCAAGACGCAAGAACTCCTCAGTCTTGGAAGAGCCTAAGAAGCACCAGTCCTGGGATCAGAGAAAATGGGTTTGAAACTCACACCTGTCAGAAAGATTGGAGTTGATAAGGGCTGGGATTTGGGTCTGTATTAGAGTTGGGGTTGGAAAAAACTGAGATACAAACTGCAGATATTTCCAGGCCTTTTTTTTTTTTTTTTTCTTGTAAGACCCGTCCTTCCCAAAGTGATCTACTCTCTATCCAGATGCATATTCCACTTCCAGTTTCTGTTAATAAAGTAAGAAAATAGATGAAGTATTGGTTGATAAGGAGGGACTTGGCCTTGCGGCATCTGTATTTCAAACCAGGCTCAGGAGGATAAACAGCTTTCGTGCCCAAAGGATGGTCTTTCCGAAGGGGAAATGTCAGGCTACATATCACATCATTACACTTTCTCTACTATCTTGAGCAAATTGTAAAAGACATTTGGTATTATTTGCTGAGAAATAGGATATGAAATGACTAACTTTGCCTGAGGAAATAACTGCATGTATATTCAAAGACAACAAATTCAGCATCTGATTTTGAGCAAGGACACTGTGCCATATTCCAGACCCCAGGGGCTGACAACACTTAATTCAGATGAAGATCAACTTACAACTGAACCTTCCTGAATGAAGCCAGGCAATTATTATAGCATGCTGTTGCAGTAGAGGATACCTGCATTTTCTCTGCCACTGATCATTTATGTGAACTTGAACAAAATACTGAGCTTCCTAATTCTGTTCCCTCGTCTATAAAATAGGCATCTGGATAGTACCTGCTTCACAGGTTTGTCCTGAACGTTATGTGAGATAATACATGTGATTGACATGTACTAACAGATATGAGTTGTTTTTATTATCGGGTCAAAGAACAGATTCTAAGAAGCAAATCTTAACTGACTGGTCAAAATCAGCTGTCCATGATGTCAGGACAAACACTGACACTGGCGCTACGTATCAATACTAGGTAACTAACAAAGGAAGAAAAGTTGCTTAGATTTTACAAAAATAGCACCAATTATACTCATATAGGTAAAATATTTAACACTCTAATTTCCATATGGTTTAGTTTAATCCAACAACCATATTTGGATGTCTATTACATGCCCAGTATTAGCACATGAGAACACAGAAGAGGACACTGTCCTTGCCCTCAAGAAGCTCATAAGTTACTAGATCAGATGACTATGTAAACAAATAATTACAATGCATTACCTATATCCAGTGACAGAAATGCATATGAGATACAGTCTTAGCACAGAGAACAGAGGAAACAATATGGTGTAGATGAGTTATTCACAAAGTTCACAGCTCAGAAACTATTTTATGTGTACACTGGGACCTAGAGAGTTCAGAAACAGAACCGCTCCAACACACACACACACACACACACACACACACACATGCACACTCAACTGATTTTCAACAAATGTGCCAAATTAATTCAGTGGGAAAAGGATAGTATTCAACAACTGGTGCTTGAACAATTGGATACCCATATGGAAAAAAAATAATCTCAAGCTTTGCATTATACTGGAATATGATTAGTAGCCCTAAATAAGGGATTTGTATCCAAAACATGTTTTTTTTTAAAATATTACAATCAAGAATAAGAAAACAACAAATTAACTTTTAAAAATGGGCAAAAGGAAAAATGATAAAATAAAAATGGGCAAAAGGTTTGGATGAATACCAAAGCCAGCTGATAAGCACAAGGCAATATGTTTAACACCATTATTCATTACGGAAAAACAAAACCGTAATATGATGCCACCACAAACCTACAGGAATGGTTAAAATTAAAAAGACTGACCGTACTGTAGTTTAGCAATCAAATTTTCACACTTTGCTGCTAGGAATTAATAATGGTATAGCCACTTTGGAAAACAATCGGGCTGTTTCTCTTAATGCTAAAACTTACAGTACCATAAGGCACAGAATCCCTCTAGGAGGTATTTATCTAAAAGAAACAAAAATGTATGTCCATGGAAATATCTGTATTCCAGTGATCATGATGGTTTCAGTCATAATGGTCCCAAACCGGAAACGGCACAAATGTCCAATCTACCAGTGAATGGTTAGGTACGAGGTAATAGACCTATATAAGAGAATACTACTCAGCAGTGAAAAGGAACAAACCACTTATGAAAGTAACAACATGGTTGAATCTCAAATGCATTTAAAGTGAAAGAAGCCAGACTCAAAAGATCACATACAGTGTGAGTCCATGTATACAAAATTCTAGAAAAGGCAAAACTATGACGAAAGAAAGCATGTCAGTAGTTACCAGGGCCTAGGGTGGAGAGGACTGACAGCAAATTGGCAGGAAGGGCCTTTCTGAAGTAATGGCCATGCTCTATATCTTGTTCGTGGTGATTAAATACCTGCATACATTTGTTGAAATTCATCTAACCGTGCAATTTAAATTGGTGAATTTTAATGTATGCAATATATATGTCAGTGAAGCTGCTTTTTCAAAACAATCATTTATGGGTTCCATCTGAAGAAACGGTTCAATTGTCTGATTTTCTTAAAAAATGCAAATTTTAGGGTACTGAAACTTTAAGATGTACAATTCTTCAAAAAACATTTAACATTATCATAAAGCTGGTTGTGAATAAGATCAGTGTAAATAACATTCAACATAGTCCCAAAATAAAAACTGTTAAAAACAAAGGATTTATGAGCAGTATTTCATTATAATTTACAAAGTGAATCATTCTTTAAGTAAAATAAAAGAAACTCTCCGATTCAAATATATTAAAAATAGAGGTACCTTAAGATAAAATTATGTGTCTAACTGAAAAAAATCTTAATTTAAGAAAACCTGATATATGAAATTTTGGACATGCACATTAAGTGATTATTTGCTTCATAAAAAGTTTCACACTCAATTTACTTTAACAGTAAACTTCTCTATTCCATTTAAAATGACTTAAGAACACATTTTTAGAAAGGTGCCCCAAACTACTGAGTATAAACAAGAATCAGGAACTCTGAGCAGTCTGGCTACAATTATGTAATAATGATATATAATTACATACAATTATATAATAATAATGGGGAAAAGTAATCATAAATTTACTTACTTGAAATCTAAGCCCCCTCCTGACACTGATTAGTCAGGAAATTACTGGCTAAAGGTGAGACTCAAGGGGCGCCTGGGTGGCTCAGTGGATTAAGCCTCTGCCTTCAGCTCAGGTCATGATCTCAGGGTCCTGGGATCGAGCCCTGCATGGGGCTCTCTGCTCAGCGGGGAGCCTGCTTCCCCCCCCCCCCCGCCTCCTCTCTGCCAGCTTGTGATCTCTCTCTCTCTCTCTCTCTCAAATAAATAAATAAAATATTTTAAAAATAAAAAAATAAAGGTGAGACTCAAGATGTGAGCAATTCCCTTGTACTTGAAAAAAATTGAGGCCAGCATCTCTAAATCCTACCAAGGACAGAAACAAGTAAAAGACGTTAGTCTAATTATATTTTCCAGGATAAAGAGATACAGAGGGTGGTAGAAGATAATTCCAGTCATCCTCCTCATTAATTTTACAAACATAGTAAATAGTTTGAATCCTTATCTTTCGACCGCTAAAATCTGTTACATAAATTAAAGAAGTCTGGAGACTTTAGGTATTTTAAAACAAATTTATATATAGTGGGTAGCCAATTTACACTGCTCCTCCAAATTTCCCTGGAAAGAGACCAATGTGTAATCAACAGTTTTCTAAATAATCTATGCTATGATACCAAATGGATACAAATGTGGTGTCAACAAAAAATATTACTCAATAAATTATAATCTCACTTATTATTTTTAAAGTTTTTGTTATATTCTCTCTTTGATTTTTTATAACCATGCTGTGAGACATATAAGAAAAAACTGTACCCCAATTTCAGATCGGGAGAGACTCATTTGCCCTAGATCTCATACTGAATTTGTTATAAAGGGATTCCATGTTCTTTACACTATGCCCTAAAATATTTCTAGCTATTGAGAAGACTTTGTTTCAAGGAACTCTAAGACTTTCAGCATCACTGAATAAAGGTTTATTTGTTACAGTTTTAATAAATCTTTTTCTGATATGGCATAATGACCTGAAACTTGGAAACCTGAAGTTCTATCCTGACACTTAGCTAGTTACACGGACTTGATCAATTCCATAGAGCTTCAGAGCGATACTGACCAAGAGGGCTTTGTGCACGTAATGTTGCTGTAACATCCATCTGTGTGTGTACAGTGGGGGTTGGGAAGGAAGAGGCTAACTGTCAGAAACATAACACAACATGAAACACACAACATGAAATCAGCTTTGCAAATTGTGAAACATCTGTAAAGGTCCAATTTACTCTCCCATGGTCTGAGAATTACAAACTCTTTGTCACAACAGAAATTCAAAGCAAAGATAAACTGTAATGCAATCTCATGGAGAGATCTACCATGACCGTGGCAGAACACCAGAGCAACAAAAAAAGCTTCCTTCTTGTTCTTGTTTATATCTTCTTAAGACCTTCCATTTGACTTTAAATCTGCTAGGTTTCTTGAGGAGAACATCTTGTCTCCATTTAAGGGATCTCATTTAAGTTCCAACCCTGGCTCAAGCTGCCTTCTTCATATTCACATCCAGGACAACTGGAGAAAAATCACCCAGTCCTACAGACTCATGGTCTACAAATCAGCTAGGCCCCAGAATCACCTGTGAACTGTTTTCCTCAGCTCGGTCAGTTCCTGCAGTCAGTGCCTCCAGTGACTTTTCCAGTGCTGCTCTCATGCTCACTACTCATGTCCTGAAGTCCTCCCTCTCAGAAGACAGCTCTTCCTCTCCATGTACTTCCTTTAACTTCTCCATGTCCTCTCTTAGCTGACCTGAGCCGAAGGCAGACGTTCAATGACTGAGCCACCCAGGCACCTCATAAACATGCTCTTCTTAATTGCAATCCTAAACCTTAGCCTAAAAACAAGTCTAAAACACTCATACATTGCCATCAGTCTACTGTCCTTTTGTCTCTTTTCACATTTACTAAATTTATTGAAATGCTTGTCTACACCTTCTGTGTCTAACCCACCTAGTCACTTCTCAAATTGCTATAATCTAACTTTTACCCCACTGCTCTCCTGCAACTGCTATAATAAATCCCAACTGTCAACTACAAAGGGACCAGGTTTTTGTATTCTTGCACCTGTTTACTGCATTTGAAGTTGCACTTAATTCCTCTTTCTTGAGACTTCCTGCTCCCTTGACCTTTGTGCCTCTGTAATGCTCTCCAATCTCCACTGTGGACGATATCGGCTGATTCTTTCCACCCAGTACATCTCTCATCATTCTTCTGAGAGCAAAACTTTTTGATTATGGTGGGGCTGCCAATCATGGCACCTGGCCACATTGATTGGTACAGGGATGAGCATACAACTTACACTCAGCCAATCAGAGCCTTCCTCCAGGGATATTTTGTATTTGGAGTTATCAAGGAAATGCTCTCGTCTTTCTGGTTTTGGAGCTAAAAGAATATGAGCCTGGGGGCGCCTGGGTGGCTCAGTGAGTTAATCCGCTGCCTTCGGCTTAGGTCATGATCTCAGGGTCCTGGGATCGAATCCCGCATCGGGCTCTCTGCTCAGCAGGGAGCCTGCTTCCTCCTCTC